>NW_025727418.1:0-357393 GCF_021461385.2 Schistocerca piceifrons | reverse complement strand
TATTTAATTCCGATGCAATTTCTGTATTTCATCGTCAATAAGAAGATCCAAGTGATACAGTAAACCTAAAGTGAAGCATCGGAATCTATAACTAGTGTCACAGGAATGGTTCAAAACATAGTCAGTAAGAAGAGTCAGTCTTCTTGTACTTAAGTCAGCATTGTGCCTATTCCATTTAATTCCGATGCAATTTCTGTGTTTTATCGCCATTAAGAAGGGCAGAGGGATACAGTAAACCTGAAGTGAAGCACCGGAATCTATAACTAGTGTCCCAGGAATGGTTCAGAACATAGACAGTAAGAAGAGTCAGTCTACTTGTACTTAAGTCGGCAATGTGGCTTTTGTATTTAATTCCGGAGCTATTTCTGTGTTTCATCTACAATAAGAAGGTCAGAGGGATACAGTAAACCTGAAGTGAGGCATCGGAATCCATAACTAGTGTCACAGGAATGGTTCAAAACATAGATAGAAGGATGAGTCGGTCTTCTTGTATGTAAGTCGGCATTGTGCCTTTTGTATTTAATTCCGATGTAATTCCTGTGTTTCATCGTCAATAAGAAGGTCAGAGGGATACAGTAAACCTAAAGTGAAGCATCGGAATCAATAACTAGTGTCACGGGAATGGTTCAAAACATAGAGATTAGGAAGAGTCAGTCTTCCTATACTTAAGTCGGCACTGTGCCTTTTGTATTTAATACCGATGCAATTTCTGTGTTTCATCGTCAATTAGAAGGTCAGAGGGATGCAGTAAACCTGAAGTGAAGCATCGGAATGTATTACTAGTGTCACAGGAATGGTTCAAAACATAGACTGTAGGAAGAGTCGGATTCCTTGTACTTGAGTCGGCATTGTGCCTTTTGTATTTAGTTCCGATGCAATTTCTGTGTTTCATCGTCAATAAAAAGGTCCAAGGGATACAGTAAACATAATGTGTAGCATCGGAATCTAAAACTGGTCTCACGGGTATGGTTCAAAACAGAGACAGTAGGAAGAGTCAGTCTTCTAGTACTTAAGTCGGCATTGTGCATTTTGAATTTAATTCCGATGCAATTTCTGTGTTACATCGTCAATAAAAAGGTCCAAGGGATACAGTAAACCTGAAGTGAGGCATCGGAATCTATAAGTAGTGTCGCAAGAATGGTTCAAACCATAGAGAGTAGGAAGATTATGTCTTCTTGTACTTAAGTCGGCATGGTGCCTTTTGTATTTAAATCCGATGCAATTTCTGTGTTTCATCGTCAATAAGAAGGTCCAAGGGATACAGTAAACATATTGTGAAGCATCGGAATCTAAAACTGGTCTCACGGGAATGGTTCAAAACAGAGACAGTAGGAAGAGTCAGTCTTCTTGTACTTAAGTCGGCATTGTGCCTTTTCTATTTAATTCCGATGCAAATTCTATGTTTCGTCGTCAATAAGAAGGTCCAAGGGATACAGTAAACCTGAAGTGAAGCATCGGAATCTATAACTAGTGTCACAGGAATGGTTCAAAACATAGACAGTAAGAAAAGTCAGTCTTCTTGTACTTAAGTCGGCATTGTGCCTTTTCTATTTAATTTCGATGCAATTTCTGTGTTTCATCGTCAAGTAGAAGGTCAGAGGGATACAGTAAACCTGAAGTGAAGCATCGGAATGTATAATTAGTGTCACAGGAATGGTTCAAAACATAGACAGTAGGAAGAATCAGTTTTCTTGTACTTGAGTCGGCATTGTGCTTTTGTATTTAATTCCGATGCAATTTCTGTGTTTCATCGTCAATAAGAAGGTCAGAGGGATACAGTAAACCTGAAGGTAAGCATCGGAATCTATAACAAGTGACACAGGAATGGTTCAAAATATAGACAGTAGGAAGAGTCAGTCTTCTTATACTAAAGTCGGCATTGTGCCTTTTGTATTTAATTCCGATGCAATTTCTGTGTTTCATCGTCAATAAGAAGGTTTAAGGGATACAGTAAACCTGAAGTGAGGCATCGGAATCTATAACTAGTGTCACAGGAATGGTTCAAAACATAGACAGTAGGAAGAGTAAGTCTTCTAGTACTTAAGTCGGCATTGTGCCTTTTGTATTTGATTCCGATGCAAATTCTGTGTTTCATCATCAATAAGAAGGTCCAAGGGATACAGTAAACATGAAGTTAGGCTTCGGAATCTATAACTAGTGTCACAGGACTGGTTCACAGCATAGTCAGTAAGAAGAGTCAGCCTTTTTGTACTTAAGTCGGCATGGTGCCTTTTGTATTTAATTCCGATGCAATTTCTGTGTTTCATAGTCAATATAAAGGTCCAAGGGATACAGTAAACATATTGTGAAGCATCGGAATCTGAAACTGGTCTCACAGGAAATGTTCAAAACATAGTCAGTAAGAAGAGTCAGTCGTCTTGTACTTAAGACGGCGCAGTGCCTTTTCTATTTAATTCCGATGCAATTTCTGTGTTTCGTCGTCAATACGAAGGTCCATGGGATACAGTAAACCTGAAGTGAAGCATCGGAATCTGTAACTAGTGTCACAGGAATTGTTCAAAACATAGACAGTACGAAAAGTCAGTCTTCTTGTACTTAAGTCGGCATTGTGCCTTTTCTATTTAATTCCGATGCAACTTCCGTGTTTCATCATCAAGAAGAAGGTCAGAGGGATACAGTAAACCTGAAGTGAAGCATCGGAATGTATAACTAGTGTCACAGGAATGGTTCAAAACCGAGACAGTAGGATGAGTCAGTTTTCTTGTACTTGAGTTGGCATTGTGCCTTTTGGATTTAATTTCGATGCAATTTCTGTGTTTCATCGTCAATAAGAAGGTCAGAGGGATACAGTAAACCTGAAGTGAAGCATCGGAATCTATAACAAGTGTCACAGGAATGTTTCAAAAAATAGACAGTAGGAGGAGTCAGTCTTCATGTATTTAAGTCGGCATTGTGCCTTTTGAATTTAATTCCGATGCAATTTCTGTGTTACATCGTCAATAAAAAGGTCCAAGGGATACAGTAAACCTGAAGTGAGGCATCAGAATCTACAAGTAGTGTCGCAGAAATGGTTCAATGCATAGAGAGTAGGAAGAGTAAGTCTTCTTGTACTTAAGTCGGCATGGTGCTTTTGTATTTAATTCCGATGCAATTTCTGTGTTTCGTCGTCAATAAGAAGGTCCAAGAGATGCAGTAAACCTGAAGCGAAGAATCGGAATCTAATACCGGTCTCACAGGAAAGGTTCATAGCATAGAGAGTAAGAAGAGCCAGTCATCTTGTATTTGAGTCGGCATTGTGCCTTTTGTATTTCATTCCGATGCAATTTCTGTGTTTCATCGTCAATTAGAAGGTCAGAGGGCTACAGTAAACCTGAAGTGAAGCATCGGAATCTATAGTGTCACAGGAATGGTTCAAAACAGAGACAGTAGGAAGAGTCAGTCTTCTTGTACTTAAGTCGGCATTGTGCCTTTTCTATTTAATTCCGATGCAAATTCTATGTTTCGTCGTCAATAAGAAGGTCCAAGGGATACAGTAAACCTGAAGTGAAGCATCGAAATCTATAACTAGTGTCACAGGAATGGTTCAAAACATAGACAGTAAGAAAAGTCAGTCTTCTTGTACTTAAGTCGGCATTGTGCCTTTTCTATTGAATTCCGATGCAATTTCTGTGTTTCATCATCAAGTAGAAGGTCAGAGGGATACAGTGACCCTGAAGTGAAGCATCGGAATGTATAACTAGTGTCAAAGGAATGGTTCAAAACATAGACAGTAGGAAGAATCAGTTTTCTTGTACTTGAGTCGGCATTGTGCCTTTTGTATTTACATGCGATGCAATTTCTGTGTTTCATCGTCAACAAGAAGGTCAGAGGGATACAGTAAACCTGAAGTGAAGTATCGGAATCTATAACAAGTGTCACAGGAATGGTTCAAAAAATAGACAGTAGGAAGAGTCAGTCTTCTTATACTAATGTCGGCATTGTGCCTTTTGTATTTAATTCCGATGCAATTTCTGTGTTTCATCGTCAATAAAAAGGTCCAAGGGATACAGTAAACCTGAAGTGAGGCATCGGAATCTATAACTACTGTCACAGGAATGGTTCAAAACATAGACAGTAGGAAGAGTAAGTCTTCTAGTACTTAAGTCGGCATTGTGCCTTTTGTATTTAATTGCGATGCAAATTCTGTGTTTCATCATCAATAAGAAGGTCCAAGGGATACAGTAAACTTGAAGTTAGGCATCGGAATCTATAACTAGTGTCACAGGACTGGTTCAAAACATCGTCAGTAAGAAGAGTCAGTCTTCTTGTACTTAAGTCGGCATGGTGCCTTTTGTATTTAATTCCGATGCAATTTCTGTGTTTCATAGTCAATAAGAAGGTCCAAGGGATACAGTAAACATATTGTGAATCATTGGAATCTAAAACTGGTCTCACAGGAAATGTTCAAAACATAGTCAGTAAGAAGAGTCAGTCGTCATGTACTTAAGTCGGCACTGTGCCTTTTCTATTTAATTCCGAAGCAATTTCTGTGTTTCGTCGTCAATAAGAAGGTCCAAGGGAAACAGTGAACCTGAAGTGAAACATCGGAATCTAATACCGGTTTCACAGGAAAGGTTCATAGCATAGAGAGTAAGAAGAGCCAGTCATCTTGTATTTGAGTCGGCATTGTGCCTTTTGTATTTATTTCCGATACAATTTCTAAGTTTCATCGTTAATAAGAAGGTCAGAGGGATACAGTAAAACTGAAGTGAAGCATCGGAATCTATAACTAGTGTCACTGGAATGGTTAAAAACATTGACAGTAAAAAGGGTCAGTCTTCTTGTACTTAAGTCGGCATTGTGCCTTTTGTATATAATTCCGATGCAATTTCTGTGTTTCATCGTCAATAGGAAGATCCAAGTGATACAGTAAACCTAAAGTGAAGCATCGGAATCTATAACTAGTGTCACAGGAATGGTTCAAAACATAGTCAGTAGGAAGAGTCAGTCTTCTTGTACTTATGTCAGCATTGTGCCTTTTCTATATAATTCCGATGCAATTTCTGTGTTTTATCGTCAATAGGAAGGTCAGAGGGATACAGTAAACCTGAAGTGAAGCATCGGAATCTATAACTAGTGTCACAGGGATGGTTCAAAACGTAGACAGTAGGAAGAGTCAGTATTCTTGTACTTAAGTCGGCATTGTGCCTTTTGTATTTAATACCGATGCAATTTCTGTGTTTCATCGTCAATAAGAAGGTCCAAGGGATACAGCACACCTGATGTGAAGAATCGAAACCTATAACTAGTGACACAGGAATGGTTCAAATCATAGACAGTAAGAAGAGTCAGTCTTCTTGTACTTAAGTCGGCATTTTGCCTTTTCGATGTAATTCCGATGCAATTTCTGTGTTTCTTCAACGAGAAGAAGGTCAGAGGGATACAGTAAACCTGAAGTGAAGCATCGGAATGTATACCTAGTGTCACAGGAATGGTTAAAAACATAGACAGTAGGAGGAGTCATTCTTCTTGTACTTGAGTCGGCATTGTGCCTTTTGTATTTAATTCCGATGCAAATTCTGTGTTTCATCGTCAATAAGAAGGTCAGAGGGATACAGTAAAAATGAAGTGAAGCATCGGATTCTATAACAAGTGTCACAGGAATGGTTCAAAAGATAGACAGTAGTAAGGGTCAGTCTTCTTGTTCTTAGGTGGGCATTGTGCCTTTTGTATTTAATTCCGATGCAATTTCTGTGTTTCATCGTCAATAAGAAGGTCCAAGGGATACAGTAAACCTAAAGTGAAGCATCGGAATCTGTAACTAGTGTCACAGGAATGGTTCAAAACATAGACAGTAAGAAGAGTCAGTCTTCTTGTACTTAAGTCAGCATTGTGCCTTTTCTGTTTAATTCCGATGCAATTTCTGTGTTGCATCGTCAATAAGAAAGTCCAAGGGATACAGTAAACATATAGTGAAGCATCGGAATCTAAAACTGGTCTCACAGGAAATGTTCAAAACGTAGACAGTAGGAAGAGTCAGTCTTCTTGTACTTAAGACGGCATTGTGCCTTTTGTTTTTAATTCCGGTGCAATTTCTAAGTTTCGTCGTTAATAAGAATGTCAGAGGTATGCAGTAAACCTGAAGTTAAGCATCGGGATCTATAACTAGTGTCACAGGAATGGTTAAAAACATTGACAGTAAGAAGAGTCAGTCTTCTTGTACTTAAGTCGGCATTGTGCTATTTTGTATTTAATGCCGATGCAATTTCTGTGTTTCATCGTCAATAAGAGGGTCAGAGAAATACAATGATCCTGAAGTGAGGCATCAGAATCTATAACTAGTGTCACAGGAACGGTTCAAAACATAGACAGTATGAAGAGTCAGTCTTCTTGTACTTAAGTCAGCAATGTGCCTTTTCTATTTAATTCCGATGCCATTTCTGTGCTTCATCGTCAATAAGATGGTCAGAGGGATGTAGTAAACCTGAAGTGAAGCATCGGAATTTATAACTAGTGTCACAGGGATGGTTCAAAACGTAGACAGTGGGAAGAATTTGTCATCTTGTACTTATGTCGGCATTGTGATTTTTGTATTTAATTCCGATGCAATTTCTGTGTTTCATCGTCAATTAAAGGGTCAGAGGGAGACAGTGAACCTGAAGTGAGGCATCAGAATCTATAACTAGTGTCACAGGAATGGCTCAAAACATAGACAGTAGGAAGAGTCAGTCTTCTTGTACTTAAGTCGGCATTGTACCTTTTGTATTTAATTCCGATGGAACTTCTGTGTTTCATCGTCAATACGAAGGTCCAAGGGATACAGTAAACCCGAAGTAAGGCATCGAAATTTATAACTAGTGTCACAGGAATGGTTCTAAACATAGACAGTAAGAAGAGTCAGTCTTCTTGTACTTAAGTCAGCAATGTGCCTTTTCTATTTAATTCCGATGCAATTTCTGTGTTTCATCGTCAATAAGAAGGTCAGAGGGATATAGTAAACCTGAAGTGAAGCATCGGAATCTATAACTACTGTCACAGGGATGGTTGAAATCGTAGACAGTAGGAAGAGTCAGTCTTCTTGTATTTAAGACGGCATTGTGCCTTTTGTATTTAATTCCGATGCAATTTCTTTCATCGTCAATAAGAAAGTCCAAGGGATACAGTAAACCTGAAGTGAGGCATCGGAATCTATAAGTAGTGCCACAGGAATGGTTCAAAACATAGACAGTAGGAAGAGACAGTCTTCTTGTACTTAAGTCGGCATTGTGCCTTTTGTTTTTACTTCCGATACAATTTCTGTGATTCATCGTCAATAAGAAGGTCAAAGGGATACAGTAAAACTGAAGTGAAGCATCAGAATCTATAACTAGTGTCACAGGAATGGTTCAAATCATAGACAGTAAGAGGAGTCAGTCTACTTGTACTTCAGTCGGTATTGTGCATTTTCTATTTAATTCCTATGCAATTTCCCTGTTTCATCGTCAATAAGAACGTCAGAGGGATACAGTAAACCTGAAGTGAAGCATCGGAATCTATAACAAGTGTCACAGGAATGGTTCAAATCATAGTCAGTAAGAAGAGTCAGTCTTCTTGTACTTAAGTCAGCATTGAGCCTTTTCTATTTAATTCCGATGCAATTTCTGTGTTTTATCATCAATAAGAAGGTCAGAGGGATACCGAAAGCTTGAAGTGAATCATCGGAATCTATAAGTAGTGTCACAGGAATGGTTCAAAACATAGACAGCAGAAAGAGACAGTCTTCTTGTACTTAAGTCGGCATTGTGCCTTTTCTATTTAATTCCGATACAATTTCTGTGATTCATCGTCAATATGATGGTCAGAGGGATACAGTAAAACTGAAGTGAAGCATCAGAATCTATAACTAGTGTCACAGGAATGGTTCAAAGCATAGACAGTAGGAGGAGTCAGTCTACTTGTACTTAAGTCGGTATTGTGCATTTTCTATTTAATTCCGATGCAATTTCTCTGTTTCATCGTCAATAAGAAAGTCAGAGGGATACACTAAACCTGAAGTGAAGCATTGGAATCTATAACAAGTGTCACAGGAATGGTCAAATCATAGTCAGTAGGAAGAGTCAGTCTTCTTGTACTTAAGTCGGCATTGTGCCTTTTGTATATAATTCCGATGCAACTTCTGTGTTTCATCGGCAATAAGAAGGTCCAAGGAATACAGTAAACCTGAAGTGAGGCATCGGAATCTATAACTAGTGTCACAGGAATGGTTCAAAACATAGACAGAAAGAAGAGTCAGTCTTCTTGTACTTAAGTCGGCATTGTGCCTTTTCTGTTTAATTCCGATGCAATTTCTGTGTTACATCGTCAATAGGAAAGTCCAAGGGTTACAGTAAACATATTGTGAAGCATCGGAATCTAAAACTGGTCTCACAGGAAATGTTCAAAACGTAGACACTAGGAAGAGTCAGTCTTCTTGTACTTAAGTCGGCATTGTGCCTTTTGTATTTAATTCCGATGCAATTTCTAAGTTTCGTCGTCAATAAGAAGGTCAGAGGTATACAGTAAACCTGAAGTTAAGGATCGGGATCTATAACTAGTGTCACAGGAATGGTTAAAAGCATTGACAGTAAGAAGAGTCAGTCTTCTTGTACTTAAGTCGGCATTGTGCTATTTTGTATTTAATTCCGATGCAATTTCTGTGTTTCATCGCCAATAAGAGGGTCAGAGGGATACAGTGAACCTGGCGTGAGGCATCAGAATCTATAACTAGTGTCACAGGAATGGTTCAAAACATAGACAGTAAGAAGAGTCAGTCTTCTTGTACTTAAGTCAGCAATGTGCCTTTTCTATTTAATTCCGATGCAATTTCTGTGTTGCATCGTCAATAAGAAAGTACAAGGGATACAGTAAACATATAGTGAAGGATCGGAATCTAAAACTGGTCTCACAGGAAATGTTCAAAACGTAGACAGTAGGAAGAGTCAGTCTTCTTGTACTTAAGTCAGCATTGTACCTTTTGTATTTAATTCCGAGGCAACTTCTGTGTTTCATCGTCAATACGAAGGTCCAAGGGATACAGTAAACCTGAAGTAAGGCATCGACATTTATAACTAGTGTCACAAGAATAGTTCAAAACATAGACAGTAAGAGGAGTCAGTCTACTTGTACTTAAGTCGGTATTGTGCATTTTCTTTTTCATTCCGATGCATTTCTCTGTTTCATCGTCAATAAGAAAGTCAGAGGGATACAGTAAACCTGAAGTGAAGCATCGGAATCTATAACAAGTGTCACAGGAATGGTTCAAATCATAGTCAGTAAGAAGAGTCTGTCTTCTTGTACTTAAGATGGCATGGTGCCTTTTGCATTTAATTCCGATGCAATTTCTGTGTTTCGTCGTCAATAGGAAGGTCCGAGGGATAGAGTAAACATATAGTGAAACATCGGAATCTAAAAATGGTCTCACAGGAAATGTTCAAATTATAGTCAGTAAGAAGAGTCAGTCTTCTTGCACTTAAGTCGACATTGTGCATTTTCTATTTAATTCACACGCAATTTCTGTGTGTCGTCGTCAATAAGAGGCTTCAAGGGATACAGTAAACCAGAAGTGAAGCATCGGAAACTAAAACCGGTCTCACAGGAAAGGTTCAAAACATTGAGAATAAGAAGAGCCAGTCATCTTGTATTTGAGTCGGCATTGTGCCTTTTGTATTTAATTCCGAAGCAATTTCGAAGTTTCATCGTCAATAAGGCGGTCAGAGGTATATAGCACACCTGAAGTGACACATCGGAATCTATAACTAGTGTCACAGGAATGGTTAAAAACATTGACAGTAAGAAGTCAGTCATCTTGTACTTATGTCGGCATTGTGCCTTTTGTATTTAATTCCGATGCAATTCCTGTGTTTCATCGTCAATAAGAAGGTCCATGTGATACAGTAAACCTATCGTGAAGCATCGGAATCTATAACTAGTGTCACAGGAATGGTTAAAAACATAGTCAGTAAGAAGAGTCAGTCTTCTTGTACTTAAGTCAGCATTGAGCCTTTTCTAATTAATTCCGATGCAATTTCTGTGTTTTATCATCAATAAGAAAGTCAGAGGGATACAGAAAGCTTGAAGTGAATCATCGGAATCTATAACTTGTGTCACAGGGATGGTTCAAAACGTAGACAGTAGGATGAGTCAGTCTTCTTGTACTTAAGTCGGCATTGTGATTTTTGTATTTAGTTCCGATGCAATTTCTGTGTATCATCGTCAATAAGAAGGTCTGAGGGATAGAGTAAACCTCAAGTGAAGCATCGGAATCTATAACTAGTGTCACAGGGATGGTTCAAAACGTAGACAGTAGGAAGAGTCAGTCTTCTAGTACTGAAGTCGGCATTGTGCCTTTTGTATTTAATTCCGATGCAATTTCTGTTTTTCATCGTCAATAAGAAGGTCCAAGGAATACAGTAAACCTGAAGTGAGGCACCGGAATCTGTAACTAGTGTCACAGGAATGGTTCAAAACATAGACAGTAGGGAGAGACAGTCTTCTTGTACTTAAGTCGGCATTGTGCCTTTTGTATTTAATTCCGATGCAATTTCTGTGTTTCATCGTCAATAAGAAGGTCAGAGGGATACAGTAAAACTGAAGTGAAGCATCAGAATGTATAACTAGTGTCACAGGAATGGTTCAAAACATAGTCAGTAAGAACGGTCAGTCTTCTTGTACTTAAGTCGGCATGGTGCCTTCTGTATTTAATTCCGATGCAATTTCTGTGTTTCATCGTCAATAAGAAGGTCCTAGATATACAGTAAACATATAGTGAAGCATCGGAATCTAAAATTGGTCTCACAGGAAATGTTCAAAGCATAGTCAGTAAGAAGAGTCATTCTTCTTGTACTTTAATCGGCATTGTGCTTTTTCTATTTAATTCCGATGAAATTTCTGTGTTTCGTCGTCAATAAGAAGGTCCAAGGGATACAGTAAACCTGAAGTGAAGCATCGGAATCTAATACCGGACTCACAGGAAAGGTTCAAAGCATAATGAGCAAGAAGAGCCAGACATCTTGTATTTGAGTTGGCATTGTGCCTTTTGTATTTAATTCCGATGCAATTTCTGTGTTTCGTCATCAATAAGAAGGTCCAAGGGATACAGTAAACCTGAAGTGAAGCATCGGAATCTAAAACCGGTCTCACAGGAAAGGTTCAAAGCATAGTGAGTAAGAAGAGGCAGTCATCTTGTATTTGAGTCGGCATTGTGCCTTTTCTGTTTAATTTCGATGCAATATCTGGGTCTCATCATCAAGAAGAAGGTCAGAGTGATACAGTATACCTGAAGTGAAGCATCTGAATGTATAACTAGTCTCACAGGAATGGTTTAAGACATACACAGTAGGAAGTGTCAGTCTTCTTGTACTTGAGTCGGCATTGTGCTTTTTGTTTTTAATTCCGATGCAATTTCAGTGTTTCATCGTCAATAAGAAGGTCAGAGGGATACAGTAAACCTGAAGTGAAGCATCGGAATCTATAACTAGTGTCACAGGGATGGTTCAAAACGTAGACAGTAGGAAGAGTCAGTCTTCTTGTACTGAAGTCGGTATTGTGCCTTTTGTATTTAATTCCGATGCAATTTCTGTTTTTCATCGTCAATAAGAAGGTCCAAGGGATACAGTAAACATATAGTGAATCATCGGAATCTAAAACTGGTCTCACAGGAAATGTGCAAAACATAGTCAGTAAGAAGAGTCAGTCTTCTTGTACTTAAATCGGCATTGTGCCTTTTCTGTTTAATTCCGATGCAATTTCTGTGTTGCGTCGTCAATAAGAAGGTCCAAGGGATACAGTAAACCTGAAGTGAAGCATCGGAATCTAAAACCGGTCTCACAGGAAAGGTTCAAAACATAGAGATTAAGAAGAGCCAGTCATCTTGTATTTGGGTCGGCATTGTCCCCCTTGTATTTAATTCCGATGCAATTCCGAAGATTCATCGTCAATAAGGCGGTCAGAGGTATACAGCAAACCTGAAGTGACGCATCGGAATCTATAACTAGTGTCACAGGAATGGTTAAAAACATTGACAGTAAGAGGAGTCAGTCATCTTGTACCTATGTCGGCATTGTGCGTTTTGTATTTAATTCCGATGCAATTCCTGTGTTTCATCGTCAATAAGAAGGTCCATGTGATACAGTAAATCTAAAGTGAAGCATCGGAATCTATAACTAGTGTCACAGGAATGGTTAAAAACGTAGTCAGTAAGAAGAGTCAGTCTTCTTGTACTTAAGTCAGCATTGAGCCTTTTCTATTTAATTCCGATGCAATTTCTGTGTTTTATCATCAATAAGAAGGTCAGAGGGATACAGAAAGCTTGAAGTGAATCATCGGAATCTATAACTTGTGTCACAGGGATGGTTCAAAACGTAGACAGTAGGAAGAGTCAGTCTTCTTGTACTTAAGTCGGCATTGTGATTTTTGTATTTAATTCCGATGCAACTTCTGTGTTTCATCTTCAATAAGAAGGTCCAAGGGATACAGTAAACCTGAAGTGAGGCATCGGAATCTATAACTAGTGTCACAGGAATGGTTCAAAGCATAGACAGTAGGAAGAGTCAGTCTTCTTGTACTTAAGTCGGCATTGTGGTTTTTGTATTTAATTCCGATGCAACTTCTGTGTTTCATCTTCAATAAGAAGGTCCAAGGGATACAGTAAACCTGAAGTGAGGCATCGCAATCTATAACTAGTGTCACAGGAATGGTTCAAAACATAGACACTAAGAAGAGTCAGTCTTCTTGTACTTAAGTCAGCATTGTGCATTTTCTATTGAATTCCGATGCAATTTCTGTGTTTCATCGTCAATAAGAAGGTCAGAGGGATACAGTAAAACTGAAGTGAAGCATCAGAATCTATAACTAGTGTCACAGGAATGGTTCAAAACATAGTCAGTAAGAAGGGTCAGTCTTCTTGTACTTAAGTCTGCATGGTGCCTTCTGTATTTAATTCCGATGCAATTTCTGTGTTTCATCGTCAATAAGAAGGTCCAAGATATACAGTAAATATATAGTGAAGCATCGGAATCTAAAACTGGTCTCACAGGAAATGTTCAAAGCATAGTCAGTAAGAAGAGTCATTCTTCTTGTACTTTAATCGGCATTGTGCCTTTTCTATTTAATTCCGATGAAATTTCTGTGTTTCGTCGTCAATAAGAAGGTCCAAGCGATACAGTAAACCTGAAGTGAAGCATCGGAATCTAATACCGGTCTCACAGGAAAGGTTCAAAGCATAATGAGCAAGAAGAGCCAGTCATCTTGTATTTGAGTTGGCATTGTGCCTTTTGTATTTAATTCCGATGCAATTTCTGTGTTTCGTCATCAATAAGAAGGTCCAAGGGATACAGTAAACGTGAAGTGAAGCATCGGAATCTAAAACCGGTCTCACAGGAAAGGTTCAAAGCATAGTGAGTAAGAAGAGGCAGTCATCTAGTATTTGAGTCGGCATTGTGCCTTTTCTGTTTAATTCCGATGCAATATCTGGGTCTCATCATCAAGAAGAAGGTCAGAGTGATACAGTATACGTGAAGTGAAGCATCGGAATGTATAACTAGTCTCACAGGAATGGTTCAAAACATACACAGTAGGAAGTGTCAGTCTTCTTGTACTTGAGTCGGCATTGTGCCTTCTGTATTTAATTCCGATGCAATTTCTGTGTTTCATCGTCAATAAGAATGTCAGAGGGATACAGTAAACCTGAAGTGAAGCATTGGAATCTACAACTAGTGTCACAGGAATGGTTCAAAACATTGACAGTGGAAGAGTCAGTCTTCTTGTACTTAAGTCGGCATTGTGCCTTTTCTATTTAATTCCGATGCAATTTCTCTGTTTCAAAGTCAATAGAAAAGTCAGAGGGATACAGTAAACCTGAAGTGAAGCATCGGAATCTACAACAAGTGTCACAGGAATGGTTCAAAACATAGTCAGTAAGAAGAGTCAGTCTTCCTGTACTTAATTTGGCATGGTGCCTTTTGTATTTAATTCCGATGCAATTTCTGTGTTTCATCGTCTATAAGAAGGTCCAAGGGATACAGTAAACATACAGTTAAGCATCGGAATCTAAAACTGGTCTCACAGGAAATGTTCAAACATAGTAAGTAAGTAGAGTCAGTCTTCTTGTACTTAAGTCGGCAATGTGCCTTTTCTATTTAATTGCGATGCAAATTCTGTGTTTCGTCATCAATAAGAAGGTCCAAGGGATACAGTAAACCTGAAGTGAAGCATCGGAATCTAAAACCGGTCTCACTGGAAAGGTTCAAAACATAGAGAGTAAGAAGAGCCAGTCTTCTTGTACTTAAGTCAGCATTGTGCCTTTTCTATTTAATTCCGATGCAATTTCTGTTTTTTATCGTTAATAAGAAGGTCAGAGGGATACAGTAAACTTGAAGTGAAGCATCGGAATCAATAACAAGTGTCACGGGAATGGTTCAAATCATAAACAGTAAGAAGAGTCAGTCTTCTTGTACTTAAGTCGGCATTGTGCCTTTTCTGTTTAATTCCGATGCAATATCTGGGTTTCATCATCAAGAAGAAGGTCAGAGGGATACTGTAATCCTGAAGTGAAGCATCGGAATCTATAACTAGTGTCACAGGAATGGTTCAAAACATAGTCAGTAAGAAGAGTCAGTCTTCTTGTACTTAAGTCAGCATTGAGCCTTTTCTATTTAATTCCGATGCAATTTCTGTGTTTTATCATCAATAAGAAGGTCAGAGGGATACAGAAAGCTTGAAGTGAATCATCGGAATCTATAACTAGTGTCACAGGAATGGTTCTAAACATAGACAGTAGGAAGAGTCAGTCTTCTTGTACATGAGTCGGCATTAGGCCTTTTGTAATTATTTCCGATGCAATTTCTGTGTTTCGTCGTCAATAAGAAGGTCAGAAGGATACAGTAAACCTGAAGTGAAGCATCGGAATCTATAACAAGTGTCACAGGAATGGTTCAAAGAATAGACAGTAGGAGTCAGACTTCTTGTACTTAAGTCGGCATTGTGCCTTTTGTATTTAATTCCGATGCAATTTCTGTGTTTCATCGTCAATAAGAAGGTCAGAGGTATACAGCAAACCTGAAGTGACGCATCGGAATCTATAACTAGTGTCACAGGAATGGTTAAAACATTGACAGTAAGAGGAGTCAGTCATCTTGTACATATGTCGGCATTGTGCGTTTTGTATTTAATTCCGATGCAATTCCTGTGTTTCATCGTCAATAAGAAGGTCCATGTGATACAGTAAATCTAAACTGAAGCATCGGAATCTATAACTAGTGTCACAGGAATGGTTAAAAACGTAGTCAGTAAGAAGAGTCAGTCTTCTTGTACTTAAGTCAGCATTGAGCCTTTTCTATTTAATTCCGATGCAATTTCTGTGTTTTATCATCAATAAGAAGGTCAGAGGGATACAGAAAGCTTGAAGTGAATCATCGGAATCTATAACTTGTGTCACAGGGATGGTTCAAAACGTAGACTGTAGGAAGAGTCAGTCTTCTTGTACTTAAGTCGGCATTGTGATTTTTGTATTTAATTCCGATGCAACTTCTGTGTTTCATCTTCAATAAGAAGGTCCAAGGGATACAGTAAACCTGAAGTGAGGCATCGGAATCTATAACTAGTGTCACAGGAATGGTTCAAAGCATAGACAGTAGGAAGAGTCAGTCTTCTTGTACTTAAGTCGGCATTGTGGTTTTTGTATTTAATTCCGATGCAACTTCTGTGTTTCATCTTCAATAAGAAGGTCCAAGGGATACAGTAAACCTGAAGTGAGGCATCGGAATCTATAACTTGTGTCACAGGAATGGTTCAAAGCATAGACAGTAAGAAGAGTCAGTCTTCTTGTACTTAAGTCAGCATTGTGCATTTTCTATTGAATTCCGATGCAATTTCTGTGTTTCATCGTCAATAAGAAGGTCAGAGGGATACAGTAAAACTGAAGTGAAGCATCAGAATCTATAACTAGTGTCACAGGAATAGTTCAAAACATAGTCAGTATGAAGGGTCAGTCTTCTTGTACTTAAGTCTGCATGGTGCCTTCTATATTTAATTCCGATGCAATTTCTGTGTTTCATCGTCAATAAGAAGGTCCAAGATATACAGTAAACATATAGTGAAGCATCAGAATCTAAAACTGGTCTCACAGGAAATGTTCAAAGCATAGTCAGTAAGAAGAGTCATTCTTCTTGTACTTTAATCGGCATTGTGCCTTTTCTATTTAATTCCGATGAAATTTCTGTGTTTCGTCGTCAATAAGAAGGTCCAAGCGATACAGTAAACCTGAAGTGAAGCATCGGAATCTAATACCGGTCTCACAGGAAAGGTTCAAAGCATAATGAGCAAGAAGAGCCAGTCATCTTGTATTTGAGTTGGCAATGTGCCTTTTGTATTTAATTCCGATGCAATTTCTGTGTTTCGTCATCAATAAGAAGGTCCAAGGGATACAGTAAACGTGAAGTGAAGCATCGGAATCTAAAACCGGTCTCACAGGAAAGGTTCAAAGCATAGTGAGTAAGAAGAGGCAGTCATCTAGAATTTGAGTCGGCATTGTGCCTTTTCTGTTTAATTCCGATGCAATATCTGGGTCTCATCATCAAGAAGAAGGTCAGAGTGATACAGTATACCTGAAGTGAAGCATCGGAATGTATAACTAGTCTCACAGGAATGGTTCAAAACATACACAGTAGGAAGTGTCAGTCTTCTTGTACTTGAGTCGGCATTGTGCCTTCTGTATTTAATTCCGATGCAATTTCTGTGTTTCATCGTCAATAAGAATGTCAGAGGGATACAGTAAACCTGAAGTGAAGCATTGGAATCTACAACTAGTGTCACAGGAATGGTTCAAAACATTGACAGTGGAAGAGTCAGTCTTCTTGTACTTAAGTCGGCATTGTGCCTTTTGTATTAAAATCCGATGCAATTTCTGTGTTTCATCGTCAATAAGAAGGTCCAAGTGATACAGTAAACCTAAAGTGAAGCATCGGAATCTATAATTAGTGTCACAGGAATGGTTCAAAACATAGTCAGTAAGAAGAGTCAGTCTTCTTGTACTTAGTCAGCATTGTGCCTTTTCTATTTAATTCCGATGCTATTTCTGTGTTTTATCGTCAATACGAAGATCAGAGGGATACAGTAAACTTGAATTGAAGCATCGGAATCTATAACTAGTGTCACAGGGATGGTGCAAATCGTAGACAGTAGGAAGAGTCAATCTTCTTATACTTAAGTCGGCATTGTGATTTTTGTATTTAATTCTGATGCAATTTCTATGTTTCATCGTCAATAAGAGGGTCAGAGGGATACAGTAAACCTGAAGTGAGGCATCAGAATCTATAACTAGTGTCACAGGAATGGTTCAAAGCATAGACAGTAGGAAGTGTTAGTCTTCTTGTACTTAAGTCGGCATGTGCCTTTTGTATTTAATTCCGATGCAACTTCTGTGCTTCATCGGCAATATGAAGGTCCAAGGGATACAGTAAACCTGAAGTAAAGCATCGGAATCTATAACTAGTGACACAGGAATGGTTCAAAACATAGACAGTAAGAAGAGTCAGTCTTCTTGTACTTAAATCGGCATTGTGCCTTTTCTGTTGATTTCCGATGCAATTTCTGTGTTGCGTCGTCAATAAGAAGGTCCAAGGGATACAGTAAACATGAAGTGAAGCATCGGAATCTAAAACCGGTCTCACAGGAAAGGTTCAAAACATAGAGATTAAGAAGAGCCAATCATCTTGTATTTGAGTCAGCATTGTCCCGCTTGTATTTAATTCCGATGCAATTTCGAAGTTTCATCGTCAATAAGGCGGTCAGAGGTATACAGCAAACCTGAAGTGACGCATCGGAATCTATAACTAGTGTCACAGGAATGGTTAAAAACATTGACAGTAAGAAGAGTCAGTCATCTTGTACTTAAGTCAGCATTGAGCCTTTTCTATTTAATTCCGATGCAATTTCTGTGTTTTATCATCAATAAAAAGGTCAGAGGGATACAGAAAGCTTGAAGTGAATCGTCGGAATCTACAACTTGTGTCACAGGGATGGTTCAAAACGTAGACAGTAGGAAGAGTCAGTCTTCTTGTACTTAAGTCAGCATTGTGATTTTTGTATTTAATTCCAATGCAATTTCTGTGCTTCATCGTCAATATGAGGGTCAGAGGGATACAGTGAACCTGAAGTGAGGCATCAGAATCTATAACTAGTGTCACAGGAATGGTTCAAAGCATAGACAGTAGGGAGAGTCAGTTTTCTTGTACTTAAGTCGGCATTGTGCATTTTGTATTTAATTCCGATGCAACTTCTGTGTTTCATCTTCAATAAGAAGGTCCAAGGGATACAGTATACCTGAAGTGAGGCATCGGAATCTATAACTAGTGTCACAGGAATGGTTCACAACATAGACAGTAAGAAGAGTCAGTCTTCTTGTACTTAAGTCAGCATTGTGCATTTTCTATTTAATTCCGATGCAATTTCTGTGTTTCATCGTCAATAAGAAGGTCTGAGGGATACAGTAAACCTGAAGTGAGGCATCGGAATCTATAACGAGTGTCACAGGGATGGTTCAAAACGTAGACAGTAGGAAGAGTCAGTCTTCTTGTACTGAAGTCGGCATTGTGCCTTTTGTATTTAATTCCGATGCAATTTCTGTTTTTCATCGTCATAAGAAGGTCCAAGGTATACAGTAAACCTGAAGTGAGGCACCGGAATCTGTAAATAGTGTCACAGGATTGGTTCAAAACATAGACAGTAGGGAGAGAGAGTGTTCTTGTACTTAAGTCGGCATTGTGCCTTTTGTATTTAATTCCGATGCAATTTCTGTGTTTCATCGTCAATAAGAAGGTCAGAGGGATTTAGTAAAACTGAAGTGAAGCATCAGAATCTATAACTAGTGTCACAGGGATGGTTCAAAACATAGTCAGTAAGATGGGTCAGTCTTCTTGTACCTAAGTCGGCATGGTGCCTTTTGTATTTAATTCCCATGCAATTTCTGTGTTTCATCGTCAATAAGAAGGTCCACGATATACAGTAAACATATAGTGGAGTATCGGAATCTAAAACTGGTCTCACAGGAAATGTTCAAAGCATAGTCAGTAAGAAGAGTCATTCTTATGTACTTAAGTCGGCATTATGCGTTTTCTATTTAATTCCGATGAAATTTCTGTGTTTTGTCGTCAATAAGAAGGTCCAAGGGATACAGTAAACCTGAAGTGAAGCATCAGAATCTAATACCGGTCTCACAGGAAAGGTTCAAAGCATAGTGAGCAGGAAGAGCCAGTCATCTTGTATTTCAGTCGGCATTGTGTCTTTTGTATTTAATTCCGATGCAATTTCTGTGTTTCGTCATCAATAAGAAGGTCCATGGGATACAGTAAACCTGAAGTGAAGCATCGGAATCTAAAACCGGTCTCACAGGAAAGGTTCAAAGCATAGTGAGTAAGAAGAGGCAGTCATCTTGTATTTGAGTCGGCATTGTGCCTTTTGTATTTAATTCCGATGCAATTTCTGTGTTTCATCGTCAATAAGAAGGTCCAAGGGATACAGTACACCTGAAGTGAAGCATCGGAATCTATAACAAGTGTCACAGGAATGGTTCAAATCATAAACAGTAAGAAGAGTCAGTCTTCTTGTACTTAAGTCGGCATTGTGCCTTTTGTATTTAATTCCGATGCAATTTCTTTGTTTCATCGTCAATAAGAAGGTCAGAGGGATACAGTAAACCTGAAGTGAAGCATCGGAATCTATAACTAGTGTCACAGGAATGGTTCAAAACATTGACAGTAGGAAGAGTCAGTCTCCTTGTACTTAAGTCGGCATGGTGCCTTTTCTATTTAATTCCGATGCAATTTCTCTGTTTCATCGTCAATAGGAAAGTCAGAGGGATACAGTAAACCTGAAGTGAAGCATCGGAATCTATAACAAGTGTTACAGGAATGGTTCAAAACATAGTCAGTAAGAAGAGTCAGTCTTCTTGTACTTATTTTGGCATGGTGCCTTTTGTATTTAATTCCGATGCAATTTCTGTGTTTCATCGTCAATAAGAAGGTCCAAGGGATAGAGTAAACATACAGTGAAGCATCGGAATCTAAAACTGGTCTCACAGGTAATGTTCAAAACATAGTAAGTAAGAAGAGTCAGTCTTCTTGTACTTAAGTCGGCAATGTGCCTTTTCTATTTAATTCCGATACAATTTCTGTGTTTCGCCATCAATGAGAAGGTCCAAGGGATACAGTAAACCTGAAGTGAAGCATCGGAATCTAAAACCGGTCTCACAGGAAAGGTTCAAAGCATAGTGAGCAGGAAGAGCCAGTCATCTTGTATTTGAGTCGGCATTATGCCTTTTGTATTTAATTCCGATGCAATTTCTGTGTTTCGTTATCAATAAGAAGGTCCAAGGGATACAGTAAACCTGAAGTGAAGCATCGGAATCTAAAACCGGTCTCACAGGAAAGGTTCAAAGCATAGTGAGTAAGAAGAGGCAGTCATCTTGTATTTGAGTCAGCATTGTGCCTTTTGTATTTAATTCCGATGCAATTTCTGTGTTTCATCGTCAATAAGAAGGTCCAAGGGATACAGTACACCTGAAGTGAAGCATCGGAATCCATAACAAGTGTCACAGGAATGGTTCAAATCATAAACAGTAGGAAGTGTCATTCTTCTTGTACTTAAGTCGGCATTGTGCATTTTCTATTTAATTCCGATGAAATTTCTGAGTTTCATCGTCAATAAGAAGGTCCAAGGGATACAGTAAACCTGAAGTGAAGCATCTTAATTTAATACCGGTCTCACAGGAGAGGTTCAAAGCATAGTGAGCAGGAAGAGCCAGTCATCTTGTATTCGAGTCGGCATTGTGCCTTTTGTATTTAATTCCGATGCAATTTCTGTGTTTCGTCATCAATAAGAAGGTCCAAGGGATACAGTAAACCTGAAGTGTAGCATCTGAATCTAAAACCGGTCTCACAGGAAAGGTTCAAAGCATAGTGAGTAAGAAGAGGCAGTCATCTTGTATTTGAGTCGGCATTGTGCCTTTTCTGTTTAATTCTGATGCAATATCTGGGTTTCATCATCAAGAAGAAGGTCAGAGGGATACAGTAATCCTGAAGTGAAGCATCGGAATCTATAACTAGTCTCACAGGAATGGTTTAAGACATACACAGTAGGAAGTGTCAGTCTTCTTGTACTTGAGTCGGCATTGTGCTTTTTGTATTTAATTCCGATGCAATTTCTGTGTTTCATCGTCAATAAGAAGGCCAGAGGGATACAGTAAACCTGACATGCAGCATCGGATTCTATAACTAGTGTCACAGGGATGGGTCAAAACGTAGACAGTAGGAAGAGTCAGTCTTCTTGTACTGAAGTCGGTATTGTGCCTTTTGTATTTAATTCCGATGCAATTTCTGTTTTTCATCATCAATAAGAAGGTCCAAGGGATACAGTAAACATATAGTGAAGCATCGGAATCTAAAACTGGTCTCACAGGAAATGTGCAAAACATAGTCAGTAAGAAGAGTCAGTCTTCTTGTACTTAAATCGGCATTGTGCCTTTTCTGTTAAATTCCGATGCAATTTCTGTGTTGCGTCGTCAATATGAAGGTCCAAGGGATACAGTAAACCTGAAGTGAAGCATCGGAATCTAAAACCGGTCTCACAGGAAAGGTTCAAAACATAGAGATTAAGAAGAGCCAGTCATCTTGTGTTTGAGTCGGCATTGTCCCTCTTGTATTTAATTCCGATGCAATTTCGAAGTTTCATCGTCAATAAGGCGGTCAGAGGTATACAGCAAACCTGAAGTGACGCATCGGAATCTATAACTAGTGTCACAGGAATGGTTAAAAACATTGACAGTAAGAGGAGTCAGTCATCTTGTACCTATGTCGGCATTGTGCCTTTTGTATTTAATTCCGATGCAATTCCTGTGTTTCATCGTCAATAAGAAGGTCCATGTGGTACAGTAAACCTAAAGTGAAGCATCGGAATCTATAACTAGTGTCACAGGAATGGTTCAAAACATAGACAGTAAGAAGAGTCAGTCTTCTCTTACTTAAGTCAGCATTGTGCATTTTCTATTTAATTCCGACGCAATTTCTGTGTTTCATCGTCAATAAGAAGGTCAGAGGGATACAGTAAAACTGAAGTGAAGCATCAGAATTTATAACTAGTGTCACAGGAATGGTTCAAACCATAGTCAGTAAGAAGGGTCAGTCTTCTTGTACTTAAGTCGGCATGGTGCCTTCTGTATTTAATTCCGATGCAATTTCTGTGTTTCATCGTCAATAAGAAGGTCCGAGATATACAGGAAACATATAGTGAAGCATCGGAATCTAAAACTGGTCTCACAGGAAATGTTCAAAGCATAGTCAGTAAGAAGAGTCATTCTTCTTGTACTTTAATCGGCATTGTGCCTTTTCTATTTAATTCCGATGAAATTTCTGTGTTTCGTCGTCAATAAGAAGGTCCAAGGGATACAGTAAACCTGAAGTGAAGCATCGTAATCTAATACCGGTCTCACAGGAAAGGTTCAAAGCATAATGAGCAAGAAGAGCCAGTCATCTTGTATTTGAGTCGGCATTGTGCCTTTTGTATTTAATTCCGATGCAATTTCTGTATTTCGTCATCAATAAGAAGGTCCAAGGGATACAGTAAACCTGAAGTGAAGCATCGGAATCTAAAACCGCTCTCACAGGAAAGGTTCAAAGCATAGTGAGTAAGAAGAGGCAGTCATCTTGTATTTCAGTCGGCATTGTGCCTTTTCTGTTTAATTCCGATGCAATATCTGGGTCTCATCATCAAGAAGAAGGTCAGAGTGATACAGTATACCTGAAGTGAAGCATCGGAATGTATAACTAGTCTCACAGGAATGGTTCAAAACATACACAGTAGGAAGTGTCAGTCTTCTTGTACTTGAGTCGGCATTGTGCCATTTGTATTTAATTCCGATGGAATTTCTGTGTTTCATCGTCAATAAGAATGTCAGAGGGATACAGTAAACCTGAAGTGAAGCATCGGAATCTATAACTAGTGTCACAGGAATGGTTCAAAACATTGACAGTGGGAAGAGTCAGTCTTCTTGTACTTAAGTCGGCATTGTGCCTTTTCTATTTAATTCCGATGCAATTTCTCTGTTTCATCGTCAATAGGAAAGTCAGAGGGATACAGTAAACCTGAAGTGAAGCATCGGAATCTATAACAAGTGTCACAGGTATGGTTCAAAACATAGTCAGTAAGAAGAGTCAGTCTTCTTGTACTTAAGTCAGCATTGTGCCATTTCTATTTAATTCCGATGCAATTTCTGTTTTTTATCGTCAATAAGAAGGTCAGAGGGATACAGTAAACTTGAAGTGAAGCATCGGAATCTATAACTAGTGTCACAGGAATGGATCAAAACATTGACAGTAGCAAGAGTCAGTCTTCTTGTACTTAAGTCGGCATTGTGCCTTTTGTATTTAATTCCGAAGCAATTTCTAAGTTCCATTGTCAATAAGAAGGTCAGTGGGATACAGTAAACCTGAAGTGAAGCATCGGAATGTATAACTAGTCTCACAGGAATGGTTCAAAGCATAGACAGTAGGAAGTGTCAGTCTTCTTGTACTTGAGTCGGCATTGTGCCTTTTGTATTTAATTCCGATGCAATTTCTTTGTTTCATCGACAATAAGAAGGTCAGAGGGATACAGTAAACCTGAAGTGAAGCATCGGAATCTAAAACTGGTCTCACAGGTAATGTTCAAAACGTAGTAAGTAAGAAGAGTCAGTCTTCTTGTACTTAAGTCGGCAGTGTGCCTTTTCTATTTAATTCCGATACAATTTCTGTGTTTCGTCATCAATGAGAAGCTCCAAGGGATACAGTAAACCTAAAGTGAAGCATCAGAATCTATAACTAGTGTCACAGGGAAGGTTCAAAACGTAGACGGTAGGAAGAGTCAGTCTTCTTGTACTGAAGTCGGCATTGTGCCTTTTGTATTTAATTCCGATGCAATTTCTGTTTTTCATCGTCAATAAGAAGGTCAAGGAATACAGTAAACCTGAAGTGAGGCACCGGAATCTGTAACTAGTGTCACAGGAATGGTTCAAAACATAGACAGTAGGGAGAGACAGTGTTCTTGTACTTAAGTCGGCATTGTGCCTTTTGTGTTTAATTCCGATGCAATTTCTGTGTTTCATCTTCAATAAGAAGGTCAGAGGGATACAGTAAAACTGAAGTGAAGCATCAGAATCTATAACTAGTGTCACAGGAATGGTTCAAAACATAGTCAGTAAGAAGGGTCAGTCTTCTTGTACTTAAGTCGGCATGGTGCCTTCTGTATTTAATTCCGATGCAATTTCTGTGTTTCATCGTCAATAAGAAGGTCCAAGATATACAGTAAACATATAGTGAAGCATCGGAATCTAAAACTGGTCTCACAGGAAATGTTCAAAGCATAGTCAGTAAGAAGAGTCATTCTTCTTGTATTTGAGTCGGCATTGTGCCTTTTGTATTTAATTCCGATGCAATTTCTGTGTTTCGTCATCAATAAGAAGGTCCAAGGGATACAGTAAACCTGAAGTGAAGCATCGGAATCTAAAACCGGTCTCACAGGAAAGGTTCAAAGCATAGTGAGTAAGAAGAGGCAGTCATCTTGTATTTGAGTCGGCATTGTGCCTTTTCTGTTTAATTCCGATGAAATATCTGGGTCTCATCATCAAGAAGAAGGTCAGAGTGATACAGTATACCTGAAGTGAAGCATCGGAATGTATAACTAGTCTCACAGGAATGGTTTAAGACATACACAGTAGGATGTGTCAGTCTTCTTGTACTTGAGTCGGCATTGTGCTTTTTGTATTTAATTCCGATGCAATTTCTGTGTTTCATCGTCAATAAGAAGGTCAGAGGGATACAGTAAACCTGAAGTGAAGCATCGGAATCTATAACTAGTGTCACAGGGATGGTTCAAAACGTAGACAGTAGGAAGAGTCAGTCTTCTTGTACTGAAGTCGGTATTGTGCCTTTTGTATTTAATTCCGATGCAATTTCTGTTTTTCATCGTCAATTAGAAGGTCCAAGGGATACAGTAAACATATAGTGAAGCATCGGAATCTAAAACTGGTCTCACAGGAAATGTGCAAAACATAGTCAGTAAGAAGAGTCAGTCTTCTTGTACTTAAATCGGCATTGTGCCCTTTCTGTTTAATTCCGATGCAATTTCTGTGTTGCGTCGTCAATAAGAAGGTCCAAGGGATACAGTAAACCTGAAGTGAAGCATCGGAATCTAAAACCGATCACAGGAAAGGTTCAAAACATAGAGATTAAGAAGAGCCAGTCATCTTGTATTTGAGTCGGCATTGTCCCTCTTGTGTTTAATTCCGATGCAATTTCGAAGTTTCATCGTCAATAAGGCGGTCAGAGGTATACAGCAAACCTGAAGTGACGCATCGGAATCTATAACTAGTGTAACAGGAATGGTTAAAACATTGACAGTAAGAGGAGTCAGTCATCTTGTACCTATGTCGGCATTGAGCCTTTTGTATTTAATTCCGATGCAATTCCTGTGTTTCATCGTCAATAAGAAGGTCCATGTGATACAGTAAACCTAAAGTGAAGCATCGGAATCTATAACTAGTGTCACAGGAATGGTTAAAAACATAGTCAGTAAGAAGAGTCAGTCTTCTTGTACTTAAGTCAGCATTGAGCCTTTTCTATTTAATTCCGATGCAATTTCTGTGTTTTATCATCTATAAGAAGGTCAGAGGGATACAGAAAACTTGAAGTGAATCATCGGAATCTATAACTTGTGTCACAGGGATGGTTCAAAACGTAGACAGTAGGAAGAGTCAGTCTTCTTGTACTTAAGGCGGTATTGTGATTTTTGTATTTAGTTCCGATGCAATTTCTGTGTTTCATCGTCAATAAGAGGGTCAGAGGGATACGGTGAACCTGAAGTGAGGCATCAGAATCTATAACTAGTGTCACAGGAATGGTTCAAAGCATAGACAGTAGGAAGAGTCAGTCTTCTTGTACTTAAGTCGGCATAGTGGTTTTTGTATTTAATTCCGATGCAACTTCTGTGTTTCATCTTCAATAAGAAGGTCCAAGGGATACAGTAAACCTGAAGTGAGGCATCGGAATCTATAACTAGTGTCACAGGAATGGTTCAAAACATAGACAGTAAGAAGAGTCAGTCTTCTTGTACTTAAGTCAGCATTGTGCATTTTCTATTTAATTCCGACGCAATTCCTGTGTTTCATCGTCAATAAGAAGGTCAGAGGGATACAGTAAATTTGAAGTGAAGCATCATAATCTATAACTAGTGTCACAGGAATGGTTCAAAACATAGTCAGTAAGAAGGGTCAGTCTTCTTGTACTTAAGTCGGCATGGTGCCTTCTGTATTTAATTCCGATGCAATTTCTGTGTTTCATCGTCAATAAGAAGGTCCGAGATATACAATAAACATATAGTGAAGCATCGGAATCTAAAACTGGTCTCACAGGAAATGTTCAAAGCATAGTCAGTAAGAAGAGTCATTCTTCTTGTACTTTAATCGGCATTGTGCCTTTTCTATTTAATTCCGATGAAATTTCTGTGTTTCGTCGTCAATAAGAAGGTCCAAGGGATACAGTAAACCTGAAGTGAAGCATCGGAATGATGACTGGCTCTTCTTGCTCATTATGCTTTGAACCTTTCCTGTGAGACCGGTATTAGTACCGGTCTCACAGGAAAGGTTCAAAGCATAATGAGCAAGAAGAGTCAGTCATCTTGTATTTGAGTCGGCATTGTGCCTTTTGTATTTAATTCCGATGCAATTTCTGTGTTTCGTCATCAATAAGAAGGTCCAAGGGATACAGTAAAAAGGGAGTGAAGCATCGGAATCTATAACTAGTGTCACAGGAATGGTTCAAAACTTAGTCAGTAAGAAGGGTCAGTCTTCTTGTACTTAAGTCGGCATGGTGCCTTCTGTATTTAATTCCGATGCAATTTCTGTGTTTCATCGTCAATAAGAAGGTCCGAGATATACAGTAAACATATAGTGAAGCATCGGAATCTAAAACCGGTCTCACAGGAAAGGTTCAAAGCATAGTGAGTAAGAAGAGGCAGTCATCTTGTATTTGAATCGGCATTGTGCCTTTTCTGTTTAATTCCGATGCAATATCTGGGTCTCATCATCAAGAATGAGGTCAGAGTGATACAGTATACCTGAAGTGAAGCATCGGAATGTATAACTTGTCTCACAGGAATGGTTCAAAACATACACAGTAGGAAGTGTCAGTCTTCTTGTACTTGAGTCGGCATTGTGCCTTTTGTATTTAATTCCGATGCAATTTCTGTGTTTCATCGTCAATAAGAATGTCAGAGGGATACAGTAAACCTGAAGTGAAGCATCGGAATCTATAACTAGTGTCACAGGAATGGTTCAAAACATTGACAGTGGGAAGAGTCAGTCTTCTTGTACTTAAGTCGGCATTGTGCCTTTTCTATTTAATTCCGATGCAATTTCTCTGTTTCATCGTCAATAGGAAAGTCAGAGGGATACAGTAAACCTGAAGTGAAGCATCGGAATCTATAACAAGTGTCACAGGTATGGTTCAAAACATAGTCAGTAAGAAGAGTCAGTCTTCCTGTACTTAATTTGGCATGGTGCCTTTTGTATTTAATTCCGATGCAATTAATGTGTTTCATCGTCAATAAGAAGGTCCAAGGGATACAGTAAACATACAGTTAAGCATCGGAATCTAAAACTGGTCTCACAGGAAATGTGCAAACATAGTAAGTAAGAAGAGTCAGTCTTCTTGTACTTAAGTCGGCAATGTGCCTTTTCTATTTAATTTCGATGCAATTTCTGTGTTTCGTCATCAATGAGAAGGTCCAAGGGATACAGTAAACCTGAAGTGAAGCATCGGAATCTAAAACCGGTCTTACTGGAAAGGTTCAAAACATAGAGAGTAAGAAGAGCCAGTCTTCTTGTACTTAAGTCAGCATTGTGCCTTTTCTATTTAATTCCAATGCAATTTCTGTTTTTTATCGTCAATAAGGAGGTCAGAGGGATACAGTAAACTTGAAGTGAATCATCGGAATCCATAACTAGTGTCACAGGAATGGATCAAAACATTGACAGTAGCAAGAGTCAGTCTTCTTGTACTTAAGTCGGCATTGTGCCTTTTGTATTTAATTCCGACGCAATTTCTAAGTTCCATTGTCAATAAGAAGGTCAGTGGGATACAGTAAACCTGAAGTGAAGCATCAGAATCTATAACTAGTGTCACAGGAATGGTTAAAAACATTGACAGTAGAAAGAGTCAGTCTTCTTGCACTTAAGTCTGCATTGTGCCTTTCCTATTTAATTCCGATGCAATTTCTGTGTTTCATCGTCAATAAGAAGGTTCAAGTGATACAGTAAACCTAAAGTGAAGCATCGGAAGCTATAACTAGTGTCACAGGAATGGTTCAAAACATAGACAGTAAGAACAGTCAGTCTTCTTGTACTTAAGTCAGCATTGTGCCATTTCTATTTAATTCCGATGCAATTTCTGTGTTTTATCGTCAATAAGAAGGTCAGAGGGATACAGTAAATTTGAAGTGAAGCATCGGATTTTATAACTAGTGTCACAGGGATAGTTCAAATCATAGACAGTAAGAAGAGACTGACTTCTTGTACTTAAGTCGGCATTGTGCATTTTCTATTTAATTCCGATGCAATTTCTGTGTTTCATCATCAAGAAGAAAGTCAGAGGGATACAGTAAACCTGAAGTAAAGCATCGGAATCTATAACTAGTGTCACAGGAATGGTTCTAAACATAGACAGTAGGAAGAGTCAGTCTTCTTGTACATGAGTCGGCATTAGGCTTTTTGCAATTAATTCCGATGCAATTTCTGTGTTTCATCGTCAATAAGAAGGTCAGAAGGATACAGTAAACCTGAAGTGAAGCATCGGAATCTATAACAAGTGTCACAGGAATGGTTCAAAGAATAGACAGTAGGAGTCAGACTTCTTGTACTTAAGTCGGCATTGTGCCTTTTGTTTTTAATTCCGATGGAATTTCTGTGTTTCATCGTCAATAAGAAGGTCCAAGATATACAGAAAACATATAGTGAAGCATCGGTATCTAAAACTGGTCTCACAGGAAATGTTCAAAGCATAGTCAGTAAGAAGAGTCACTCTTCTTGTACTTAAGTCGGCATTGTGCCTTTTCTATTTAATTCCGAAGAAATTTCTGTGTTTCGTCGTTAAGAAGAAGGTCCAAGGGATACAGTAAACCTGAAGTGAAGCATCGGAATCTAATACCGGTCTCACAGGAAAGGTTCAAAGCATAGTGAGTAAGAAGAGCCAGTCATCTTGTATTTGAGTCGGCATTGTGCCTTTTGTATTTAATTCCGATGCAATTTCTAAGTTTCATCGTCAATAACAAGGTCAGAGGGATACAGTAAGCCTGAAGTGAAGCATCGGAATCTATAACTAGTGTCACAGGAATGGTTAAAGCATTGAGAGTAAAAAGAGTCAGTCTTCTTATACTTAAGTCGGCATTGTGCCTTTTGTATTTAATTAGGATGCAACTTCTGTCTTTCTTCGTCTATAAGAAGGTCCGAGGGATACAGTAAACCTGAGGTGAGGCATCGGAATCTATAACTAGTGTCACAGGAATGGTTCAAACCATAGTCAGTAAGAAGGGTCAGTCTTCTTGTACTTAAGTCGGCATGGTGCCTTCTGTATTTAATTCCGATGCAATTTCTGTGTTTCATCGTCAATAAGAAGGTCCGAGATATACAGGAAACATATAGTGAAGCATCGGAATCTAAAACTGGTCTCACAGGAAATGTTCAAAGCATAGTCAGTAAGAAGAGTCATTCTTCTTGTACTTTAATCGGCATTGTGCCTTTTCTATTTAATTCCGATGAAATTTCTGTGTTTCGTCGTCAATAAGAAGGTCCAAGGGATACAGTAAACCTGAAGTGAAGCATCGTAATCTAATACCGGTCTCACAGGAAAGGTTCAAAGCATAATGAGCAAGAAGAGCCAATCATCTTGTATTTGAGTCGGCATTGTGCCTTTTGTATTTAATTCCGATGCAATTTCTGTATTTCGTCATCAATAAGAAGGTCCAAGGGATACAGTAAACCTGAAGTGAAGCATCGGAATCTAAAACCGCTCTCACAGGAAAGGTTCAAAGCATAGTGAGTAAGAAGAGGCAGTCATCTTGTATTTCAGTCGGCATTGTGCCTTTTCTGTTTAATTCCGATGCAATATCTGGGTCTCATCATCAAGAAGAAGGTCAGAGTGATACAGTATACCTGAAGTGAAGCATCGGAATGTATAACTAGTCTCACAGGAATGGTTCAAAACATACACAGTAGGAAGTGTCAGTCTTCTTGTACTTGAGTCGGCATTGTGCCATTTGTATTTAATTCCGATGGAATTTCTGTGTTTCATCGTCAATAAGAATGTCAGAGGGATACAGTAAACCTGAAGTGAAGCATCGGAATCTATAACTAGTGTCACAGGAATGGTTCAAAACATTGACAGTGGGAAGAGTCAGTCTTCTTGTACTTAAGTCGGCATTGTGCCTTTTCTATTTAATTCCGATGCAATTTCTCTGTTTCATCGTCAATACTAAAGTCAGAGGGATACAGTAAACCTGAAGTGAAGCATCGGAATCTATAACAAGTGTCACAGGTATGGTTCAAAACATAGTCAGTAAGAAGAGTCAGTCTTCCTGTACTTAATATGGCATGGTGCCTTTTGTATTTAATTCCGATGCAATTTCTGTGTTTCATCGTCAATAAGAAGGTCCAAGGGATACAGTAAACATACAGTTAAGCATCGGAATCTAAAACTGGTCTCACAGGAAATGTTCAAACATAGTAAGTAAGAAGAGTCAGTCTTCTTGTACTTAAGTCGGCAATGTGCCTTTTCTATTTAATTCCGATGCAATTTCTGTGTTTCGTCATCAATGAGACGGTCCAAGGGATACAGTAAACCTGTAGTGAAGCATCGGAATCTAAAACCGGTCTTACTGGAAAGGTTCAAAACATAGAGAGTAAGAAGAGCCAGTCTTCTTGTACTTAAGAAAGCATTGTGCCTTTTCTATTTAATTCCGATGCAATTTCTGTTTTTTATCGTCAATAAGAAGGTCAGAGGGATACAGTAAACTTGAAGTGAAGCATCGGAATCTATAACTAGTGTCACAGGAATGGATCAAAACATTGACAGTAGCAAGAGTCAGTCTTCTTGTACTTAAGTCGGCATAGTGCCTTTTGTATTTAATTCCGATGCAATTTCTAAGTTCCATTGTCAGTAAGAAGTTCAGTGGGATACAGTAAACCTGAAGTGAAGCATCAGAATCTATAACTAGTGTCACAGGAATGGTTAAAAACATTGACAGTAAGAAAAGTCAGTCTTCTTGCACTTAAGTCAGCATTGTGCCTTTTCTATTTAATTCCAATGCAATTTCTGTGTTTCATCGTCAATAAGAAGGTCCAAGTGATACAGTAAACCTAAAGTGAAGCATCGGAATCTATAACTAGTGTCACAGGAATGGTTCAAAACATAGACAGTAAGAAGAGTCAGTCTTCTTGTACTTAAGTCAGCATTGTGCCATTTCTATTTAATTCCGATGCAATTTCTGTTTTTTATCGTCAATAAGAAGGTCAGAGGGATACAGTAAACTTGAAGTGAAGCATCGGAATCTATAACTAGTGTCACAGGAATGGATCAAAACATTGACAGTAGCAAGAGTCAGTCTTCTTGTACTTAAGTCGGCATTGTGCCTTTTGTATTTAATTCCGATGCAATTTCTAAGTTCCATTGTCAATAAGAAGGTCAGTGGGATACAGTAAACCTGAAGTGAAGCATCGGAATGTATAACTAGTCTCACAGGAATGGTTCAAAACATAGACAGTAGGAAGTGTCAGTCTTCTTGTACTTGAGTCGGCATTGTGCCTTTTGTATTTAATTCCGATGCAATTTCTTTGTTTCATCGACAATAAGAAGGTCAAAGGGATACAGTAAACCTGAAGTGAAGCATCGGAATCTAAAACTAGTGTCACAGGAATGGTTCTAAACATAGACAGTAGGAAGAGTCAGTCTTCTTGTACATGAGTCGGCATTAGGCTTTTTGCAATTAATTCCGATGCAATTTCTGTGTTTCATCGTCAATAAGAAGGTCAGAAGGATACAGTAAACCTGAAGTGAAGCATCGGAATCTATAACAAGTGTCACAGGAATGGTTCAAAGAATAGACAGTAGGAGTCAGACTTCTTGTACTTAAGTCGGCATTGTGCCTTTTGTTTTTAATTCCGATGGAATTTCTGTGTTTCATCGTCAATAAGAAGGTCCAAGATATACAGAAAACATATAGTGAAGCATCGGTATCTAAAACTGGTCTCACAGGAAATGTTCAAAGCATAGTCAGTAAGAAGAGTCACTCTTCTTGTACTTAAGTCGGCATTGTGCCTTTTCTATTTAATTCCGAAGAAATTTCTGTGTTTCGTCGTTAATAAGAAGGTCCAAGGGATACAGTAAACCTGAAGTGAAGCATCGGAATCTAATACCGGTCTCACAGGAAAGGTTCAAAGCATAGTGAGTAAGAAGAGCCAGTCATCTTGTATTTGAGTCGGCATTGTGATTTTTTTTTTAATTCCGATGCAATTTCTAAGTTTCATCGTCAATAACAAGGTCAGAGGGATACAGTAAGCCTGAAGTGAAGCATCGGAATCTATAACTAGTGTCACAGGAATGGTTAAAGCATTGAGAGTAAAAAGAGTCAGTCTTCTTATACTTAAGTCGGCATTGTGCCTTTTGTATTTAATTAGGATGCAACTTCTGTCTTTCTTCGTCTATAAGAAGGTCCGAGGGATTCAGTAAACCTGAGGTGAGGCATCGGAATCTATAACTAGTGTCACAGGAATGGTTCAAACCATAGTCAGTAAGAAGGGTCAGTCTTCTTGTACTTAAGTCGGCATGGTGCCTTCTGTATTTAATTCCGATGCAATTTCTGTGTTTCATCGTCAATAAGAAGGTCCGAGATATACAGGAAACATATAGTGAAGCATCGGAATCTAAAACTGGTCTCACAGGAAATGTTCAAAGCATAGTCAGTAAGAAGAGTCATTCTTCTTGTACTTTAATCGGCATTGTGCCTTTTCTATTTAATTCCGATGAAATTTCTGTGTTTCGTCGTCAATAAGAAGGTCCAAGGGATACAGTAAACCTGAAGTGAAGCATCGTAATCTAATACCGGTCTCACAGGAAAGGTTCAAAGCATAATGAGCAAGAAGAGCCAGTCATCTTGTATTTGAGTCGGCATTGTGCCTTTTGTATTTAATTCCGATGCAATTTCTGTATTTCGTCATCAATAAGAAGGTCCAAGGGATACAGTAAACCTGAAGTGAAGCATCGGAATCTAAAACCGCTCTCACAGGAAAGGTTTAAAGCATAGTGAGTAAGAAGAGGCAGTCATCTTGTATTTCAGTCGGCATTGTGCCTTTTCTGTTTAATTCCGATGCAATATCTGGGTCTCATCATCAAGAAGAATGTCAGAGTGATACAGTATACCTGAAGTGAAGCATCGGAATGTATAACTAGTCTCACAGGAATGGTTCAAAACATACACAGTAGGAAGTGTCAGTCTTCTTGTACTTGAGTCGGCATTGTGCCATTTGTATTTAATTCCGATGGAATTTCTGTGTTTCATCGTCAATAAGAATGTCAGAGGGATACAGTAAACCTGAAGTGAAGCATCGGAATCTATAACTAGTGTCACAGGAATGGTTCAAAACATTGACAGTGGGAAGAGTCAGTCTTCTTGTACTTAAGTCGGCATTGTGCCTTTTCTATTTAATTCCGATGCAATTTCTCTGTTTCATCGTCAATAGGAAAGTCAGAGGGATACAGTAAACCTGAAGTGAAGCATCGGAATCTATAACAAGTGTCACAGGTATGGTTCAAAACATAGTCAGTAAGAAGAGTCAGTCTTCCTGTACTTAATTTGGCATGGTGCCTTTTGTATTTAATTCCGATGCAATTTCTGTGTTTCATCGTCAATAAGAAGGTCCAAGGGATACAGTAAACATACAGTTAAGCATCGGAATCTAAAACTGGTCTCACAGGAAATGTTCAAACATAGTAAGTAAGAAGAGTCAGTCTTCTTGTACTTAAGTCGGCAATGTGCCTTTTCTATTTAATTCCGATGCAATTTCTGTGTTTCGTCATCAATGAGACGGTCCAAGGGATACAGTAAACCTGTAGTGAAGCATCGGAATCTAAAACCGGTCTTACTGGAAAGGTTCAAAACATAGAGAGTAAGAAGAGCCAGTCTTCTTGTACTTAAGAAAGCATTGTGCCTTTTCTATTTAATTCCGATGCAATTTCTGTTTTTTATCGTCAATAAGAAGGTCAGAGGGATACAGTAAACTTGAAGTGAAGCATCGGAATCTATAACTAGTGTCACAGGAATGGATCAAAACATTGACAGTAGCAAGAGTCAGTCTTCTTGTACTTAAGTCGGCATTGTGCCTTTTGTATTTAATTCCGATGCAATTTCTAAGTTCCATTGTCAATAAGAAGGTCAGTGGGATACAGTAAACCTGAAGTGAAGCATCAGAATCTATAACTAGTGTCACAGGAATGGTTAAAAACATTGACAGTAAGAAAAGTCAGTCTTCTTGCACTTAAGTCAGCATTGTGCCTTTTCTATTTAATTCCAATGCAATTTCTGTGTTTCATCGTCAATAAGAAGGTCCAAGTGATACAGTAAACCTAAAGTGAAGCATCGGAATCTATAACTAGTGTCACAGGAATGGTTCAAAACATAGACAGTAAGAAGAGTCAGTCTTCTTGTACTTAAGTCAGCATTGTGCCATTTCTATTTAATTCCGATGCAATTTCTGTTTTTTATCGTCAATAAGAAGGTCAGAGGGATACAGTAAACTTGAAGTGAAGCATCGGAATCTATAACTAGTGTCACAGGAATGGATCAAAACATTGACAGTAGCAAGAGTCAGTCTTCTTGTACTTAAGTCGGCATTGTGCCTTTTGTATTTAATTCCGATGCAATTTCTAAGTTCCATTGTCAATAAGAAGGTCAGTGGGATACAGTAAACCTGAAGTGAAGCATCGGAATGTATAACTAGTCTCACAGGAATGGTTCAAAACATAGACAGTAGGAAGTGTCAGTCTTCTTGTACTTGAGTCGGCATTGTGCCTTTTGTATTTAATTCCGATGCAATTTCTTTGTTTCATCGACAATAAGAAGGTCAGAGGGATACAGTAAACCTGAAGTGAAGCATCGGAATCTAAAACTGGTCTCACAGGTAATGTTCAAAACGTAGTAAGTAAGAAGAGTCAGTCTTCTTGTACTTAAGTCGGCAATGTGCCTTTTCTATTTAATTCCGATACAATTTCTGTGTTTCGTCATCAATGAGAAGCTCCAAGGGATACAGTAAACCTAAAGTGAAGCATCAGAATCTATAACTAGTGTCACAGGGAAGGTTCAAAACGTAGACAGTAGGAAGAGTCAGTCTTCTTGTACTGAAGTCGGCATTGTGCCTTTTGTATTTAATTCCGATGCAATTTCTGTTTTTCATCGTCAATAAGAAGGTCAAGGAATACAGTAAACCTGAAGTGAGGCACCGGAATCTGTAACTAGTGTCACAGGAATGGTTCAAAACATAGACAGTAGGGAGAGACAGTGTTCTTGTACTTAAGTCGGCATTGTGCCTTTTGTGTTTAATTCCGATGCAATTTCTGTGTTTCATCGTCAATAAGAAGGTCAGAGGGATACAGTAAAACTGAAGTGAAGCATCAGAATCTATAACTAGTGTCACAGGAATGGTTCAAAACATAGTCAGTAAGAAGGGTCAGTCTTCTTGTACTTAAGTCGGCATGGTGCCTTCTGTATTTAATTCCGATGCAATTTCTGTGTTTCATCGTCAATAAGAAGGTCCAAGATATACAGTAAACATATAGTGAAGCATCGGAATCTAAAACTGGTCTCACAGGAAATGTTCAAAGCATAGTCAGTAAGAAGAGTCATTCTTCTTGTATTTGAGTCGGCATTGTGCCTTTTGTATTTAATTCCGATGCAATTTCTGTGTTTCGTCATCAATAAGAAGGTCCAAGGGATACAGTAAACCTGAAATGAAGCATCGGAATCTAAAACCGGTCTCACAGGAAAGGTTCAAAGCATAGTGAGTAAGAAGAGGCAGTCATCTTGTATTTGAGTCTGCATTGTGCCTTTTCTGTTTAATTCCGATGAAATATCTGGGTCTCATCATCAAGAAGAAGGTCAGAGTGATACAGTATACCTGAAGTGAAGCATCGGAATGTATAACTAGTCTCACAGGAATGGTTTAAGACATACACAGTAGGATGTGTCAGTCTTCTTGTACTTGAGTCGGCATTGTGCTTTTTGTATTTAATTCCGATGCAATTTCTGTGTTTCATCGTCAATAAGAAGGTCAGAGGGATGCAGTAAACCTGAAGTGTAGCATCGGAATCTATAACTAGTGTCACAGGGATGGTTCAAAACGTAGACAGTAGGAAGAGTCAGTCTTCTTGTACTGAAGTCGGTATTGTGCCTTTTGTATTTAATTCCGATGCAATTTCTGTTTTTCATCGTCAATTAGAAGGTCCAAGGGATACAGTAAACATATAGTGAAGCATCGGAATCTAAAACTGGTCTCACAGGAAATGTGCAAAACATAGTCAGTAAGAAGAGTCAGTCTTCTTGTACTTAAATCGGCATTGTGCCCTTTCTGTTTAATTCCGATGCAATTTCTGTGTTGCGTCGTCAATAAGAAGGTCCAAGGGATACAGTAAACCTGAAGTGAAGCATCGGAATCTAAAACCGGTCACAGGAAAGGTTCAAAACATAGAGATTAAGAAGAGCCAGTCATCTTGTATTTGAGTCGGCATTGTCCCTCTTGTGTTTAATTCCGATGCAATTTCGAAGTATCATCGTCAATAAGGCGGTCAGAGGTATACAGCAAACCTGAAGTGACGCATCGGAATCTATAACTAGTGTCACAGGAATGGTTAAAACATTGACAGTAAGAGGAGTCAGTCATCTTGTACCTATGTCGGCATTGAGCCTTTTGTATTTAATTCCGATGCAATTCCTGTGTTTCATCGTCAATAAGAAGGTCCATGTGATACAGTAAACCTAAAGTGAAGCATGGGAATCTATAACTAGTGTCACAGGAATGGTTAAAAACATAGTCAGTAAGAAGAGTCAGTCTTCTTGTACTTAAGTCAGCATTGAGCCTTTTCTATTTAATTCCGATGCAATTTCTGTGTTTTATCATCTATAAGAAGGTCAGAGGGATACAGAAAACTTGAAGTGAATCATCGGAATCTATAACTTGTGTCACAGGGATGGTTCAAAACGTAGACAGTAGGAAGAGTCAGTCTTCTTGTACTTAAGGCGGTATTGTGATTTTTGTATTTAGTTCCGATGCAATTTCTGTGTTTCATCGTCAATAAGAGGGTCAGAGGGATACGGTGAACCTGAAGTGAGGCATCAGAATCTATAACTAGTGTCACAGGAATGGTTCAAAGCATAGACAGTAGGAAGAGTCAGTCTTCTTGTACTTAAGTCGGCATAGTGGTTTTTGTATTTAATTCCGATGCAACTTCAGTGTTTCATCTTCAATAAGAAGGTCCAAGGGATACAGTAAACCTGAAGTGAGGCATCGGAATCTATAACTAGTGTCACAGGAATGATTCAAAACATAGACAGTAAGAAGAGTCAGTCTTCTTGTACTTAAGTCAGCATTGTGCATTTTCTATTTAATTCCGACGCAATTCCTGTGTTTCATCGTCAATAAGAAGGTCAGAGGGATACAGTAAATTTGAAGTGAAGCATCAGAATCTATAACTAGTGTCACAGGAATGGTTCAAAACATAGTCAGTAAGAAGGGTCAGTCTTCTTGTACTTAAGTCGGCATGGTGCCTTCTGTATTTAATTCCGATGCAATTTCTGTGTTTCATCGTCAATAAGAAGGTCCGAGATATACAATAAACATATAGTGAAGCATCGGAATCTAAAACTGGTCTCACAGGAAATGTTCAAAGCATAGTCAGTAAGAAGAGTCATTCTTCTTGTACTTTAATCGGCATTGTGCATTTTCTATTTAATTCCGATGAAATTTCTGTGTTTCGTCGTCAATAAGAAGGTCCAAGGGATACAGTAAACCTGAAGTGAAGCATCGGAATGATGACTGGCTCTTCTTGCTCATTATGCTTTGAACCTTTCCTGTGAGACCGGTATTAGTACCGGTCTCACAGGAAAGGTTCAAAGCATAATGAGCAAGAAGAGCCAGTCATCTTGTATTTGAGTCGGCATTGTGCCTTTTGTATTTAATTCCGATGCAATTTCTGTGTTTCGTCATCAATAAGAAGGTCCAAGGGATACAGTAAACCGGGAGTGAAGCATCGGAATCTATAACTAGTGTCACAGGAATGGTTCAAAACTTAGTCAGTAAGAAGGGTCAGTCTTCTTGTACTTAAGTCGGCATGGTGCCTTCTGTATTTAATTCCGATGCAATTTCTGTGTTTCATTGTCAATAAGAAGGTCCGAGATATACAGTAAACATATAGTGAAGCATCGGAATCTAAAACCGGTCTCACAGGAAAGGTTCAAAGCATAGTGAGTAAGAAGAGGCAGTCATCTTGTATTTGAATCGGCATTGTGCCTTTTCTGTTTAATTCCGATGCAATATCTGGGTCTCATCATCAAGAAGAAGGTCAGAGTGATACAGTATACCTGAAGTGAAGCATCGGAATGTATAACTTGTCTCACAGGAATGGTTCAAAACATACACAGTAGGAAGTGTCAGTCTTCTTGTACTTGAGTCGGCATTGTGCCTTTTGTATTTAATTCCGATGCAATTTCTGTGTTTCATCGTCAATAAGAATGTCAGAGGGATACAGTAAACCTGAAGTGAAGCATCGGAATCTATAACTAGTGTCACAGGAATGGTTCAAAACATTGACAGTGGGAAGAGTCAGTCTTCTTGTACTTAAGTCGGCATTGTGCCTTTTCTATTTAATTCCGATGCAATTTCTCTGTTTCATCGTCAATAGGAAAGTCAGAGGGATACAGTAAACCTGAAGTGAAGCATCGGAATCTATAACAAGTGTCACAGGTATGGTTCAAAACATAGTCAGTAAGAAGAGTCAGTCTTCCTGTACTTAATTTGGCATGGTGCCTTTTGTATTTAATTCCGATGCAATTTCTGTGTTTCATCGTCAATAAGAAGGTCCAAGGGATACAGTAAACATACAGTTAAGCATCGGAATCTAAAACTGGTCTCACAGGAAATGTGCAAACATAGTAAGTAAGAAGAGTCAGTCTTCTTGTACTTAAGTCGGCAATGTGCCTTTTCTATTTAATTCCGATGCAATTTCTGTGTTTCGTCATCAATGAGAAGGTCCAAGGGATACAGTAAACCTGAAGTGAAGCATCGGAATCTAAAACCGGTCTTACTGGAAAGGTTCAAAACATAGAGAGTAAGAAGAGCCAGTCTTCTTGTACTTAAGTCAGCATTGTGCCTTTTCTATTTAATTCCAATGCAATTTCTGTTTTTTATCGTCAATAAGGAGGTCAGAGGGATACAGTAAACTTGAAGTGAATCATCGGAATCCATAACTAGTGTCACAGGAATGGATCAAAACATTGACAGTAGCAAGAGTCAGTCTTCTTGTACTCAAGTCGGCATTGTGCCTTTTGTATTTAATTCCGACGCAATTTCTAAGTTCCATTGTCAATAAGAAGGTCAGTGGGATACAGTAAACCTGAAGTGAAGCATCAGAATCTATAACTAGTGTCACAGGAATGGTTAAAAACATTGACAGTAAGAAGAGTCAGTCTTCTTGCACTTAAGTCGGCATTGTGCCTTTTCTATTTAATTCCGATGCAATTTCTGTGTTTCATCGTCAATAAGAAGGTCCAAGTGATACAGTAAACCTAAAGTGAAGCATCGGAAGCTATAACTAGTGTCACAGGAATGGTTCAAAACATAGACAGTAAGAACAGTCAGTCTTCTTGTACTTAAGTCAGCATTGTGCCATTTCTATTTAATTCCGATGCAATTTCTGTGTTTTATCGTCAATAAGAAGGTCAGAGGGATACAGTAAATTTGAAGTGAAGCATCGGATTTTATAACTAGTGTCACAGGGATAGTTCAAATCATAGACAGTAAGAAGAGACTGACTTGTTGTACTTAAGTCGGCATTGTGCATTTTCTATTTAATTCCGATGCAATTTCTGTGTTTCATCATCAAGAAGAAAGTCAGAGGGATACAGTAAACCTGAAGTAAAGCATCGGAATCTATAACTAGTGTCACAGGAATGGTTCTAAACATAGACAGTAGGAAGAGTCAGTCTTCTTGTACATGAGTCGGCATTAGGCTTTTTGCAATTAATTCCGATGCAATTTCTGTGTTTCATCGTCAATAAGAAGGTCAGAAGGATACAGTAAACCTGAAGTGAAGCATCGGAATCTATAACAAGTGTCACAGGAATGGTTCAAAGAATAGACAGTAGGAGTCAGACTTCTTGTACTTAAGTCGGCATTGTGCCTTTTGTTTTTAATTCCGATGGAATTTCTGTGTTTCATCGTCAATAAGAAGGTCCAAGATATACAGAAAACATATAGTGAAGCATCGGTATCTAAAACTGGTCTCACAGGAAATGTTCAAAGCATAGTCAGTAAGAATAGTCACTCTTCTTGTACTTAAGTCGGCATTGTGCCTTTTCTATTTAATTCCGAAGAAATTTCTGTGTTTCGTCGTTAATAAGAAGGTCCAAGGGATACAGTAAACCTGAAGTGAAGCATCGGAATCTAATACCGGTCTCACAGGAAAGGTTCAAAGCATAGTGAGTAAGAAGAGCCAGTCATCTTGTATTTGAGTCGGCATTGTGCCTTTTGTATTTAATTCCGATGCAATTTCTAAGTTTCATCGTCAATAACAAGGTCAGAGGGATACAGTAAGCCTGAAGTGAAGCATCGGAATCTATAACTAGTGTCACAGGAATGGTTCAAGCATTGAGAGTAAAAAGAGTCAGTCTTCTTATACTTAAGTCGGCATTGTGCCTTTTGTATTTAATTAGGATGCAACTTCTGTCTTTCTTCGTCTATAAGAAGGTCCGAGGGATACAGTAAACCTGAGGTGAGGCATCGCAATCTATAACTAGTGTCACAGGAATGGTTCAAACCATAAACAGTAAGAAGAGTGAGTTTTCTTGTACTTAAGTCGGCATTGTGCCTTTTCTGTTTCATTCCGATGCAATTTCTGTGCTTCATCGCCAATAAGAAGGTCCGAGGGATAGAGTAAACATATTGTGAAGCATCGGAATCTAAAACTGGTCTCAGAGGAAATGTTCAAATCATAGTCAGTAAGAAGAGTCAGTCTTCTTGTACTTAAGTCGGCATTGTGCCTTTTCTATTTAATTCACATGCAATTTCTGTGTGTCGTCGTCAATAAGAGGGTCTATGGGATACAGTAAACCAGAAGTGAAGCATCGGAATCTAAAACCGGTCTCACAGGAAAGGTTCAAAGCATAGAGAGTAAGAAGAGCCAGTCATCTTGTGTTTGAGTCGGCATTGTGCCATTTGTATTTAATTCCGATGCAATTTCCAAGTATCATCGTCAATAAGAAGGTCAGAGGTATACAGTAAACCTGAAAAGAAGCATCGGAATCTATAACTAGTGTCACAGGAATGGTTAAAATCATTGACAGTAAGAAGAGTCAGTCTTCTTGTACTTAAGTCGGCATTGTGCCTTTTGTATTAAAATCCGATGCAATTTCTGTGTTTCATCGTCAATAAGAAGGTCCAAGTGATACAGTAAACCTAAAGTGATGCATCGGAATCTATAATTAGTGTCACAGGAATGGTTCAAAGCATAGTCAGTAAGAAGAGTCAGTCTTCTTGTTCTTAAGTCAGCATTGTGCCTTTTCTATTTAATTCCGTTGCTATTTCTGTGTTTTATCGTCAATACGAAGATCAGAGGGATACAGTAAACTTGAATTGAAGCATCGGAATCTATAACTAGTGTCACAGGGATGGTGCAAAACGTAGACAGTAGGAAGAGTCAATCTTCTTATACTTAAGTCGGCATTGTGATTTTTGTATTTAATTCTGATGCAATTTCTATGTTTCATCGTCAATAAGAGGGTCAGAGGGATACAGTAAACCTGAAGTGAGGCATCAGAATCTATAACTAGTGTCACAGGAATGGTTCAAAGCATAGACAGTAGGAAGTGTTAGTCTTCTTGTACTTAAGTCGGCAATGTGCCTTTTGTATTTAATTCCGATGCAACTTCTGTGCTTCATCGTCAATATGAAGGTCCAAGGGATACAGTAAACCTGAAGTGAAGCATCGGAATCTATAACTAGTGACACAGGAATGGTTCAAAACATAGACAGTAAGAAGAGTCAGTCTTCTTGTACTTAAATCGGCATTGTGCCTTTTCTGTTGATTTCCGATGCAATTTCTGTGTGCGTCGTCAATAAGAAGGTCCAAGGGATACAGTAAACATGAAGTGAAGCATCGGAATCTAAAACCGGTCTCACAGGAAAGGTTCAAAACATAGAGATTAAGAAGAGCCAGTCATCTTGTATTTGAGTCAGCATTGTCCCGCTTGTATTTAATTCCGATGCAATTTCTAAGTTTCATCGTCAATAAGGCGGTCAGGGGTATACAGCAAACCTGAAGTGACGCATCGGAATCTATAACTAGTGTCACAGGAATGGTTAAAAACATTGACAGTAAGAAGAGTCAGTCTTCTTGTACTTGAGTCGGCATTGTGCCTTTTGTATTTAATTCCGATGCAATTTCTGTGTTTCATCGTCAATAAGAATGTCAGAGGGATACAGTAAACCTGAAGTGAAGCATCGGAATCTATAACTAGTGTCACAGGAATGGTTCAAAACATTGACTGTGGGAAGAGTCAGTCTTCTTGTACTTAAGTCGGCATTGTGCCTTTTCTATTTAATTCCGATGCAATTTCTCTGTTTCATCGTCAATAGGAAAGTCAGAGGGATACAGTAAACCTGAAGTGAAGCATCGGAATCTATAACAAGTGTCACAGGTATGGTTCAAAACATAGTCAGTAAGAAGAGTCAGTCTTCCTGTACTTAATTTGGCATGGTGCCTTTTGTATTTAATTCCGATGCAATTTCTGTGTTTCATCGTCAATAAGAAGGTCCAAGGGATACAGTAAACATACAGTTAAGCATCGGAATCTTAAACTGGTCTCACAGGAAATGTGCAAACATTGTAAGTAAGAAGAGTCAGTCTTCTTGCACTTAAGTCGGCAATGTGCCTTTTCTATTTAATTCCGATGCAATTTCTGTGTTTCGTCATCAATGAGAAGGTCCAAGGGATACAGTAAACCTGAAGTGAAGCATAGGAATCTAAAACCGGTCTTACTGGAAAGGTTCAAAACATAGAGAGTAAGAAGAGCCAGTCTTCTTGTACTTAAGTCAGCATTGTGCCTTTTCTATTTAATTCCAATGCAATTTCTGTTTTTTATCGTCAATAAGGAGGTCAGAGGGATACAGTAAACTTGAAGTGAATCATCGGAATCCATAACTAGTGTCACAGGAATGGATCAAAACATTGACAGTAGCAAGAGTCAGTCATCTTGTACTTAAGTCGGCATTGTGCCTTTTGTATTTAATTCCGACGCAATTTCTAAGTTCCATTGTCAATAAGAAGGTCAGTGGGATACAGTAAACCTGAAGTGAAGCATCAGAATTTATAACTAGTGTCACAGGAATGGTTAAAAACATTGACAGTAAGAAGAGTCAGTCTTCTTGCACTTAAGTCGGCATTGTGCCTTTTCTATTTAATTCCGATGCAATTTCTGTGTTTCATCGTCAATAAGAAGGTCCAAGTGATACAGTAAACCAAAGTGAAGCATCGGAAGCTATAACTAGTGTCACAGGAATGGTTCAAAACATAGACAGTAAGAACAGTCAGTCTTCTTGTACTTAAGTCAGCATTGTGCCATTTCTGTTTAATTCCGATGCAATTTCTGTGTTTTATCGTCAATAAGAAGGTCAGAGGGATACAGTAAATTTGAAGTGAAGCATCGGATTTTATAACTAGTGTCACAGGGATAGTTCAAATCATAGACAGTAAGAAGAGACTGTCTTCTTGTACTTAAGTCGGCATTGTGCATTTTCTATTTAATTCCGATGCAATTTCTGTGTTTCATCATCAAGAAGAAGGTCAGAGGGATACAGTAAACCTGAAGTAAAGCATCGGAATCTATAACTAGTGTCACAGGAATGGTTCTAAACATAGACAGTAGGAAGAGTCAGTCTTCTTGTACATGAGTCGGCATTAGGCCTTTTGCAATTAATTCCGATGCAATTTCTGTGTTTCATCGTCAATAAGAAGGTCAGAAGGATACAGTAAACCTGAAGTGTAGCATCGGAATCTATAACAAGTGTCACAGGAATGGTTCAAAGAATAGACAGTAGGAGTCAGACTTCTTGTACTTAAGTCGGCATTGTGCCTTTTGTTTTTAATTCCGATGGAATTTCTGTGTTTCATCGTCAATAAGAAGGTCCAAGATATACAGAAAACATATAGTGAAGCATCGGTATCTAAAACTGGTCTCACAGGAAATGTTCAAAGCATAGTCAGTAAGAAGAGTCACTCTTCTTGTACTTAAGTCGGCATTGTGCATTTTCTATTTAATTCCGAAGAAATTTCTGTGTTTCGTCGTTAATAAGAAGGTCCAAGGGATACAGTAAACCTGAAGTGAAGCATCGGAATCTAATACCGGTCTCACAGGAAAGGTTCAAAGCATAGTGAGTAAGAAGAGCCAGTCATCTTGTATTTGAGTCGGCATTGTGCCTTTTGTATTTAATTCCGATGCAATTTCTAAGTTTCATCGTCAATAACAAGGTCAGAGGGATACAGTAAGCCTGAAGTGAAGCATCGGAATCTATAACTAGTGTCACAGGAATGGTTAAAGCATTGAGAGTAAAAAGAGTCAGTCTTCTTGTACTTAAGTCGGCATTGTGCCTTTTGTATTTAATTAGGATGCAACTTCTGTCTTTCTTCGTCAATAAGAAGGTCCGAGGGATACAGTAAACCTGAAGTAAAGCATCGGAATCTATAACTAGTGTCACAGGAATGGTTCTAAACATAGACAGTAGGAAGAGTCAGTCTTCTTGTACATGAGTCGGCATTAGGCCTTTTGCAATTAATTACGATGCAATTTCTGTGTTTCATCGTCAATAAGAAGGTCCAAGGGATACAGTAAACCTGGAGTGAAGCATCGGAGTCTATAACTAGTGTCACAGGAATGGTTCAAAACATAGTCAGTAAGGAGAGTCAGTCTTCTTGTACTTAAGCCGGCATTGAGCCTTTTGTATTTAATTCCGATGCAATTTCTGTGTTTCATCGCCAATAAGAAGGTCCGAGGGATAGAGTAAACATATTGTGAAGCATCGGAATCTAAAACTGGTCTCAGAGGAAATGTTCAAATCATAGTCAGTAAGAAGAGTCAGTCTTCTTGTACTTAAGTCGGCATTGTGCCTTTTCTATTTAATTCACATGCAATTTCTGTGTGTCGTCGTCAATAAGAGGGTCTATGGGATACAGTAAACCAGAAGTGAAGCATCGGAATCTAAAACCGGTCTCACAGGAAAGGTTCAAAACATAGAGAGTAAGAAGAGCCAGTCATCTTGTGTTTGAGTCGGCATTGTGCCTTTTGTATTTAATTCCGATGCAATTTCCAAGTATCATCGTCAATAAGAAGGTCAGAGGTATACAGTAAACCTGAAGTGAAGCATCGGAATCTATAACTAGTGTCACAGGAATGGTTAAAAGCATTGACAGTAAGAAGAGTCAGTCTTCTTGTACTTAAGTCGGCATTGTGCCTTTTGTATTAAAATCCGATGCAATTTCTGTGTTTCATCGTCAATAAGAAGGTCCAAGTGATACAGTAAACCTAAAGTGAAGCATCGGAATCTATAATTAGTGTCACAGGAATGGTTCAAAGCATAGTCAGTAAGAAGAGTCAGTCTTCTTGTACTTAAGTCAGCATTGTGCCTTTTCTATTTAATTCCGTTGCTATTTCTGTGTTTTATCGTCAATACGAAGATCAGAGGGATACAGTAAACTTGAATTGAAGCATCGGAATCTATAACTAGTGTCACAGGGATGGTGCAAAACGTAGACAGTAGGAAGAGTCAATCTTCTTATACTTAAGTCGGCATTGTGATTTTTGTATTTAATTCTGATGCAATTTCTATGTTTCATCGTCAATAAGAGGGTCAGAGGGATACAGTAAACCTGAAGTGAGGCATCAGAATCTATAACTAGAGTCACAGGAATGGTTCAAAGCATAGACAGTAGGAAGTGTTAGTCTTCTTGTACTTAAGTCGGCAATGTGCCTTTTGTATTTAATTCCGATGCAACTTCTGTGCTTCATCGTCAATATGAAGGTCCAAGGGATACAGTAAACCTGAAGTGAAGCATCGGAATCTATAACTAGTGACACAGGAATGGTTCAAATCATAGACAGTAAGAAGAGTCAGTCTTCTTGTACTTAAATCGGCATTGTGCCTTTTCTGTTGATTTCCGATGCAATTTCTGTGTTGCGTCGTCAATAAGAAGGTCCAAGGGATACAGTAAACATGAAGTGAAGCATCGGAATCTAAAACCGGTCTCACAGGAAAGGTTCAAAACATAGAGATTAAGAAGAGCCAGTCATCTTGTATTTGAGTCAGCATTGTCCGGCTTGTATTTAATTCCGATGCAATTTCTAAGTTTCATCGTCAATAAGGCGGTCAGAGGTATACAGCAAACCTGAAGTGACGCATCGGAATCTATAACTAGTGTCACAGGAATGGTTAAAAACATTGACAGTAAGAAGAGTCAGTCATCTTGTACTTAAGTCGGCATTGTGCCTTTTGTATTTAATTCCGATGCAATACCTGTGTTTCATCGTCAATAAGAAGGTCCAAGTGATACAGTAAACCTAAACTGAAGCATCGGAATCTATTACTAGTGTCACAGGAATGGTTCAAAACATAGTCAGTAAGAAGAGTCAGTCTTCTTGTACTTAAGTCAGCATTGAGCCTTTTCTATTTAATTCCGATGCAATTTCTGTGTTTTATCATCAATAAAAAGGTCAGAGGGATACAGAAAGCTTGAAGTGAATCGTCGGAATCTACAACTTGTGTCACAGGGATGGTTCAAAACGTAGACAGTAGGAAGAGTCAGTCTTCTTGTACTTAAGTCAGCATTGTGATTTTTGTATTTAATTCCGATGCAATTTCTGTGCTTCATCGTTAATATGAGGGTCAGAGGGATACAGTGAACCTGAAGTGAGGCATCAGAATCTATAACTAGTGTCACAGGAATGGTTCAAAGCATAGACAGTAGGAAGAGTCAGTCTTCTTGTACTTAAGTCGGCATTGTGCCTTTTGTATTTAATTCCGATGCAACTTCTGTGTTTCATCTTCAATAAGAAGGTCCAAGGGATACAGTATACCTGAAGTGAGGCATCGGAATCTATAACTAGTGTCACAGGAATGGTTCAAAACATAGACAGTAAGAAGAGTCAGTCTTCTTGTACTTAAGTCAGCATTGTGCATTTTCTACTTATTTCCGATGCAATTTCTGTGTTTCATCGTCAATAAGAAGGTCTGAGGGATACAGTAAACCTGAAGTGAGGCATCGGAATCTATAACGAGGGTCACAGGGATGGTTGAAAACGTAGACAGTAGGAAGAGTCAGTCTTCTTGTACTGAAGTCGGCATTGTGCCTTTTGTATTTAATTCCGATGCAATTTCTGTTTTTCATCGTCATAAGAAGGTCCAAGGTATACAGTAAACCTGAAGTGAGGCACCGGAATCTGTAAATAGTGTCACAGGATTGGTTCAAAACATAGACAGTAGGGAGAGAGAGTCTTCTTGTACTTAAGTCGGCATTGTACCTTTTGTATTTAATTCCGATGCAATTTCTGTGTTTCATCGTCAATAAGAAGGTCAGAGGGATTCAGTAAAACTGAAGTGAAGCATCGGAATCTAAAACCGGTCTCACAGGAAATGTTCAAAGCATAGTCAGTAAGAAGAGTCATTCTTATGTACTTAAGTCGGCATTATGCGTTTTCTATTTAATTCCGATGAAATTTCTGTGTTTTGTCGTCAATAAGAAGGTCCAAGGGATACAGTAAACCTGAAGTGAAGCATCAGAATCTAATACCGGTCTCACAGGAAAGGTTCAAAGCATAGTGAGCAGGAAGAGCCAGTCATCTTGTATTTGAGTCGGCATTGTGTCTTTTGTATTTAATTCCGATGCAATTTCTGTGTTTCGTCATCAATAAGAAGGTCCAAGGGATACAGTAAACCTGAAGTGAAGCATCGGAATCTAAAACCGGTCTCACAGGAAAGGTTCAAAGCATAGTGAGTAAGAAGAGGCAGTCATCTTGTATTTGAGTCGGCATTGTGCCTTTTGTATTTAATTCCGATGCAATTTCTGTGTTTCATCGTCAATAAGAAGGTCCAAGGTATACAGTACACCTGAAGTGAAGCATCGGAATCTATAACAAGTGTCACAGGAATGGTTCAAATCATAAACAGTAAGAAGAGTCAGTCTTCTCGTACTTAAGTCGGCATTGTGCCTTTTGTATTTAATTCCGATGCAATTTCTTTGTTTCATCGTCAATAAGAAGGTCAGAGGGATACAGTAAACCTGAAGTGAAGCATCGGAATCTATAACTAGTGTCACAGGAATGGTTCAAAACATTGACAGTAGGAAGAGTCAGTCTCCTTGTACTTAAGTCGGCATTGTGCCTTTTCTATTTAATTCCGATGCAATTTCTCTGTTTTATCGTCAATAGGAAAGTCAGAGGGATACAGTAAACATGAAGTGAAGCATCGGAATCTATAACAAGTGTTACAGGAATGGTTCAAAACATAGTCAGTAAGAAGAGTCAGTCTTCTTGTACTTAATTTGGCATGGTGCCTTTTGTATTTAATTCCGATGCAATTTCTGTGTTTCATCGTCAATAAGAAGGTCCAAGGGATACAGTAAACATACAGTGAAGCATCGGAATCTAAAACTGGTCTCACAGGTAATGTTCAAAACATAGTAAGTAAGAAGAGTCAGTCTTCTTGTACTTAAGTCGGCAATGTGCTTTTTCTATTTAATTCCGATACAATTTCTGTGTTTCGCCATCAATGAGAAGGTCCAAGGGATACAGTAAACCTGAAGTGAAGCATCGGAATCTAAAACCGGTCTCACAGGAAAGGTTCAAAGCATAGTGAGCAGGAAGAGCCAGTCATCTTGTATTTGAGTCGGCATTGTGCCTTTTGTATTTAATTCCGATGCAATTTCTGTGTTTCGTCATCAATAAGAAGGTTCAAGGGATACAGTAAACCTGAAGTGAAGCATCGGAATCTAAAACCGGTCTCACAGGAAAGGTTCAAAGCATAGTGAGTAAGAAGAGGCAGTCATCTTGTATTTGAGTCGGCATTGTGCCTTTTGTATTTAATTCCGATGCAATTTCTGTGTTTCATCGTCAATAAGAAGGTCCAAGGGATACAGTACACCTGAAGTGAATCATCGGAATCCATAACAAGTGTCACAGGAATGGTTCAAATCATAAACAGTAGGAAGTGTCATTCTTCTTGTACTTAAGTCGGCATTGTGCATTTTCTATTTAATTCCGATGAAATTTCTGAGTTTCATCGTCAATAAGAAGGTCCAAGGGATACAGTAAACCTGAAGTGAAGCATCGGAATTTAATACCGGTCTCACAGGAGAGGTTCAAAGCATAGTGAGCAGGAAGAGCCAGTCATCTTGTATTTGAATCGGCATTGTGCCTTTTGTATTTAATTCCGATGCAATTTCTGTGTTTCGTCATCAATAAGAAGGTCCAAGGGACACAGTAAACCTGAAGTGCAGCATCGGAATCTAAAACCGGTCTCACAGGAAAGGTTCAAAGCATAGTGAGTAAGAAGAGGCAGTCATCTTGTATTTGAGTCGGCATTGTGCCTTTTGTATTTAATTCCGACGCAATTTCTGTGTTTCATCGTCAATAAGAAGGTCCAAGAGATACAGTACACCTGAAGTGAAGCATCGGAATCTATAACAAGTGTCACGGGAATGGTTCAAATCATAAACAGTAAGAAGAGTCAGTCTTCTTGTACTTAAGTCGGCATTGTGCCTTTTCTGTTTAATTCCGATGCAATATCTGGGTTTCATCATCAAGAAGAAGGTCAGAGGGATACAGTAATCCTGAAGTGAAGCATCGGAATCTATAACTAGTGTCACAGGAATGGTTCAAAACATAGTCAGTAAGAAGGGTCAGTCTTCTTGTACTTAAGTCGGCATGGTGCCTTCTGTATTTAATTCCGATGCAATTTCTGTGTTTCATCGTCAATAAGAAGGTCCAAGATATACAGTAAACATATAGTGAAGCATCGGAATCTAAAACTGGTTTCACAGGAAATGTTCAAAGCATAGTCAGTAAGAAGAGTCATTTTTCTTGTACTTTAATCGGCATTGTGCCTTTTCTATTTAATTCCGATGAAATTTCTGTGTTTCGTCGTCAATAAGAAGGTCCAAGGGATAGAGTAAACCAGAAGTGAAGCATCGGAATCTAATACAGGACTCACAGGAAAGGTTCAAAGCATAATGAGCAAGAAGAGCCAGTCATCTTGTATTTGAGTAGGCATTGTGCCTTTTGTATTTAATTCCGATGCAATTTCTGTGTTTCGTCATCAATAAGAAGGTCCATGGGATACAGTAAACCTGAAGTGAAGCATCGGAATATAAAACCGGTCTCACAGGAAAGGTTCAAAGCATAGTGAGTAAGAAGAGGCAGTCATCTTGTATTTGAGTCGGCATTGCGCCTTTTCTCTTTAATTCCGATGCAATATCTGGGTCTCATTATCAAGAAGAAGGTCAGAGTGATACAGTATACCTGAAGTGAAGCATCGGAATGTATTACTAGTCTCACAGGAATGGTTTAAGACATACACAGTAGGAAGTGTCAGTCTTCTTGTACTTGAGTCGGCATTGTGCTTTTTGTATTTAATTCCGATGCAATTTCTGTGTTTCATCGTCAATAAGGAGGTCAGAGGGATACAGTAAACCTGACGTGAAGCATCGGAATCTATAACTAGTGTCACAGGGATGGGTCAAAACGTAGACAGTAGGTAGAGTCAGTCTTCTTGTACTGAAGTCGGTATTGTGCCTTTTTATTTAATTCCGATGCGATTTCTGTTTTTCATCGTCAATAAGAAGGTGCAAGGGATACAGTAAACATATAGTGAAGCATCGGAATCTAAAACTGGTCTCACAGGAAATGTGCAAATCATAGTCAGTAAGACGAGTCAGTCTTCTTGTACTTAAATCGGCATTGTGCCTTTTCTGTTCAATTCCGATGCAATTTCTGTGTTGCGTCGTCAATATGAAGGTCCAAGGGATACAGTAAACCTGAAGTGAAGCATCGGAATCTAAAACCGGTCTCACAGGAAAGGTTCAAAACATAGAGATTAAGAAGAGCCAGTCATCTTGTGTTTGAGTCGGCATTGTCCCTCTTGTATTTAATTCCGATGCAATTTCGAAGTTTCATCGTCAATAAGGCGGTCAGAGGTATACAGCAAACCTGAAGTGACGCATCGGAATCTATAACTAGTGTCACAAGAATGGTTAAAAACATTGACAGTAAGAGGAGTCAGTCATCTTGTACCTATGTCGGCATTGTGCCTTTTGTATTTAATTCCGATGCAATTCCTGTGTTTCATCGTCAATAAGAAGATCCATGTGGTACAGTAAACCTAAAGTGAAGCATCGGAATCTATAACTAGTGTCACAGGAATGGTTAAAAACATAGTCAGTAAGAAGAGTCAGTCTTCTTGTACTTAAGTCAGCATTGAGACTTTTCTATTTAATTCCGATGCAATTTCTGTGTTTTATCATCAATAAGAAGGTCAGAGGGATACAGAAAACTTGAAGTGAATCATCGGAATCTATAACTTGTGTCACAGGGATGGTTCAAAACGTAGACAGTAGGAAGAGTCAGTCTTCTTGTACTTAAGTCGGCATTGTGATTTTTGTATTTAGTTCCGATGCAATTTCTGTGTTTCATCGTCAATAAGAGGGTCAGAGGGATACAGTGAACCTGAAGTGAGGCATCAGAATCTATAACTAGTGTCACAGGAATGGTTCAAAGCTTAGACAGTAGGAAGAGTCAGTCTTCTTGTACTTAAGTCGGCATTGTGGTTTTTGTATTTAATTCCGATGCAACTTCTGTGATTCATCTTCAATAAGAAGGTCCAAGGGATACAGTAAACCTGAAGTGAGGCATCGGAATCTATAACTAGTGTCACAGGAATGGTTCAAAACATAGACAGTAAGAAGAGTCAGTCTTCTTGTACTTAAGTCAGCATTGTGCATTTTCTATTTAATTCCGACGCAATTTCTGTGTTTCATCGTCAATAAGTAGGTCAGAGGGATACAGTAAAACTGAAGTGAAGCATCAGAATCTATAACTAGTGTCACAGGAATGGTTCAAACCATAGTCAGTAAGAAGGGTCAGTCTTCTTGTACTTAAGTCGGCATGGTGCCTTCTGTATTTAATTCCGATGCAATTTCTGTGTTTCATCGTCAATAAGAAGGTCCGAGATATACAGTAAACATATAGTGTAGCATCGGAATCTAAAACTGGTCTCACAGGAAATGTTCAAAGCATAGTCAGTAAGAAGAGTCATTCTTCTTGTACTTTAATCGGCATTGTGCCTCTTCTATTTAATTCCGATGAAATTTCTGTGTTTCGTCGTCAATAAGAAGGTCCAAGGGATACAGTAAACATGAAGTGAAGCATCGGAATCTAATACCGGTCTCACAGGAAAGGTTCAAAGCATAATGAGCAAGAAGAGCCAGTCATCTTGTATTTGAGTCGGCATTGTGCCTTTTGTATTTAATTCCGATGCAATTTCTGTGTTTCGTCATCAATAAGAAGGTCCAAGGGATACAGTAAACCTGAAGTGCAGCATCGGAATCTAAAACCGGTCTCACAGGAAAGGTTCAAAGCATAGTGAGTAAGAAGAGGCAGTCATCTTGTATTTGAGTCGGCATTGTGCCTTTTCTGTTTAATTCCGATGCAATATCTGGGTCTCATCATCAAGAAGAAGGTCAGAGTGATACAGTATACCTGAAGTGGAGCATCGGAATGTATAACTAGTCTCACAGGAATGGTTCAAAACATACACAGTAGGAAGTGTCAGTCTTCTTGTACTTGAGTCGGCATTGTGCCATTTGTATTTCATTCCGATGCAATTTCTGTGTTTCATCGTCAATAAGAATGTCAGAGGGATACAATAAACCTGAAGTGAAGCATTGGAATCTATAACTAGTGTCACAGGAATGGTTCAAAACATTGACAGTGGGAAGAGTCAGTCTTCTTGTACTTAAGTCGGCATTGTGCCTTTTCTATTTAATTCCGATGCAATTTCTCTGTTTCATCGTCAATAGGAAAGTCAGAGGGATACAGTAAACCTGAAGTGAAGCATCGGAATCTATAATAAGTGTCACAGGGATGGTTCAAAACGTAGACAGTAGGAAGAGTCAGTCTTCTTGTACTGAAGTCGGCATTGTGCCTTTTGTATTTAATTCCGATGTAATTTCTGTGTTTCATCGTCGATAAGAAGGTCCAAGGGATACAGTAAACATACAGTTAAGCATCGGAATCTAAAACCGGTCTCACAGGAATTGTTCAAACATAGTAAGTAAGAAGAGTCAGTCTTCTTGTACTTAAGTCGGCAATGTGCCTTTTCTATTTAATTCCGATGCAATTTCTGTGTTTCGTCATCAATGAGAAGGTCCAAGGGATACAGTAAACCTGAAGTGAAGCATCGGAATCTAAAACCGGTCTTACTGGAAAGGTTCAAAACATAGAGAGTAAGAAGAGCCAGTCTTCTTGTACTTAAGAAAGCATTGTGCCTTTTCTATTTAATTCCGATGCAATTTCTGTTTTTTATCGTCAATAAGAAGGTCAGAGGGATACAGTAAACTTGAAGTGAAGCATCGGAATCTATAACTAGTGTCACAGGAATGGATCAAAACATTGACAGTAGCAAGAGTCAGTCTTCTTGTACTTAAGTCGGCATTGTGCCTTTTGTATTTAATTCAGATGCAATTTCTAAGTTCCATTGTCAATAAGAAGGTCAGTGGGATACAGTAAACCTGAAGTGAAGCATCAGAATCTATAGCTAGTGTCACAGGAATGGTTAAAAACATTGACAGTAAGAAAAGTCAGTCTTCTTGCACTTATGTCAGCATTGTGCCTTTTCTATTTAATTCCGATGCAATTTCTGTGTTTCATCGTCAATAAGAAGGTCCAAGTGATACAGTAAACCTAAAGTGAAGCATCGGAATCTATAACTAGTGTCACAGGAATGGTTCAAAACATAGACAGTAAGAAGAGTCAGTCTTCTTGTACTTAAGTCAGCATTGTGCCTTTTCTATTTAATTCCGATGCAATTTCTGTTTTTTATCGTCAATAAGAAGGTCAGAGGGATACAGTAAACTTGAAGTGAAGCATCGGAATCTATAACTAGTGTCACAGGAATGGATCAAACATTGACAGTAGCAAGAGTCAGTCTTCTTGTACTTAAGTCGGCATTGTGCCTTTTGTATTATATCCGATGCAATTTCTAAGTTCCATTGTCAATAAGAAGGTCAGTGGGATACAGTAAACCTGAAGTGAAGCATCGGAATGTATAACTAGTCTCACAGGAATGGTTCAAAACATAGAAAGTAGGAAGTGTCAGTCTTCTTGTACTTGAGTCGGCATTGTGCCTTTTGTATTTAATTCCGATGCAATTTCTGTGTTTCGTCATCAATAAGAAGGTCCAAGGGATACAGTAAACCTGAAGTGCAGCATCGGAATCTAAAACCGGTCTCACAGGAAAGGTTCAAAGCATAGTGAGTAAGAAGAGGCAGTCATCTTGTATTTGAGTCGGCATTGTGCCTTTTCTGTTTAATTCCGATGCAATATCTGGGTCTCATCATCAAGAAGAAGGTCAGAGTGATACAGTATACCTGAAGTGGAGCATCGGAATGTATAACTAGTCTCACAGGAATGGTTCAAAACATACACAGTAGGAAGTGTCAGTCTTCTTGTACTTGAGTCGGCATTGTGCCATTTGTATTTCATTCCGATGCAATTTCTGTGTTTCATCGTCAATAAGAATGTCAGAGGGATACAATAAACCTGAAGTGAAGCATCGGAATCTATAACTAGTGTCACAGGAATGGTTCAAAACATTGACAGTGGGAAGAGTCAGTCTTCTTGTACTTAAGTCGGCATTGTGCCTTTTCTATTTAATTCCGATGCAATTTCTCTGTTTCATCGTCAATAGGAAAGTCAGAGGGATACAGTAAACCTGAAGTGAAGCATCGGAATCTATAACAAGTGTCACAGGGATGGTTCAAAACGTAGACAGTAGGAAGAGTCAGTCTTCTTGTACTGAAGTCGGCATTGTGCCTTTTGTATTTAATTCCGATGTAATTTCTGTGTTTCATCGTCGATAAGAAGGTCCAAGGGATACAGTAAACATACAGTTAAGCATCGGAATCTAAAACCGGTCTCACAGGAATTGTTCAAACATAGTAAGTAAGAAGAGTCAGTCTTCTTGTACTTAAGTCGGCAATGTGCCTTTTCTATTTAATTCCGATGCAATTTCTGTGTTTCGTCATCAACGAGAAGGTCCAAGGGATACAGTAAACCTGAAGTGAAGCATCGGAATCTAAAACCGGTCTTACTGGAAAGGTTCAAAACATAGAGAGTAAGAAGAGCCAGTCTTCTTGTACTTAAGAAAGCATTGTGCCTTTTCTATTTAATTCCGATGCAATTTCTGTTTTTTATCGTCAATAAGAAGGTCAGAGGGATACAGTAAACTTGAAGTGAAGCATCGGAATCTATAACTAGTGTCACAGGAATGGATCAAAACATTGACAGTAGCAAGAGTCAGTCTTCTTGTACTTAAGTCGGCATTGTGCCTTTTGTATTTAATTCAGATGCAATTTCTAAGTTCCATTGTCAATAAGAAGGTCAGTGGGATACAGTAAACCTGAAGTGAAGCATCAGAATCTATAGCTAGTGTCACAGGAATGGTTAAAAACATTGACAGTAAGAAAAGTCAGTCTTCTTGCACTTATGTCAGCATTGTGCCTTTTCTATTTAATTCCGATGCAATTTCTGTGTTTCATCGTCAATAAGAAGGTCCAAGTGATACAGTAAACCTAAAGTGAAGCATCGGAATCTATAACTAGTGTCACAGGAATGGTTCAAAACATAGACAGTAAGAAGAGTCAGTCTTCTTGTACTTAAGTCAGCATTGTGCCTTTTCTATTTAATTCCGATGCAATTTCTGTTTTTTATCGTCAATAAGAAGGTCAGAGGGATACAGTAAACTTGAAGTGAAGCATCGGAATCTATAACTAGTGTCACAGGAATGGATCAAAACATTGACAGTAGCAAGAGTCAGTCTTCTTGTACTTAAGTCGGCATTGTGCCTTTTGTATTATATCCGATGCAATTTCTAAGTTCCATTGTCAATAAGAAGGTCAGTGGGATACAGTAAACCTGAAGTGAAGCATCGGAATGTATAACTAGTCTCACAGGAATGGTTCAAAACATAGAAAGTAGGAAGTGTCAGTCTTCTTGTACTTGAGTCGGCATTGTGCCTTTTGTATTTATTTCCGATGCAATTTCTTTGTTTCATCGACAATAAGAAGGTCAGAGGGATACAGTAAACCTGAAGTGAAGCATCGGAATCTAAAACTGGTCTCACAGGTAATGTTCAAAACATAGTAAGTAAGACGAGTCAGTCTTCTGGTACTTAAGTCGGCAATGTGACTTTTCTATTTAATTCCGATGCAATTTCTGTTTTTCATCGTCAATAAGAAGGTCCAAGGAATACAGTAAACCTGAAGTGAGGCACCGGAATCTGTAACTAGTGTCACAGGAATGGTTCAAAACATAGACAGTAGGGAGAGACAGTCTTCTTGTACTTAAGTCGGCATTGTGCCTTTTGTGTTTAATTCCGATGCAATTTCTGTGTTTCATCGTCAATAAGAAGGTCAGAGGGATACAGTAAAACTGAAGTGAAGCATCAGAATCTATAACTAGTGTCACAGGAATGGTTCAAAACATAGTCAGTAAGAAGGGTCAGTCTTCTTGTACTTAAGTCGGCATGGTGCCTTCTGTATTTAATTCCGATGCAATTTCTGTGTTTCATCGTCAATAAGAAGGTCCAAGATATACAGTAAACATATAGTGAAGCATCGGAATCTAAAACTGGTCTCACAGGAAATGTTCATAGCATAGTCAGTAAGAAGAGTCATTCTTCTTGTATTTGAGTCGGCATTGTGCCTTTTGTATTTAATTCCGATGCAATTTCTGTGTTTCGTCATCAATAAGAAGGTCCAAGGGATACAGTAAACCTGAAGTGAAGCATCGGAATCTAAAACCGGTCTCACAGGAAAGGTTCAAAGCATAGTGAGTAAGAAGAGGCAGTCATCTTGTATTTGAGTCGGCATTGTGCCTTTTCTGTTTAATTCCGATGCAATATCTGGGTCTCATCATCAAGAAGAAGGTCAGAGTGATACAGTATACCTGAAGTGAAGCATCGGAATGTATAACTAGTCTCACAGGAATGGTTTAAGATATACACAGTAGGATGTGTCAGTCTTCTTGTACTTGAGTCGGCATTGTGTTTTTTGTATTTAATTCCGATGCAATTTCTGTGTTTCATCGTCAATAAGAAGGTCAGATGGATACAGTAAACCTGAAGTGAAGCATCGGAATCTATAACTAGTGTCACAGGGATGGTTCAAAACGTAGACAGTAGGAAGAGTCAGTCTTCTTGTACTGAAGTCGGTATTGTGCCTTTTGTATTTAATTCCGATGCAATTTCTGTTTTTCATCGTCAATAAGAAGGTCCAAGGGATACAGTAAACATATAATGAAGCATCGGAATCTAAAACTGGTCTCACAGGAAATGTGCAAAACATAGTCGGTAAGAAGAGTCAGTCTTCTTGTACTTAAATCGGCATTGTGCCCTTTCTGTTTAATTCCGATGCAATTTCTGTGTTGCGTCGTCAATAAGAAGGTCCAAGGGATACAGTAAACCTGAAGTGAAGCATCGGAATCTAAAACCGGTCTCACAGGAAAGGTTCAAAACATAGAGATTAAGAAGAGCCAGTCATCTTGTATTTGGGTCGGCATTGTCCTTCTTGTATTTAATTCCGATGCAATTTCGAAGTTTCATCGTCAATAAGGCGGTCAGAGGTATACAGCAAACCTGAAGTGACGCATCGGAATCTATAACTAGTGTCACAGGAATGGTTAAAAACATTGACAGTAAGAGGAGTCAGTCATCTTGTACCTATGTCGGCATTGTGCCTTTTGTATTTAATTCCGATGCAATTCCTGTGTTTCATCGTCAATAAGAAGGTCCATGTGATACAGTAAACCTAAAGTGAAGCATCGGAATCTATAACTAGTGTCACAGGAATGGTTAAAAACATAGTCAGTAAGAAGAGTCAGTCTTCTTGTACTTAAGTCAGCATTGAGCCTTTTCTATTTAATTCCGATGCAATTTCTGTGTTTTATCATCAATAAGAAGGTCAGAGGGATACTGAAAACTTGAAGTGAATCATCGGAATCTATAACTTGTGTCACAGGGATGGTTCAAAACGTAGACAGTAGGAAGAGTCAGTCTTCTTGTACTTAAGTCGGCATTGTGATTTTTGTATTTAGTTCCGATGCAATTTCTGTCTTTCATCGTCAATAAGAGGGTCAGAGGGATACGGTGAACCTGAAGTGAGGCATCAGAATCTATAACTAGTGTCACAGGAATGGTTCAAAACATAGACAGTAAGAAGAGTCAGTCTTCTTGTACTTAAGACAGCATTGTGCATTTTCTATTTAATTCCGACGCAATTCCTGTGTTTCATCGTCAATAAGAAGGTCAGAGGGATACAGTAAAACTGAAGTGAAGCATCAGAATCTATAACTAGTGTCACAGGTATGGTTCAAAACATAGTCAGTAAGAAGGGTCAGTCTTCTTGTACTTAAGTCGGCATGGTGCCTTTTGTATTTAATTCCGATGCAATATCTGTGTTTCATCGTCAATAAGAAGGTCCAAGGGATAGTAAACCTGAAGTGAAGCATCGGAATGATGACTGGCTCTTCTTGTATTTGAGTCGGCATTGTGCCTCTTGTATTTAATTCCGATGCAATTTCTGTGTTTCGTCATCAATAAGAAGGTCCAAGGGATACAGTAAACCTGAAGTGAAGCATCGGAATCTAAAACCGGTCTCACAGGAAAGGTTCAAAGCATAGTGAGTAAGAAGAGGCAGTCATCTTGTATTTGAGTCGGCATTGTGCCTTTTCTGTTTAATTCCGATGCAATATCTGGGTCTCATCATCAAGAAGAAGGTCAGAGTGATACAGTATACCTGAAGTGGAGCATCGGAATGTATAACTAGTCTCACAGGAATGGTTCAAAACATACACAGTAGGAAGTGTCAGTCTTCTTGTACTTGAGTCGGCATTGTGCCATTTGTATTTCATTCCGATGCAATTTCTGTGTTTCATCGTCAATAAGAATGTCAGAGGGATACAATAAACCTGAAGTGAAGCATTGGAATCTATAACTAGTGTCACAGGAATGGTTCAAAACATTGACAGTGGGAAGAGTCAGTCTTCTTGTACTTAAGTCGGCATTGTGCCTTTTCTATTTAATTCCGATGCAATTTCTCTGTTTCATCGTCAATAGGAAAGTCAGAGGGATACAGTAAACCTGAAGTGAAGCATCGGAATCTATAACAAGTGTCACAGGGATGGTTCAAAACGTAGACAGTAGGAAGAGTCAGTCTTCTTGTACTGAAGTCGGCATTGTGCCTTTTGTATTTAATTCCGATGTAATTTCTGTGTTTCATCGTCGATAAGAAGGTCCAAGGGATACAGTAAACATACAGTTAAGCATCGGAATCTAAAACCGGTCTCACAGGAATTGTTCAAACATAGTAAGTAAGAAGAGTCAGTCTTCTTGTACTTAAGTCGGCAATGTGCCTTTTCTATTTAATTCCGATGCAATTTCTGTGTTTCGTCATCAATGAGAAGGTCCAAGGGATACAGTAAACCTGAAGTGAAGCATCGGAATCTAAAACCGGTCTTACTGGAAAGGTTCAAAACATAGAGAGTAAGAAGAGCCAGTCTTCTTGTACTTAAGAAAGCATTGTGCCTTTTCTATTTAATTCCGATGCAATTTCTGTTTTTTATCGTCAATAAGAAGGTCAGAGGGATACAGTAAACTTGAAGTGAAGCATCGGAATCTATAACTAGTGTCACAGGAATGGATCAAAACATTGACAGTAGCAAGAGTCAGTCTTCTTGTACTTAAGTCGGCATTGTGCCTTTTGTATTTAATTCAGATGCAATTTCTAAGTTCCATTGTCAATAAGAAGGTCAGTGGGATACAGTAAACCTGAAGTGAAGCATCAGAATCTATAGCTAGTGTCACAGGAATGGTTAAAAACATTGACAGTAAGAAAAGTCAGTCTTCTTGCACTTATGTCAGCATTGTGCCTTTTCTATTTAATTCCGATGCAATTTCTGTGTTTCATCGTCAATAAGAAGGTCCAAGTGATACAGTAAACCTAAAGTGAAGCATCGGAATCTATAACTAGTGTCACAGGAATGGTTCAAAACATAGACAGTAAGAAGAGTCAGTCTTCTTGTACTTAAGTCAGCATTGTGCCTTTTCTATTTAATTCCGATGCAATTTCTGTTTTTTATCGTCAATAAGAAGGTCAGAGGGATACAGTAAACTTGAAGTGAAGCATCGGAATCTATAACTAGTGTCACAGGAATGGATCAAACATTGACAGTAGCAAGAGTCAGTCTTCTTGTACTTAAGTCGGCATTGTGCCTTTTGTATTATATCCGATGCAATTTCTAAGTTCCATTGTCAATAAGAAGGTCAGTGGGATACAGTAAACCTGAAGTGAAGCATCGGAATGTATAACTAGTCTCACAGGAATGGTTCAAAACATAGAAAGTAGGAAGTGTCAGTCTTCTTGTACTTGAGTCGGCATTGTGCCTTTTGTATTTAATTCCGATGCAATTTCTGTGTTTCGTCATCAATAAGAAGGTCCAAGGGATACAGTAAACCTGAAGTGCAGCATCGGAATCTAAAACCGGTCTCACAGGAAAGGTTCAAAGCATAGTGAGTAAGAAGAGGCAGTCATCTTGTATTTGAGTCGGCATTGTGCCTTTTCTGTTTAATTCCGATGCAATATCTGGGTCTCATCATCAAGAAGAAGGTCAGAGTGATACAGTATACCTGAAGTGGAGCATCGGAATGTATAACTAGTCTCACAGGAATGGTTCAAAACATACACAGTAGGAAGTGTCAGTCTTCTTGTACTTGAGTCGGCATTGTGCCATTTGTATTTCATTCCGATGCAATTTCTGTGTTTCATCGTCAATAAGAATGTCAGAGGGATACAATAAACCTGAAGTGAAGCATCGGAATCTATAACTAGTGTCACAGGAATGGTTCAAAACATTGACAGTGGGAAGAGTCAGTCTTCTTGTACTTAAGTCGGCATTGTGCCTTTTCTATTTAATTCCGATGCAATTTCTCTGTTTCATCGTCAATAGGAAAGTCAGAGGGATACAGTAAACCTGAAGTGAAGCATCGGAATCTATAACAAGTGTCACAGGGATGGTTCAAAACGTAGACAGTAGGAAGAGTCAGTCTTCTTGTACTGAAGTCGGCATTGTGCCTTTTGTATTTAATTCCGATGTAATTTCTGTGTTTCATCGTCGATAAGAAGGTCCAAGGGATACAGTAAACATACAGTTAAGCATCGGAATCTAAAACCGGTCTCACAGGAATTGTTCAAACATAGTAAGTAAGAAGAGTCAGTCTTCTTGTACTTAAGTCGGCAATGTGCCTTTTCTATTTAATTCCGATGCAATTTCTGTGTTTCGTCATCAACGAGAAGGTCCAAGGGATACAGTAAACCTGAAGTGAAGCATCGGAATCTAAAACCGGTCTTACTGGAAAGGTTCAAAACATAGAGAGTAAGAAGAGCCAGTCTTCTTGTACTTAAGAAAGCATTGTGCCTTTTCTATTTAATTCCGATGCAATTTCTGTTTTTTATCGTCAATAAGAAGGTCAGAGGGATACAGTAAACTTGAAGTGAAGCATCGGAATCTATAACTAGTGTCACAGGAATGGATCAAAACATTGACAGTAGCAAGAGTCAGTCTTCTTGTACTTAAGTCGGCATTGTGCCTTTTGTATTTAATTCAGATGCAATTTCTAAGTTCCATTGTCAATAAGAAGGTCAGTGGGATACAGTAAACCTGAAGTGAAGCATCAGAATCTATAGCTAGTGTCACAGGAATGGTTAAAAACATTGACAGTAAGAAAAGTCAGTCTTCTTGCACTTATGTCAGCATTGTGCCTTTTCTATTTAATTCCGATGCAATTTCTGTGTTTCATCGTCAATAAGAAGGTCCAAGTGATACAGTAAACCTAAAGTGAAGCATCGGAATCTATAACTAGTGTCACAGGAATGGTTCAAAACATAGACAGTAAGAAGAGTCAGTCTTCTTGTACTTAAGTCAGCATTGTGCCTTTTCTATTTAATTCCGATGCAATTTCTGTTTTTTATCGTCAATAAGAAGGTCAGAGGGATACAGTAAACTTGAAGTGAAGCATCGGAATCTATAACTAGTGTCACAGGAATGGATCAAAACATTGACAGTAGCAAGAGTCAGTCTTCTTGTACTTAAGTCGGCATTGTGCCTTTTGTATTATATCCGATGCAATTTCTAAGTTCCATTGTCAATAAGAAGGTCAGTGGGATACAGTAAACCTGAAGTGAAGCATCGGAATGTATAACTAGTCTCACAGGAATGGTTCAAAACATAGAAAGTAGGAAGTGTCAGTCTTCTTGTACTTGAGTCGGCATTGTGCCTTTTGTATTTATTTCCGATGCAATTTCTTTGTTTCATCGACAATAAGAAGGTCAGAGGGATACAGTAAACCTGAAGTGAAGCATCGGAATCTAAAACTGGTCTCACAGGTAATGTTCAAAACATAGTAAGTAAGACGAGTCAGTCTTCTGGTACTTAAGTCGGCAATGTGACTTTTCTATTTAATTCCGATGCAATTTCTGTTTTTCATCGTCAATAAGAAGGTCCAAGGAATACAGTAAACCTGAAGTGAGGCACCGGAATCTGTAACTAGTGTCACAGGAATGGTTCAAAACATAGACAGTAGGGAGAGACAGTCTTCTTGTACTTAAGTCGGCATTGTGCCTTTTGTGTTTAATTCCGATGCAATTTCTGTGTTTCATCGTCAATAAGAAGGTCAGAGGGATACAGTAAAACTGAAGTGAAGCATCAGAATCTATAACTAGTGTCACAGGAATGGTTCAAAACATAGTCAGTAAGAAGGGTCAGTCTTCTTGTACTTAAGTCGGCATGGTGCCTTCTGTATTTAATTCCGATGCAATTTCTGTGTTTCATCGTCAATAAGAAGGTCCAAGGTATACAGTAAACATATAGTGAAGCATCGGAATCTAAAACTGGTCTCACAGGAAATGTTCATAGCATAGTCAGTAAGAAGAGTCATTCTTCTTGTATTTGAGTCGGCATTGTGCCTTTTGTATTTAATTCCGATGCAATTTCTGTGTTTCGTCATCAATAAGAAGGTCCAAGGGATACAGTAAACCTGAAGTGAAGCATCGGAATCTAAAACCGGTCTCACAGGAAAGGTTCAAAGCATAGTGAGTAAGAAGAGGCAGTCATCTTGTATTTGAGTCGGCATTGTGCCTTTTCTGTTTAATTCCGATGCAATATCTGGGTCTCATCATCAAGAAGAAGGTCAGAGTGATACAGTATACCTGAAGTGAAGCATCGGAATGTATAACTAGTCTCACAGGAATGGTTTAAGATATACACAGTAGGATGTGTCAGTCTTCTTGTACTTGAGTCGGCATTGTGTTTTTTGTATTTAATTCCGATGCAATTTCTGTGTTTCATCGTCAATAAGAAGGTCAGATGGATACAGTAAACCTGAAGTGAAGCATCGGAATCTATAACTAGTGTCACAGGGATGGTTCAAAACGTAGACAGTAGGAAGAGTCAGTCTTCTTGTACTGAAGTCGGTATTGTGCCTTTTGTATTTAATTCCGATGCAATTTCTGTTTTTCATCGTCAATAAGAAGGTCCAAGGGATACAGTAAACATATAATGAAGCATCGGAATCTAAAACTGGTCTCACAGGAAATGTGCAAAACATAGTCGGTAAGAAGAGTCAGTCTTCTTGTACTTAAATCGGCATTGTGCCCTTTCTGTTTAATTCCGATGCAATTTCTGTGTTGCGTCGTCAATAAGAAGGTCCAAGGGATACAGTAAACCTGAAGTGAAGCATCGGAATCTAAAACCGGTCTCACAGGAAAGGTTCAAAACATAGAGATTAAGAAGAGCCAGTCATCTTGTATTTGGGTCGGCATTGTCCTTCTTGTATTTAATTCCGATGCAATTTCGAAGTTTCATCGTCAATAAGGCGGTCAGAGGTATACAGCAAACCTGAAGTGACGCATCGGAATCTATAACTAGTGTCACAGGAATGGTTAAAAACATTGACAGTAAGAGGAGTCAGTCATCTTGTACCTATGTCGGCATTGTGCCTTTTGTATTTAATTCCGATGCAATTCCTGTGTTTCATCGTCAATAAGAAGGTCCATGTGATACAGTAAACCTAAAGTGAAGCATCGGAATCTATAACTAGTGTCACAGGAATGGTTAAAAACATAGTCAGTAAGAAGAGTCAGTCTTCTTGTACTTAAGTCAGCATTGAGCCTTTTCTATTTAATTCCGATGCAATTTCTGTGTTTTATCATCAATAAGAAGGTCAGAGGGATACTGAAAACTTGAAGTGAATCATCGGAATCTATAACTTGTGTCACAGGGATGGTTCAAAACGTAGACAGTAGGAAGAGTCAGTCTTCTTGTACTTAAGTCGGCATTGTGATTTTTGTATTTAGTTCCGATGCAATTTCTGTCTTTCATCGTCAATAAGAGGGTCAGAGGGATACGGTGAACCTGAAGTGAGGCATCAGAATCTATAACTAGTGTCACAGGAATGGTTCAAAACATAGACAGTAAGAAGAGTCAGTCTTCTTGTACTTAAGACAGCATTGTGCATTTTCTATTTAATTCCGACGCAATTCCTGTGTTTCATCGTCAATAAGAAGGTCAGAGGGATACAGTAAAACTGAAGTGAAGCATCAGAATCTATAACTAGTGTCACAGGTATGGTTCAAAACATAGTCAGTAAGAAGGGTCAGTCTTCTTGTACTTAAGTCGGCATGGTGCCTTTTGTATTTAATTCCGATGCAATATCTGTGTTTCATCGTCAATAAGAAGGTCCAAGGGATAGTAAACCTGAAGTGAAGCATCGGAATGATGACTGGCTCTTCTTGTATTTGAGTCGGCATTGTGCTTCTTGTATTTAATTCCGATGCAATTTCTGTGTTTCGTCATCAATAAGAAGGTCCAAGGGATACAGTAAACCTGAAGTGAAGCATCGGAATCTAAAACCGGTCTCACAGGAAAGGTTCAAAGCATAGTGAGTAAGAAGAGGCAGTCATCTTGTATTTGAGTCGGCATTGTGCCTTTTCTGTTTAATTCCGATGCAATATCTGGGTCTCATCATCAAGAAGAAGGTCAGAGTGATACAGTATACCTGAAGTGAAGCATCGGAATGTATAACTTGTCTCACAGGAATGGTTCAAACATACAGAGTAGGAAGTGTCAGTCTTCTTGTACTTGAGTCGGCATTGTGCCTTTTGTATTTAATTCCGATGCAATTTCTGTGTTTCATCGTCAATAAGAATGTCAGAGGGATACAGTAAACCTGAAGTGAAGCATCGGAATCTATAACTAGTGTCACAGGAATGGTTCCAAACATTGACAGTGGGAAGAGTCAGTCTTCTTGTACTTAAGTCGGCATTGTGCCTTTTCTATTTAATTCCGATGCAATTTCTCTGTTTCATCGTCAATAGGAAAGTCAGAGGGATACAGTAAACCTGAAGTGAAGCATCGGAATCTATAACAAGTGTCACAGGTATGGTTCAAAACATAGTCAGTAAGAAGAGTCAGTCTTAGTGTACTTAATTTGGCATGGTGCCTTTTGTGTTTAATTCCGATGCAATTTCTGTGTTTCATCGTCAATAAGAAGGTCCAAGGGATACAGTAAACATACAGTTAAGCATCGGAATCTAAAACTGGTCTCACAGGAAATGTGCAAACATAGTAAGTAAGAAGAGTCAGTCTTCTTGTACTTAAGTCGGCAATGTGCCTTTTCTATTTAATTCCGATGCAATTTCTGTGTTTCATCATCAATGAGAAGGTCCAAGGGATACAGTAAACCTGAAGTGAAGCATCGGAATCTAAAACCGGTCTTACTGGAAAGGTTCAAAACATAGAGAGTAAGAAGAGCCAGTCTTCTTGTACTTAAGTCAGCATTGTCCCTTTTCTATTTAATTCCAATGCAATTTCTGTTTTTTATCGCCAATAAGGAGGTCAGAGGGATACAGTAAACTTGAAGTGAATCATCGGAATCCATAACTAGTGTCACAGGAATAGATCAAAACATTGACAGTAGCAAGAGTCAGTCTTCTTGTACTTAAGTCGGCATTGTGCCTTTTGTATTTAATTCCGATTCAATTTCTAAGTTCCATTGTCAATAAGAAGGTCAGTGGGATACAGTAAACCTGAAGTGAAGCATCAGAATCTATAACTAGTGTCACAGGAATGGTTAAAAACATTGACAGTAAGAAGAGTCAGTCTTCTTGCACTTAAGTCGGCATTGTGCCTTTTCTATTTAATTCCGATGCAATTTCTGTGTTTCATCGTCAATAAGAAGGTCCAAGTGATACAGTAAACCTAAAGTGAAGCATCGGAATCTATAACTAGTGTCACAGGAATGGTTCAAAACATAGACAGTAAGAAGAGTCAGTCTTCTTGTACTTAAGTCAGCATTGTGCCATTTCTATTTAATTCCGATGCAATTTCCGTGTTTTATCGTCAATAAGAAGGTCAGAGGGATACAGTAAATTTGAAGTGAAGCATCAGATTTTATAACTAGTGTCACAGGGATAGTTCAAATCATAGACAGTAAGAAGAGACAGTCTTCTTGTACTTAAGTCTGCATTGTGCCTTTTCTATTTAATTCCGATGCAATTTCTGTGTTTCATCATCAAGAAGGAGGTCAGAGGGATACAGTAAACCTGAAGTAAAGCATCGGAATCTATAACTAGTGTCACAGGAATGGTTCTAAACATAGACAGTAGGAAGAGTCTGTCTTCTTGTACTCGAGTCGGCATTAGGCCTTTTGTATTTAATTCCGATGCAATTTCTGTGTTTCATCGTCAATAAGAAGGTCAGAGGGATACAGTAAAACTGAAGTGAAGCATCAGAATCTATAACTAGTGTCACAGGAATGGTTCAAAACATAGTCAGTAAGAAGGGTCAGTCTTCTTGTACTTAAGTCGGCATGGTGCCTTCTGTATTTAATTCCGATGCAATTTCTGTGTTTCATCGTCAATAAGAAGGTCCAAGATATACAGTAAACATATAGTGAAGCATCGGAATCTAAAACTGGTCTCACAGGAAATGTTCATAGCATAGTCAGTAAGAAGAGTCATTCTTCTTGTATTTGAGTCGGCATTGTGCCTTTTGTATTTAATTCCGATGCAATTTCTGTGTTTCGTCATCAATAAGAAGGTCCAAGGGATACAGTAAACCTGAAGTGAAGCATCGGAATCTAAAACCGGTCTCACAGGAAAGGTTCAAAGCATAGTGAGTAAGAAGAGGCAGTCATCTTGTATTTGAGTCGGCATTGTGCCTTTTATGTTTAATTCCGATGCAATATCTGGGTCTCATCATCAAGAAGAAGGTCAGAGTGATACAGTATACCTGAAGTGAAGCATCGGAATGTATAACTAGTCTCACAGGAATGGTTTAAGATATACACAGTAGGATGTGTCAGTCTTCTTGTACTTGAGTCGGCATTGTGTTTTTTGTATTTAATTCCGATGCAATTTCTGTGTTTCATCGTCAATAAGAAGGTCAGAGGGATACAGTAAACCTGAAGTGAAGCATCGGAATCTATAACTAGTGTCACAGGGATGGTTCAAAACGTAGACAGTAGAAAGAGTCAGTCTTCTTGTACTGAAGTCGGTATTGTGCCTTTTGTATTTAATTCCGATGCAATTTCTGTTTTTCATCGTCAATAAGAAGGTCCAAGGGATACAGTAAACCTGGTGTGAAGCATCATAAACTATAACTGGTGTCACAGGAATGGTTCACAGCATAGACAGTAACAAGAGTCAGTCTTCTTGTACTTAAGTCGGCATTGTGCCTTTTGTATTTAATTCCGATTCAATTTCTAAGTTCCATTGTCAATAAGAAGGTCAGTGGGATACAGTAAACCTGAAGTGAAGCATCAGAATCTATAACTAGTGTCACAGGAATGGTTAAAAACATTGACAGTAAGAAGAGTCAGTCTTCTTGCACTTAAGTCGGCATTGTGCCTTTTCTATTTAATTCCGATGCAATTTCTGTGTTTCATCGTCAATAAGAAGGTCCAAGTGATACAGTAAACCTAAAGTGAAGCATCGGAATCTATAACTAGTGTCACAGGAATGGTTCAAAACATAGACAGTAAGAAGAGTCAGTCTTCTTGTACTTAAGTCAGCATTGTGCCATTTCTATTTAATTCCGATGCAATTTCCGTGTTTTATCGTCAATAAGAAGGTCAGAGGGATACAGTAAATTTGAAGTGAAGCATCGGATTTTATAACTAGTGTCACAGGGATAGTTCAAATCATAGACAGTAAGAAGAGACAGTCTTCTTGTACTTAAGTCGGCATTGTGCCTTTTCTATTTAATTCCGATGCAATTTCTGTGTTTCATCATCAAGAAGGAGGTCAGAGGGATACAGTAAACCTGAAGTAAAGCATCGGAATCTATAACTAGTGTCACAGGAATGGTTCTAAACATAGACAGTAGGAAGAGTCTGTCTTCTTGTACTCGAGTCGGCATTAGGCCGTTTGTATTTAATTCCGATGCAATTTCTGTGTTTCATCGTCTATAAGAAGGTCAGAGGGATACAGTAAACCTGAAGTGAAGCATCGGAATCTATAACAAGTGTCACAGGAATGGTTCAAAAAATAGACAGTAGGAGTCAGACTTCTTGTACTTAAGTCGGCATTGTGCCTTTTGTATTTAATTCCGATGCAATTTCTGTGTTTCATCGTCAATAAGAAGGTCCAAGGGATACAGTAAACCTGAAGTGAAACATCGTAGTCTATAACTAGTGTCACAGGAATGGTTCAAAACATAGACAGTAGGAAGAGTCAGTCTTTTTGTACTTAAGTCGGCATTGTGCCTTTTGTATTTAATTCCGATGCAATTTCTGTGTTTCATCATCAATACGAAGGTCTAAGGGATACAGTAAACCTGAAGTGAGGCATCGGAATCTATAACAATGGTCACAGGAATGATTCAAATCATAGTCAGTAAGAAGAGTCAGTCTTCTTGTACTTAAGTCGGCATGGTGCCATTTGTATTTAATTCCGATGCAATTTCTGTGTTTCATCGTCAATATGAAGGTCCAAGATATACAGAAAACATATAGTGAAGCATCGGAATCTAAAACTGGTCTCACAGGAAATGTTCAAAGCATAGTCAGTAAGAAGAGTCAGTCTTCTTGTACTTAAGTCGGCAATGTGCATTTTCTATTTAATTCCGATGCAATTTCTGTGTTTCGTCATCAATGAGAAGGTCCAAGGGATACAGTAAACCTGAAGTGAAGCATCGGAATCTAAAACCGGTCTTACTGGAAAGGTTCAAAACATAGAGAGTAAGAAGAGCCAGTTTTCTTGTACTTAAGTCAGCATTGTGCCTTTTCTATTTAATTCCGATGCAATTTCTGTTTTTTATCGTCAATAAGAAGGTCAGAGGGATACAGTAAACTTGAAGTGAAGCATCGGAATCTATAACTAGTGTCACAGGAATGGATCAAAACATTGACAGTAGCAAGAGTCAGTCTTCTTGTACTTAAGTCGGCATTGTGCCTTTTGTATTTAATTCCGATGCAATTTCTAAGTTCCATTGTCAATAAGAAGGTCAGTGGGATACAGTAAACCTGAAGTGAAGCATCAGAATCTATAACTAGTGTCACAGGAATGGTTAAAAACATTGACAGTAAGAAGAGTCAGTCTTCTTGCACTGAAGTCGGCATTGTGCCTTTTCTATTTAATTCCGATGCAATTTCTGTGTTTCATCGTCAATAAGAAGGCCCAAGATATACAGAAAACATATAGTGAAGCATCGGAATCTAAAACTGGTCTCACAGGAAATGTTCAAAGCATAGTCAGTAAGAAGAGTCACTCTTCTTGTACTTAAGTCGGCATTGTGCCTTTTCTATTTAATTCCGATGAAATTTCTGTGTTTCGTCGTCAATACGAAGGTCCAAGGGATACAGTAAACCTCAAGTGAAGCATCGGAATCTAATACCGGTCTCACAGGAAAGGTTCAAAGCATAGTGAGTAAGAAGAGCCAGTCATCTTGTATTTGTGTCGGCATTGTGCCTTTTGTATTTAATTCCGATGCAGTTTCCAAGTATCATCGTCAATAAAAAGGTCCGAGGTATACAGTAAACCTGAAGTGAAGCATCGGAATCTATAACTAGTGTCACAGGAATGGTTAAAAACATTGACAGTAAGAGGAGTCAGTCTTCTTGTACTTAAGTCGGCATTGTGCCTTTTGTATTAAAATCCGATGCAATTTCTGTGTTTCATCAACAATAAGAAGGTCCAAGTGATACAGTAAACCTAAAGTGAAGCATCGGAATCTATAACTAGTGTCACAGGAATGGTTCAAAGCATAGTCAGTAAGAAGAGTCAGTCTTCTTGTACTTAAGTCAGCATTGTGCCTTTTCTATTTAATTCCGATGCTATTTCTGTGTTTTATCGTCAATAAGAAGATCAGAGGGATACAGTAAACTTGAAGTGAAGCATCGGAATCTATAACTAGTGTCACAGGGATGGTGCAAAACGTAGACAGTAGGAAGAGTCAATCTTCTTATACTTAAGTCGGCATTGTGATATTTGTGTTTAATTCTGATGAAATTTCTATGTTTCATCGTCAATAAGAGGGTCAGAGGGATACAGTAAACCTGAAGTGAGGCATCAGAATCTATAACTAGTGTCACAGGAATGGTTCAAAGCATAGACAGTAGGAAGAGTTAGTCTTCTTGTACTTAAGTCGGCAATGTGCCTTTTGTATTTAATTCCGATGCAACTTCTGTGCTTCATCGTCAATAAGAAGGTCCAAGGGATACAGTAAACCTGAAGTGAAGCATCGGAATCTATAACTAGTGACACAGGAATGGTTCAAAACATAGACAGTAAGAAGAGTCAGTCTTCTTGTACTTAAGTCAGCATTGAGATTTTTCTATTTAATTCCGTTGCAATTTCTGTGTTTTATCATCAATAAAAAGGTCAGAGGGATACAGAAAGCTTGAAGTGAATCGTCGGAATCTATAACTTGTGTCACAGGGATGGTTCAAAACGTAGACAGTAGGAAGAGTCAGTCTTCTTGTACTTAAGTCAGCATTGTGATTTTTGTATTTAATTCCGATGCAATTTCTGTGCTTCATCGTCAATATGAGGGTCATAGGGATACAGTGAACCTGAAGTGAGGCATCAGAATCTATAACCAGTGTCACAGGAATGTTTCAAAGCATAGACAGTAGGAAGAGTCAGTCTTCTTGTACTTATGTCGGCATTGTGCCTTTTGTATTTAATTCCGATGCAACTTCTGTGTTTCATCTTCAATAAGAAGGTCCAAGGGATACAGTATACCTGAAGTGAGGGATCGGAATCTATAACTAGTGTCACAGGAATGGTTCAAAACATAGACAGTAAGAAGAGTCAGTCTTCTTGTACTTAAGTCAGCATTGTGCATTTTCTATTTAATTCCGATGCAATTTCTGTGTTTCATCGTCAATAAGAAGGTCTGAGGGATACAGTAAACCTGAAGTGAAGCATCGGAATCTATAACGAGGGTCACAGGGATGGTTCAAAACGTAGACAGTAGGAAGAGTCAGTCTTCTTGTACTGAAGTCGGCATTGTGCCTTTTGTATTTAATTCCGATGCAATTTCTGTGTTTCATCGTCAATAAGAAGGTCCAAGGGATACAATACACCTGAAGTGAAGCATCGGAATCTATAACAAGTGTCACAGGAATGGTTCAAATCATAAACAGTAAGAAGAGTCTGTCTTCTTGTACTTAAGTCGGCATTGTGCCTTTTGTATTTAATTAGGATGCAACTTCTGTCTTTCATCGTCAATAAGTAGGTCCGAGGGATACAGTAAACCTGAAGTGAGGCATCGGAATCTATAACTAGTGTCACAGGAATGGTTCAAAACATTGACAGTGGGAAGAGTCAGTCTTCTTGTACTTAAGTCGGCATTGTGCCTTTTCTATTTAATTCCGATGCAATTTCTCTGTTTCATCGTCAATAGGAAAGTCAGAGGGATACAGTAAACCTGAAGTGAAGCATCGGAATCTATAACAAGTGTCACAGGTATGGTTCAAAACATAGTCAGTAAGAAGAGTCAGTCTTCCTGTACTTAATTTGGCATGGTGCCTTTTGTTTTTAATTCCGATGCAATTTCTGTGTTTCATCGTCAATAAGAAGGTCCAAGGGATACAGTAAACATACAGTTAAGCATCGGAATCTAAAACTGGTCTCACAGGAAATGTTCAAACATAGTAAGTAAGAAGAGTCAGTCTTCTTGTACTTAAGTCGGCAATGTGCCTTTTCTATTTAATTCCGATGCAATTTCTGTGTTTCGTCATCAATGAGAAGGTCCAAGGGATACAGTAAACCTGAAGTGAAGCATCGGAATCTAAAACCGGTCTTACTGGAAAGGTTCAAAACATAGAGAGTAAGAAGAGCCAGTCTTCTTGTACTTAAGTCAGCATTGTGCCATTTCTATTTAATTCCGATGCAATTTCTGTTTTTTATCGTCAATAAGAAGGTCAGAGGGATACAGTAAACTTGAAGTGAAGCATCGGAATCTATAACTAGTGTCACAGGAATGGATCAAAACATTGACAGTAGCAAGAGTCAGTCTTCTTGTACTTAAGTCGGCATTGTGCCTTTTGTATTTAATTCCGATGCAATTTCTAAGTCCCATTGTCAATAAGAAGGTCAGTGGGATACAGTAAACCTGAAGTGAAGCATCGGAATGTATAACTAGTCTCACAGGAATGGTTCAAAGCATAGACAGTAGGAAGTGTCAGTCTTCTTGTACTTGAGTCGGCATTGTGCCTTTTGTATTTAATTCCGATGCAATTTCTTTGTTTCATCGACAATAAGAAGGTCAGAGGGATACAGTAAACCTGAAGTGAAGCATCGGAATCTATAACTAGTGTCACAGGAATGGTTCAAAACATAGTCAGTAAGAAGAGTCAGTCTTCTTGTACTTAATTTGGCATGGTGCCTTTTGTATTTAATTCCGAAGCAATATCTGTGTTTCATCGTCAATAAGAAGGTCCATGGGATACAGTAAACATACAGTGAAGCATCGGAAACTAAAACTGGTCTCACAGGTAATATTCAAAACATAGTAAGTAAGAAGAGTCAGTCTTCTTGTACTTAAGTCGGCAATGTGCCTTTTCTATTTAATTCCGGTACAATTTCTGTGTTTCGTCATCAATGAGAAGCTCCAAGGGATACAGTAAACCTGAAGTGAAGCATCAGAATCTATAACTAGTGTCACAGGTATGGTTCAAATCGTAGACAGTAGGAAGAGTCAGTCTTCTTGTACTGAAGTCGGCATTGTGCCTTTTGTATTTAATTCCGATGCAATTTCTGTTTTTCATCGTCAATAAGAAGGTCCAAGGAATACAGTAAACCTGAAGTGAGGCACCGGAATCTGTAACTAGTGTCACAGGAATGGTTCAAAACATAGACAGTAGGGAGAGACAGTCTTCTTGTGCTTAAGTCGGCATTGTGCCTTTTGTATTTAATTCCGATGCAATTTCTGTGTTTCATCGTCAATAAGAAGGTCAGAGGGATACACTAAAACTGAAGTGAAGCATCAGAATCTATAACTAGTGTCACAGGAATGGTTCAAAACAAAGTCAGTAAGAAGGGTCAGTCTTCTTGTACTTAAGTCGGCATGGTGCCTTCTGTATTTAATTCCGATGCTATTTCTGTGTTTCATCGTCAATAAGAAGGTCCAAGATATACAGTAAACATATAGTGAAGCATCGGAATCTAAAACTGGTCTCACAGGAAATGTTCAAAGCATACTCAGTAAGAAGAGTCATTCTTCTTGTACTTTAATCGGCATTGTGCCTTTTCTATTTCATTCCGATGAAATTTCTGTGTTTCGTCGTCAATAAGAAGGTCCAAGGGATAGAGTAAACCTGAAGTGAAGCATCGGATTCTAATACCGGACTCACAGGAAAGGTTCAAAGCATAATGAGCAAGAAGAGCCAGTCATCTTGTATTTGAGTCGGCATTGTGCCTTTTGTATTTAATTCCGATGCAATTTCTGTGTTTCGTCATCAATAAGAAGGTCCAAGGGATACAGTAAACCTGAAGTGAAGCATCGGAATCTAAAACCGGTCTCACAGGAAAGGTTCAAAGCATAGTGAGTAAGAAGAGGCAGTCATCTTGTATTTGAGTCGGCATTGTGCCTTTTCTGTTTAATTCCGATGCAATATCTGGGTCTCATCATCAAGAAGAAGGTCAGAGTGATACAGTATACCTGAAGTGAAGCATCGGAATGTATAACTAGTCTCACAGGAATGGTTTAAGACATACACAGTAGGATGTGTCAGTCTTCTTGTACTTGAGTCGGCATTGTGCTTTTTGTATTTAATTCCGATGCAATTTCTGTGTTTCATCGTCAAGAAGAAGGTCAGAGGGATACAGTAAACCTGAAGTGAAGCATCGGAATCTATAACTAGTGTCACAGGGATGGTTCAAAACGTAGACAGTAGGAAGAGTCAGTCTTCTTGTACTGAAGTCGGTATTGTGCCTTTTGTATTTAATTCCGATGCAAATTCTGTTTTTCATCGTCAATAAGAAGGCCCAAGGGATACAGTAAACATATAGTGAAGCATCGGAATCTAAAATTGGTCTCACAAGAAATGTGCAAAACATAGTCAGTAAGAAGAGTCAGTCTTCTTGTACTTAAATCGGCATTGTGCCCTTTCTGTTTAATTCCGATGCAATTTCTGTGTTGCGTCGTCAAAAAGAAGGTCCAAGGGATACAGTAAACCTGAAGTGAAGCATCGGAATCTAAAACCGGTCTCACAGGAAAGGTTCAAAACATAGAGATTAAGAAGAGCCAGTCATCTTGTATTTGAGTCGGCATTGTCCCTCTTGTATTTAATTCCGATGCAATATCGAAGTTTCATCGTCAATAAGGCGGTCAGAGGTATACAGCAAACCTGAAGTGACGCATCGGAATCTATAACTAGTGTCACAGGAATGGTTAAAAACATTGACAGTAAGAGGAGTCAGTCATCTTGTACCTATGTCGGCATTGTGCCTTTTGTATTTAATTCCGATGCAATTCCTGTGTTTCATCGTCAATAAGAAGGTCCATGTGATACAGTAAACCTAAAGTGAAGCATCGGAATCTATAACTAGTGTCACAGGAATGGTTAAAAACATAGTCAGTAAGAAGAGTCAGTCTTCTTGTACTTAAGTCAGCATTGAGCCTTTTCTATTTGATTCCGATGCAATTTCTGTGTTTTATCATCAATAAGAAGGTCAGAGGGATACAGAAAACTTGAAGTGAATCATCGGAATCTATAACTTGTGTCACAGGGATGGTTCAAAACGTAGACAGTAGGAAGAGTCAGTCTTCTTGTACTTAAGTCGGCATTGTGATTTTTGTATTTAGTTCCGATGCAATTTCTGTGTTTCATCGACAATAAGAGGGTCAGAGGGATACAGTGAACCTGAAGTGAGGCATCAGAATCTATAACTAGTGTCACAGGAATGGTTCGAAGCATAGACAATAGGAAGAGTCAGTCTTCTTGTACTTAAGTCGGCATTGTGGTTTTTGTATTTATTTCCGATGCAACTTCTGTGTTTCATCTTCAATAAGAAGGTCCAAGGGATACAGTAAACCCGAAGTGAGGCATCGGAATCTATAACTAGTGTCACAGGAATGGTTCAAAACATAGACAGTAAGAAGAGTCAGTCTTCTTGTACTTAAGTCAGCATTGTGCATTTTCTATTTAATTCCGACGCAATTTCTGTGTTTCATCGTCAATAAAAAGGTCAGAGGGATACAGTAAAACTGAAGTGAAGCATCAGAATCTATAACTAGTGTCACAGGAATGGTTCAAAACATAGTCAGTAAGAAGGGTCAGTCTTCTTGTACTTAAGTCGGCATGGTGCCTTCTGTATTTAATTCCGATGCAATTTCTGTGTTTCATCGTCAATAAGAAGGTCCGAGATATACAGTAAACATATAGTGAAGCATCGGAATCTAAAACTGGTCTCACAGGAAATGTTCAAAGCATAGTCAGTAAGAAGAGTCATTCTTCTTGTACTTTAATCGGCATTGTGCCTTTTCTATTTAATACCGATGAAATTTCTGTGTTTCGTCGTCAATAAGAAGGTCCAAGGGATACAGCAAACCTGAAGTGAAGCATCGGAATCTAAAACCGGTCTCACGGGAAAGGTTCAAAGCATAGTGAGTAAGAAGAGGCAGTCATCTTGTATTTGAGTCGGCATTGTGTCTTTTCTGTTTAATTCCGATGCAATATCTGGGTCTCATCATCAAGAAGAAGGTCAGAGTGATACAGTATACCTGAAGTGAAGCATCGGAATGTATAACTTGTCTCACAGGAATGGTTCAAAACATACACAGTAGGAAGTGTCAGTCTTCTTGTACTTGAGTCGGCATTGTGCCTTTTGTAATTAATTCCGATGCAATTTCTGTGTTTCATCGTCAATAAGAATGTCAGAGGGATACAGTAAACCTGAAGTGAAGCATCGGAATCTATAACTAGTGTCACAGGAATGGTTCAAAACATTGACAGTGGGAAGAGTCAGTCTTCCTGTACTTAAGTCGGCATTGTGCCTTTTCTATTTAATTCCGATGCAATTTCTCTGTTTCATCGTCAATAGGAAAGTCAGAGGGATACAGTAAACCTGAAGTGAAGCATCGGAATCTATAACAAGTGTCACAGGTATGGTTCAAAACATAGTCAGTAAGAAGAGTCAGTCTTCCTGTACTTAATTTGGCATGGTGCCTTTTGTATTTAATTCCGATGCAATTTCTGTGTTTCATCGTCAATAAGAAGGTCCAAGGGATACAGTAAACATACAGTTAAGCATCGGAATCTAAAACTGGTCTCACAGGAAATGTGCAAACATAGTAAGTAAGAAGAGTCAGTCTTCTTGTACTTAAGTCGGCAATGTGCCTTTTCTATTTAATTCCGATGCAATTTCTGTGTTTCGTCATCAATCAGAAGGTCCAAGGGATACAGTAAATCTGAAGTGAAGCTTCGGAATCTAAAACCGGTCTTACTGGAAAGGTTCAAAACATAGAGAGTAAGAAGAGCCAGTCTTCTTGTACTTAAGTCAGCATTGTGCCTTTTCTATTTAATTCCAATGCAATTTCTGTTTTTTATCGTCAATAAGGAGGTCAGAGGGATACAGTAAACTTGAAGTGAATCATCGGAATCCATAACTAGTGTCACAGGAATGGATCAAAACATTGACAGTAGCAAGAGTCAGTCTTCTTGTACTTAAGTCGGCATTGTGCCTTTTGTATTTAATTCCGATGCAATTTCTAAGTTCCATTGTCAATAAGAAAGTCAGTGGGATACAGTAAACCTGAAGTGAAGCATCAGAATCTATAACTAGTGTCACAGGAATGGTTAAAAGCATTGACAGTAAGAAGAGTCAGTCTTCTTGCACGTAAGTCGGCATTGTGCCTTTTCTATTTAATTCCGATGCAATTTCTGTGTTTCATCGTCAATAAGAAGGTCCAAGTGATACAGTAAACCTAAAGTGAAGCATCGGAATCTATAACTAGTGTCACAGGAATGGTTCAAAACATAGACAGTAAGAAGAGTCAGTCTTCTTGAACTTAAGTCAGCATTGTGCCATTTCTATTTCATTCCGATGCAATTTCTGTGTTTTATCGTCAATAAGAAGGTCAGAGGGATACAGTAAATTTGAAGTGAAGCATCGGATTTTATAACTAGTGTCACAGGGATAGTTCAAATCATAGACTGTAAGAAGAGACAGTCTTCTTGTACTTAAGTCGGCATTGTGCCTTTTCTATTTAATTCCGATGCAATTTCTGTGTTTCATCATCAAGAAGAAGGTCAGAGGGATACAGTAAACCTGAAGTAAAGCATCAGTATCTATAACTAGTGTCACAGGAATGGTTCTAATCATAGACAGTAGGAAGAGTCAGTCTTCTTGTACTTGAGTCGGCATTAGGCCTTTTGTATTTAATTCCGATGCAATTTCTGTGTTTCATTGTCAATAAGAAGGTCAGAGGGATACAGTAAACCTGAAGTGAAGCATCGGAATCCATAACAAGTGTCACGGGAATGGTTCAAAAAATAGACAGTAGGAGTCAGACTTCTTGTACTTAAGTCGGCATTGTGCCTTTTGTATTTAATTCCGATGCAATTTCTGTGTTTCATCGTCAATAAGAAGGTCCAAGGGATACAGTAAACCTGAAGTGAGACATCGTAGTCTATAACTAGTGTCACAGGAATGGTTCAAAACATAGACAGTAGGAAGAGTCAGTCTTTTTGTACTTAAGTCAGCATTGAGCCTTTTGTATTTAATTCCGATGCAATTTCTGTGTTTCATCATCAATACGAAGGTCCAAGGGATACAGTAAACCTGAAGTGAGGCATCGGAATGTATAACAATGGTCACAGGAATGATTCAAATCATAGTCAGTAAGAAGAGTCAGTCTTCTTGTACTTAAGTCGGCATGGTGCCTTTTGTATTTAATTCCGATGCAATTTCTGTGTTTCATCGTCAATAAGAAGGTCCAAGATATACAGAAAACATATAGTGAAGCATCGGAATCTAAAACTGGTCTCACAGGAAATGTTCAAAGCATCGTCAGTAAGAAGAGTCAGTCTTCTTGTACTTAAGTCGGCAATGTGCCTTTTTATTTAATTCCGATGCAATTTCTGTGTTTCGTCATCAATGAGAAGGTCCAAGGGATACAGTAAACCTGAAGTGAAGCATCGGAATCTAAAACCGGTCTTACTGGAAAGGTTCAAAACATAGAGAGTAAGAAGAGCCAGTCTACTTGTACTTAAGTCAGCATTGTGCCTTTTCTATTTAATTCCGATGCAATTTCTGTTTTTTATCGTCAATAAGAAGGTCAGAGGGATACAGTAAACTTGAAGTGAAGCATCGGAATCTATAACTAGTGTCACAGGAATGGATCAAAACATTGACAGTAGCAAGAGTCAGTCTTCTTGTACTTAAGTCGGCATTGTGCCTTTTGTATTTAATTCCGATGCAATTTCTAAGTTCCATTGTCAATAAGAAGGTCAGTGGGATACAGTAAACCTGAAGTGAAGCATCAGAATCTATAACTAGTGTCACAAGAATGGTTAAAAACATTGACAGTAAGAAGAGTCAGTCTTCTTGCACTTAAGTCGGCATTGTGTCTTTTCTATTTAATTCCGATGCAATTTCTGTGTTTCATCGTCAATAAGAAGGTCCAAGTGATACAGTAAATTTAAAGTGAAGCATCGGAATCTATAACTAGTGTCACAGGAATGGTTCAAAACATAGTCAGTAAGAAGAGTCAGTCTTCTTGTACTTAAGTCAGCATTGTGCCATTTCTATTTAATTCCGATGCAATTTCTGTGTTTTATCGTCAATAAGAAGGTCAGAGGGATACAGTAAATATGAAGTGAAGCATCGGATTTTATAACTAGTGTCACAGGGATAGTTCAAATCATAGACAGTAAGAAGAGACAGTCTCCTTGTACTTAAGTCGGCATTGTGCCTTTTCTATTTAATTCCGATGCAATTTCTGTGTTTCATCATCAAGAAGAGGGTCAGAGGGATACAGTAAACCTGAAGTGAAGCATCGGAATCTATAACTAGTGTCACAGGAATGGTTCTAAACATTGACAGTAGGAAGAGTCAGTCTTCTTGTACTTGAGTCGGCATTAGGCCTTTTGTATTTAATTCCAATGCAATTTCTGTGTTTCATCGTCAATAAGAAGGTCAGAGGGATACAGTAAACCTGAAGTGAAGCATCGGAATCTATAACAAGTGTCACAGGAATGGTTCAAAAAATAGACAGTAGGAGTCAGACTTCTTGTACTTAAGTCGGCATTGTGCCTTTTGTATTTAATTCCGATGCAATTTCTGTGTTTCATCGTCAATAAGAAGGTCCAAGGGATACAGTAAACCTGAAGTGAGACATCGTAATCTATAACTAGTGTCACAGGAATGGTTCAAAACATAGACAGTAGGAAGAGTCAGTCTTTTTGTACTTAAGTCGGCATTGTGCCTTTTGTATTTAATTCCGATGCAATTTCTGTGTTTCATCATCAATACGAAGGTCCAAGGGATACAGTCAACCTGAAGTGAGGCATCGGAATCTATAACAATGGTCACAGGAATGATTCAAATCATAGACAGTAAGAAGAGTCAGTCTTCTTGTACTTAAGCCGGCATGGTGCCTTTTGTATTTAATTCCGATGCAATTTCTGTGTTTCATCGTCAATAAGAAGGTCCAAGATATACAGAAAACATATAGTGAAGCATCGGAATCTAAAACTGGTCTCACAGGAAATGTTCAAAGCATAGTCAGTAAGAAGAGTCACTCTTCTTGTACTTAAGTCAGCATTGTGCCTTTTCTATTTAATTCCGATGAAATTTCTGTGTTTCGTCGTCAATAAGAAGGTCCAAGGGATACAGTAAACCTGAAGTGAAGCATCGGAATCTAATACCGGTCTCACAGGAAAGGTTCAAAGCATAATGAGTAAGAAGAGCCAGTCATCTTGTATTTGAGTCGGCATTGTGCCTTTTGTATTTAATTCCGATGCATTTTCTAAGTTTCATCGTCAATAAGAAGGTCAGAGGGATACAGTAAACCTGAAGTGAAGCATCGGAATCTATAACTAGTGTCACAGGAATGGTTAAAGCATTGAGAGTAAAAAGAGTCAGTCTTCCTGTACTTAAGTCGGCATTGTGCCTTTTGTATTTAATTAGGATGCAACTTCTGTCTTTCTTCGTCAATAAGAAGCTCCGAGGGATACAGTAAACCTGAAGTGAGGCATCGGAATCTATAACTAGTGTCACAGGAATGGTTCAAACCATAGACAGTAAGAAGAGTGAGTTTTCTTGTAATTAAGTCGGCATTGTGCCTTTTCTGTTTAATTCCGATTCAATTTCTGTGTTTCATCGCCAATAAGAAGGTCCGAGGGATAGAGTTAACATATTGTAAAGCATCAGAATCTAAAACTGGTCTCAGAGGAAATGTTCAAATCATAGTCAGTAAGAAGAGTCAGTCTTCTTGTACTTAAGTCGGCATTGCGCCTTTTCTATTTAATTCACATGCAATATCTGTGTGTCGTCGTCAATAAGAGGGTCTAAGGGATACAGTAAACCAGAAGTGAAGCATCGGAATCTAAAACCGGTCTCACAGGAAAGGTTCAAAACATAGAGAGTAAGAAGAGCCAAAGATCTTGTATTTGAGTCGGCATTTTTCCTTTTGTATTTAATTCCGATGCAATTTCCAAGTATCATCGTCAATAAAAAGCTCAGAGGTATACAGTAAACCTGAAGTGAAGCATCGGAATCTATAACTAGTGTCACAGGAATGGTTAAAAACATTGACAGTAAGAGGAGTCAGTCTTCTTGTACTTAAGTCGGCATTGTGCCTTTTGTATTAAAATCCGATGCAATTTCTGGGTTTCATCGTCAATAAGAAGGTCCAAGTGATACAGTAAACCTAAAGTGAAGCATCGGAATCTATAACTAGTGTCACAGGAATGGTTCAAAGCATAGTCAGTAAGAAGAGTCAGTCTTCTTGTACTTAAGTCAGCATTGTGCCTTTTCTATTTAATTCCGATGCTATTTCTGTGTTTTATCGTCAATAAGAAGATCAGAGGGATACAGTAAACTTGAAGAGAAGCATCGGAATCTATAACTAGTGTCACAGAGATGGTGCAAAACGTAGACAGTAGGAAGAGTCAATCTTCTTATACTTAAGTCGGCATTGTGATTTTTGTATTTAATTCTGATGCAATTTCTATGTTTCATCGTCAATAAGAGGGTCAGAGGGATACAGTAAACCTGAAGTGAGGCATCAGAATCTATAACTAGTGTCACAGGAATGGTTCAAAGCATAGACAGTAGGAAGAGTTAGTCTTCTTGTACTTAAGTCGGCAATGTGCCTTTTGTATTTAATTCCGATGCAACTTCTGTGCTTCATCGTCAATAAGAAGGTCCAAGGGATACAGTAAACCTGAAGTGAAGCATTGGAATCTATAACTAGTGACACAGGAATGGTTCAAAACATCGACAGTAAGAAGAGTCAGTCTTCTTGTACTTAAATCGGCATTGTGCCTTTTCTGTTGATTTCCGATGCAATTTCTGTGTTGCGTCGTCAATAAGAAGGTCCATGGGATACAGTAAACCTGAAGTGAAGCATCGGAATCTAAAACCGGTCTCACAGGAAAGGTTCAAAACATAGAGATTAAGAAGAGCCAGTCATCTTGTATTTGAGTCAGCATTGTCCCTCTTGTATTTAATTCCGATGCAATTTCTAAGTTTCATCGTCAATAAGGCGGTCAGAGGTATACAGCAAACCTGAAGTGACGCATCGGAATCTATAACTAGTGTCACAGGAATGGTTAAAAACATTGACAGTAAGAAGAGTCAGTCATCTTGCACTTAAGTCGGCATTGTGCCTTTTGTATTTAATTCCGATGCAATTCCTGTGTTTCATCGTCAATAAGAAGGTCCAAGTGATACAGTAAACCTAAACTGAAGCATCGGAATCTATTACTAGTGTCACAGGAATGGTTCAAAACATAGTCAGTAAGAAGAGTCAGTCTTCTTGTACTTAAGTCTGCATTGAGATTTTTCTATTTAATTCCGATGCAATTTCTGTGTTTTATCATCAATAAAAAGGTCAGAGGGATGCAGAAAGCTTGAAGTGAATCGTCGGAATCTATAACTTGTGTCACAGGGATGGTTCAAAACGTAGACAGTAGGAAGAGTCAGTCTTCTTGTACTTAAGTCAGCATTGTGATTTTTGTATTTAATTCCGATGCAATTTCTGTGCTTCATCGTCAATATGAGGGTCAGAGGGATACAGTGAAAGTGAAGTGAGGCATCAGAATCTATAACTAGTGTCACAGGAATGGTTCAAAGCATAGACAGTAGGAAGAGTCAGTCTTCTTGTACTTAAGTCGGCATTGTGCCTTTTGTATTTAATTCCGATGCAACTTCTGTGTTTCATCTTCAATAAGAAGGTCCAAGGGATACAGTATACCTGAAGTGGGGGATCGGAATCTATAACTAGTGTCACAGGAATGGTTCAAAACATAGACAGTAAGAAGAGTCAGTCTTCTTGTACTTAAGTCAGCATTGTGCATTTTCTATTTAATTCCGATGCAATTTCTGTGTTTCATCGTCAATAAGAAGGTCTGAGGGATACAGTAAACCTGAAGTGAAGCATCAGAATCTATAACTAGTGTCACAGGGATGGTTCAAAACATAGTCAGTAAGAAGGGTCAGTCTTCTTGTACCTAAGTCGGCATGGTGCCTTTTGTATTTAATTCCCATGCAATTTCTGTGTTTCATCGTCAATAAGAAGGTCCACGATATACAGTAAACATATAGTGAAGCATCGGAATCTAAAACTGGTCTCACAGGAAATGTTCAAAGCATAGTCAGTAAGAAGAGTCATTCTTATGTACTTAAGTCGGCATTGTGCGTTTTCTATTTAATTCCGATGAAATTTCTGTGTTTTGTCGTCAATAAGAAGGTCCAAGGGTTACAGTAAACCTGAAGTAAAGCATCAGAATCTAATACCGGTCTCACAGGAAAGGTTCAAAGCATAGTGAGCAGGAAGAGCCAGTCATCTTGTATTTGAGTCGGCATTGTGCCATTTGTATTTAATTCCGATACAATTTCTGTGTTTCGTCATCAATAAGAAGGTCCAAGGGATACAGTAAACCTGAAGTGAAGCATCGGAATCTAAAACCGGTCTCACAGGAAAGGTTCAAAGCATAGTGAGTAAGAAGAGGCAGTCATCTTGTATTTGAGTCGGCATTGTTCCTTTTGTATTTAATTCCGATGCAATTTCTGTGTTTCATCGTCAATAAGAAGGTCCAAGGGATACAGTACACCTGAAGTGAAGCATCGGAATCTATAACAAGTGTCACAGGAAAGGTTCAAAGCATAGTGAGCAGGAAGAGTCAGTCTTCTTGTACTTAAGTCGGCATTGTGCCTTTTGTATTTAATTCCGATGCAATTTCTTTGTTTCATCGTCAATAAGAAGGTCAGAGGGATACAGTAAACCTGAAGTGAAGCAACGGAATCTAATACCTGTCTCACAGGAAAGGTTCAAAGCATAGTGAGTAAGAAGAGCCAGTCATCTTGTATTTGAGTCGGCATTGTGCCTTTTGTATTTAATTAGGATGCAACTTCTGTCTTTCATCGTCAATAAGAAGGTCCGAGGGATACAGTAAACCTGAAGTGAGGCATCGGAATCTATAACTAGTGTCACAGGAATGGTTCAAAAGATAGACAGTAGGAAGAGTCAGTCTTCTTGTACTTAAGTCGTCAATGTGCTTTTTGTATTTAATTCCGATGCAATTTCTGTGTTTCATCGTCAATAAGAAGGTCCAAGGGATATAGTAAACCTGAAGTGAGGCATCGAAATCTATAACAAGTGTCACAGGAATGGTTCAAAACTTAGACAGTAGGAAGAGTCAGTCTTCTAGTACTTAAGTCGGCATTGTGCCTTTTCTATTTAATTCCGATGCAATTTCTCTGTTTCATCGTCAATAAGAAAGTCAGAGGGATACAGTAAACCTGAAGTGAAGCATCGTAATCTATAACATGTGTCACAGGAATGGTTCAAATCATAGACAGTAATAAGAGTCAGTCTTCTTGGACTTAAGTCGGCATTGTGCCTTTTGTATTTAATTCCGATGCATTTTCTGTGTTTCATCGTCAATAAGAAGGTCCAAGGGATAGAGCAATCCTAAAGTGAAGCATCGGAACCTAAAACTAGTGTCACAGGAATGGTTCAAAACATAGTCAGTAAGAAGAGTCAGTCTCCTTGTACTTAAGTCAACATTGTGCATTTTGTATTTAATGCCGATGCAATTAAAGTGTTTCACCGTCAATAAGAACGTCAGAGGGATACAGTAAACCTGAAAGGAAGCATCGGAATCTATAGCTAGTGTCACAGGAATGGTTCAAAACATAGACAGTAGGAAGAGTCAGTCTTCTTGTACTTAAGTCAGCATTGTGCCGTTTCTATTTAATTCCGTTGCAATTTCTGTGTTTTTTCGTTAACAGGAATCTCAGAATGATACAGTAAACCTGAATAGAAGCATCGGAATCTATAACTAGTGTCACAGGAATGGTTCAGAACATAGACAGTAGAAAGAGTGAGTCTTCTTGTACTTGAGCCGGCATTGTGCGTTTTGTTTTTAATTTTGATGCAATTTCTGTTTTTCATCGTCAATAAGAAGGTCAGAGGGATACAGTAAACCTGAAATGAACCATCGGAATCTATAACTAGTGTCACAGGAATGGTTCAAAGCATAGACAGTAGGAAAAGTCAGTCTACATGTACTTTAGTCGGCATTATGCCTTTTGTATTTAATTCCGATGCAATTACTGTGTTTCAGCGTCAATAAGAGGGTCAGAGGGATACAGTAAACCTGATGTGAAGCATCGGAATCTATGACTAGTGTCACAGGAATGGTTTAAATCATAGTCAGTAAGAATAGTCAATCTTCTTGTACTTATGTCGGTATTGTGCCTTTTGTATTTAATTCCGATGCAATTTCTGTGTTTCGTCGTCAATAAGTAGGTCCAAGGGATACAGTAAACCTGAAGTGAAGCATCGGAATCTATAACTAGTGTCACACGAATGGTTCAAAACATAGACAGTAAGATGAGTCAGTCTCCTTGTACTTAAGTCGGCATTGTGCCTTTTGTATTTAATTCCGATGCAATTTCTGTGTTTCATCATCAATAAGAAGGTCCAAGGGATACAGTAATCCTGAAGTGAAGCATCGGAATCTATAAATAGTGTCACAGGAATGGTTCAAAACATAGACAGTAGCAAGAGTCACTCTTCTTTTACTTAAGTCGGCATTGTGCCTATTGTATTTAATTCCGATGCAATTTCTGTGATTCATCGTCAATAAGAAGGTCCAAGGGGCACAGTAAACCTGGAGTGAAGCATCGGAATCCATAACTAGTGTCACAGGAATGGTTCAAAACATAGACAGTAGGAAGAGTCAGTCTTCTTGTACTTAAGTCGGCATTGTGCCTTTTGTATTAAATTCTGATGCAATTTCTGTGTTTCATCGTCTATAAGAAGGTCAGAGGGATACAGTAAACCTGAAGTGAAGTATCGGAATCTATAACTAGTATCAGAAGAATGGTTCAAAACATAGTCAGTAAGAAGAGTCAGTCATCTTGTACTTATGTCGGTATTGTGCCTTTTGTATTTAATTCCGATGCAAATTCTGTGTTTCATCGTCAATAAGAAGGCCCAAGGGATACAGTAAACCTGAAGTGAAGCATCGGAATCTATTAGTGTCACAGGAATGGTTCAAAACATAGTCAGTAGGAAGAGTCAGTCTTCTTGTACTTAAGTCGGCATTGTGCCTTTTGTATTTAATTGCGATGTAATTTCTGTGTTTCATCGTCAATAAGAAGGTCCAAGGGATACATTAAACCTGGGGTGAAGCATCGGAATCTATAACTACAGTCACAGGAGCGGTTCAAAGCATAGACTGTAAGAAGAGTCAGTCTTCTTGTACTTAATAGGCATTGTGCCTTTTGTATTTAATTCCGATGCAATTTCTGTGTTTCATCGTCAATAAGAAGGTCCAAGGGATTCAGTAAACCTGGAGTGAAGCATCGGAATCTATAACTAGTGTCACAGGAATGGTTCAAACCATAGACAGTAAGAAGAGTCAGTCTTCTTGTACTTAATTCTGCATTGTGCCTTTTGTATTTCATTCCGATGCAATTTCTGTGTTTCATCGTCAATATAAAGGTCCAAGGTATACAGTAAACCTGAAGTGAAGCATCGGTATCTATAACTAGTGCCACAGGAATGGATCAAAAAATAGTCAGTAAGAAGAGACAGACTTCTTGTACTTAAGTCGGCATTGTGCATTTTGTATTTAATTCCGATGCAATTTCTGTGTTTCATCGTCAATAAGAAGGACCAAGGGATACAGTAAACCTGGAGTGAAGCATCGGAATCTATAACTAGTGTCACAGGGATGGTTCAAAATATAGACAGTAAGAAGAGTCAGTCCTCTCGTACTTATGTCGGCATTGTGCCTTTTGTATTTAGTTCCGATGCAATTTCTGTGTTTCATCGTCATTAAGAATGTTCAAGGGATACAGTAAACCTGGAGTGATGCATCGGAGTCTATAACTAGTGTCACAGGAATGGTTCAAAGCATAGTCAGTAAGAAAAGTCAGACTTCTTTTACTTAAGTCGGCATTGTGTCTTGTGTTTAATTCCGATGCAACTTCTGTGCTTCATCGTCAATAAGAAGGTCCAAGGGATACAGTAAACCTGAAGTGAAGCATCGGAATCTATAACTAGTGACACAGGAATGGTTCAAAACATAGACAGTAAGAAGAGTCAGTCTTCTTGTTCTTAAATCGGCATTGTGCCTTTTCTGTTGATTTCCGATGCAATTTCTGTGTTGCGTCGTCAATAAGAAGGTCCAAGGAATACAGTAAACCTGAAGTGAAGCATCGGAATCTAAAACCGGTCTCACAGGAAAGGTTCAAAACATAGAGATTAAGAAGAGCCAGTCATCTTGTATTTGAGTCAGCATTGTCCCTCTTGTATTTAATTCCGATGCACTTTCTAAGTTTCATCGTCAATAAGGCGATCAGAGGTATACAGCAAACCTGAAGTGACGCATCGGAATCTTTAACTAGTGTCACAGGAATGGTTAAAAACATTGACAGTAAGAAGAGTCAGTCATCTTGTACTTAAGTCGGCATTGTGCCTTTTGTATTTAATTCCGATGCAACTCCTGTGTTTCATCGTCAATAAGAATGTCCATGTGATACAGTAAACCTAAACTGAAGCTTCGCAATCTATTACTAGTGTCACAGGAATGGTTCAAATCATAGTCAGTAAGAAGAGTCAGTCTTCTTGTACTTAAGTCAGCATTGAGCCTTTTCTATTTAATTCCGATGCAATTTCGGTGTTTTATCATCAATAAAAAGGTCAGAGGGATACAGAAAGCTTGAAGTGAATCGTCGGAATCTATAACTTGTGTCACAGGGATGGTTCAAAACGTAGACAGTAGGAAGAGTCAGTCTTCTTGTACTTAAGTCAGCATTGTGATTTTTGTATTTAATTCCGATGCAATTTCTGTGTTTCATCGTCAATAAGAGGGTCACAGGGATACAGTGAACCTGAAGTGAGGCATCAGAGTCTATAACTAGTGTCACAGGAATGGTTCAAAGCATAGACAGTAGGAAGAGTCAGTCTTCTTTTACTTAAGTCGGCATTGTGCCTTTTGAATTTAATTCCGATGCAACTTCTGTGTTTCATCTTCAATAAGAAGGTCCAAGGGATGCAGTATACCTGAAGTGAGGCATCGGAATCTATAACTAGTGTCACAGGAATGGTTCAAAACATAGACAGTAAGAAGAGTCAGTCTTCTTGTACTAAAGTCAGCATTGTGCATTTTCTATTTAATTCCGATGCAATTTCTGTGTTTCATCGTCAATAAGAAGGTCTGAGGGATACAGTAAACCTGAAGTGAAGCATCGGAATCTATAACGAGGGTCACAGGGATGGTTCAAAACGTAGACAGTAGGAAGAGTCAGTCTTCTTGTACTGAAGTCGGCATTGTGCCTTTTGTATTTAATTCCGATGCAATTTCTGTTTTTCATCGTCATAGGAAGGTCCAAGGGATACAGTAAACCTGAAGTGAGGCACCGGAATCTGTAAATAGTGTCACAGGAATGGTTCAAAACATAGACAGTAGGGAGAGAGAGTCTTCTTGTACTTAAGTCGGCATTGTGCCTTTTGTATTTAATTCCGATGCAATTTCTGTGTTTCATCGTCAATTAGAAGGTCAGAGGGATTCAGTAAAACTGAAGTGAAGCATCAGAATCTATAACTAGTGTCACAGGGATGGTTCAAAACATAGTCAGTAAGAAGGGTCAGTCTTCTTGTACCTAAGTCGGCATGGTGCCTTTTGTATTTAATTCCCATGCAATTTCTGTGTTTCATCGTCAATAAGAAGGTCCACGATATACAGTAAACATATAGTGAAGCATCACGATCTAAAACTGGTCTCACAGGAAATGTTCAAAGCATAGTCAGTAAGAAGAGTCATTCTTATGTACTTAAGTCGGCATTGTGCGTTTTCTATTTAATTCCGATGAAATTTCTGTGTTTTGTCGTCAATAAGAAGGTCCAAGGGACACAGTAAACCTGAAGTGAAGCATCAGAATCTAATACCGGTCTCACAGGAAAGGTTCAAAGCATAGTGAGCAGGAAGAGCCAGACATCTTGTATTTGAGTCGGCATTGTGCCTTTTGTATTTAATTCCGATGCAATTTCTGTGTTTCGTCATCAATAAGAAGGTCCAAGGGATACAGTAAACCTGAAGTGAAGCATCGGAATCTAAAACCGGTCTCACAGGAAAGGTTCAAAGCATAGTGAGTAAGAAGAGGCAGTCATCTTGTATTTGAGTCGGCATTGTGCCTTTTGTATTTAATTCCGATGCAATTTCTGTGTTTCATCGTCAATAAGAAGGTCCAAGGGATACAGTACACCTGAAGTGAAGCATCGGAATCTATAACAAGTGTCACAGGAATGGTTCAAATCATAAACAGTAAGAAGAGTCAGTCTTCTTGTACTTAAGTCGGCATTGTGCCTTTTCTGTTTAATTCCGATGCAATATCTGGGTTTCATCATCAAGAAGAAGGTCAGAGGGATACAGTAAACCTGAAGTGAAGCATCGGAATGTATAACTAGTCTCACAGGAATGGTTCAAAACATAGACAGTAGGAAGTGTCAGTCTTCTTGTACTTGAGTCGGCATTGTGCCTTTTTTATTTAATTCCGATGCAATTTCTTTGTTTCATCGTCAATAAGAAGGTCAGGGGGATACAGTAAACCTGAAGTGAAGCATCGGAATCTATAACTAGTGTCACAGGAATGGTTCAAAACATTGACAGTAGGAAGAGTCAGTCTCCTTGTACTTAAGTCGGCATTGTGCCTTTTCTATTTATTTCCGATGCAATTTCTCTGTTTCATCGTCAATACGAAAGTCAGAGGGATACAGTAAACCTGAAGTGAAGCATCGGAACCTATAACAAGTGTCACAGGAATGGTTCAAAACATAGTCAGTAAGGAGAGTCAGTCTTCTTGTACTTAATTTGGCATGGTGCCTTTTGTATTTAATTCCGATGCAATTTCTGTGTTTCATCGTCAATAAGAAGGTCCAAGGGATACAGTAAACATACAGTGAAGCATCGGAATCTAAAACTGGTCTCACAGGTAATGTTCAAAACATAGTAAGTAAGAAGAGTCAGTCTTCTTGTACTTAAGTCGGCAATGTGCCTTTTCTATTTAATTCCGATACAATTTCTGTGTTTCGCCATCAATGAGAAGGTCCAAGGGATACAGTAAACCTGAAGTGAAGCATCGGAATCTAAAACCGGTCTCACAGGAAAGGTTCAAAGCACAGTGAGCAGGAAGAGCCAGTCATCTTGTATTTGAGTCGGCATTGTGCCTTTTGTATTTAATTCCGATGCAATTTCTGTGTTTCGTCATCAATAAAAAGGTCCAAGGGATACAGTAAACCTGAAGTGAAGCATCGGAATCTAAAACCGGTCTCACTGGAAAGGTTCAAAGCATAGTGAGTAAGAAGAGGCAGTCATCTTGTATTTGAGTCGGCATTGTGCCTTTTGTATTTAATTCCGATGCAATTTCTGTGTTTCATCGCCAATAAGAAGGTCCAAGGGATACAGTACACCTGAAGTGAAGCATCGGAATCTATAACAAGTGTCACAGGAATGGTTCAAATCATAAACAGTAGGAAGGGTCATTCTTCTTGTACTTAAGTCGGCATTGTGCATTTTCTATTTAATTCCGATGAAATTTCTGTGTTTCATCGTCAATAAGAAGGTCCAAGGGATACAGTAAAACTGAAGTGAAGCATCGGAATCTAATACCGGTCTCACAGGAAAGGTTCAAAGCATAGTGAGCAGGAAGAGCCAGTCATCTTGTATTTGAGTCGGCATTGTGCCTTTTGTATTTAATTCCGATGCAATTTCTGTGTTTCGTCATCAATAAGAAGGTCCAAGGGATACAGTAAACCTGAAGTGAAGCATCGGAATCTAAAACCGGTCTCACAGGAAAGGTTCAAAACATAGTGAGTAAGAAGAGGCAGTCATCTTGTATTTGAGTCGGCATTGTGACTTTTGTATTTAATTCCGATGCAATTTCTGTGTTTCATCGTCAATAAGAAGGTCCAAGAGATACAGTACACCTGAAGTGAAGCATCGGAATCTATAACTAGTGTCACAGGAATGGTTCAAAACATAGACAGTAAGAAGAGTCAGTCTTCTTGTACTTCAGTCGGCATTGTGCCTTTTTTATTTAATTCCAATGCATTTTCTGTGTTTCATCGTCAATAAGAAGGTCCAAGGGATAGAGCAAACCTAAAGTGAAGCATCGGCACCTAAAACTAGTGTCACAGGAATGGTTCAAAACATAGTCAGTAAGAAGAGTCAGTCTTCTTCTACTGAAGTCGGCATTGTGCCTTTTCTATTTAATTCCGATGCAATTTCTGTGTTTTATCGTCAATAAGAAGGTCAGAGGGATACAGTAAACCTGAAGTTAAGCATCGGAATCTATAAGTGGTGTCACAAGAATGGTTCAAAACATAGTCAGTAAGAAGAGTCAGTCTTCTTGTACTTAAGTCGGTATTGTGCCTTTCGTATTTAATTCCGATGCAATTTCGGTGTCTCATCATCAATAAGAAGTTCCAAGGGATACAGTACACCTGATGTGAAGCATCGGACTCTACAACTAGTGTAACAGGAATGATTCAAATCATAGACAGTAAGAAGAGTAAGTCTTCTTATACTTAAGTCGGCATTGTGCCTTTTGTATTTAATTCCGATGAAATTTCTGTGTTTCATTGTCAATAAGAAGGTCCAAGAGATACTGTAATCATATAGTGAAGCAACGGATTCTAAACCTGGTATCACAGGAAATGTTCAAAACATAGTCAGTAAGAAGAGTCAGTCTCCTTGTACTTAAGTCAACATTTTGCATTTTGTATTTAATGCCGATGCAATTTATGTGTTTCATCGTCAATAAGAAGGTCAGAGGGATACAGTAAACCTGAAGTGAAGCATCGGAATCTATAGCTAGTGTCACAGGAATGGTTCAAAACATAGACAGTAGGAAGAGTCAGTCTTCTTGTACTTAAGTCAGCATTGTGCCGTTTCTATTTAATTCCGATGCAATTTCTGTGTTTTTTCGTTAACAGGAATCTCAGAATGATACAGTAAACCTGAATAGAAGCATCGGAATCTATAACTAGTGTCACAGGAATGGTTCAGAACATAGACAGTAGAAAGAGTGAGTCTTCTTGTACTTGAGCCGTCATTGTGCGTTTTGTTTTTAATTCCGATGCAATTTCTGTTTTTCATCGTCAATAAGTATGTCAGAGGGATACAGTAAACCTGAAATGAACCATCAGAATCTATAACTAGTGTCACAGGAATGGTTCAAAACATAGACAGTAGGAAAAGCCAGTCGACATGTACTTTAGTCGGCATTATGCCTTTTGTATTTAATTCCGATGCAATTACTGTGTTTCAGCGTCAATAAGAAGGTCAGAGGGATACAGTAAACCTGATGTGAAGCATCGGAATCTATGACTAGTGTCACAGGAATGGTTTAAACATAGTCAGTAAGAATAGTCAATCTTCTTGTACTTATGTCGGTATTGTGCCTTTTGTATTTAATTCCGATGCAATTTCTGTGTTTCGTCGTCAATAAGTAGGTCCAAGGGATACAGTAAACCTGAAGTGAAGCATCGGAATCTGTAACTAGTGTCACAGGAATGGTTCAAAACATAGACACTAAGATGAGTAAGTCTCCTTGTACATAAGTCGGCATTGTGCCTTTTGTATTTAATTCCGATGCAATTTCTGTGTTTCATCGTCAATAAGAAGGTCAAAGGGATACAGTAAACCTGGGGTGAAGCATCGGATTCTATAACTAGTGTCACAGGAATGGTTTAAACCATAGACAGTAAGAAGAGTCAGTCTTCTTGTACTTAATTCTGCATTGTGCCTTTTGTATTTAATTCCGATGCAATTTCTGTGTTTCATCGTCAATAAGAAGGTCCAAGGTATAAAGTAAACCTGAAGTGAAGCATCGGTATCTATAACTAGTGCTCCAGGAATGGATCAAAAAATAGTCAGTAAGAAGAGACAGTCTTCTTGTACTTAAGTCGGCATTGTGCACTTTGTATTTAATTCCGATGCAATTTCTGTGTTTCATCGTCAATAAGAAGGACCGAGGGATACATTAAACCTGGAGTGAAGCATCGGAATCTATAACTACAGTCACAGGGACGGTTCAAAGCATAGACTGTAAGAAGAGTCAGTCTTCTTGTACTTAATAGGCATTGTGCCTTTTGTATTTAATTCCGATGCAATTTCTGTGATTCATCGTCAATAAGAAGGTCAGAGGGATACTGTAAGCCTGAAGTGAAGAATCGGAATCTATTAGTGTCACAGGAATGGTTCAAAACATAGTAAGAAGGGTCAGTCTTCTTGTACTTAAGTCGGCATTGTGCCTTTTGTATTTAATTCCGATGTAATTTCTGTGTTTCATCGTCAATAAGAAGGTCCAAGGGATACTGTAAGCCTGAAGTGAAGAATCGGAATCTATTAGTGTCACAGGAATGGTTCAAAACATAGTCAGTAAGAAGAGTCAGTCTTCTTGTACTTAAGTCGGCATTGTGCCTTTTGTATTTAATTCCGATGTAATTTCTGTGTTTCATCGTCAATAAGAAGGTCCAAGGGATACATTAAACCTGGAGTGAAGCATCGGAATCTATAACTACAGTCACAGGGACGGTTCAAAACATAGACTGTAAGAAGAGTCAGTCTTCTTGTACTTAATAGGCATTGTGCCTTTTGTATTTAATTCCGATGCAATTTCTGTGTTTCATCGTCAATAAGAAGGTCCAAGGGATTCAGTAAACCTGGAGTGAAGCATCGGAATCTATAACTAGTGTCACAGGAATGGTTCAAACCATAGACAGTAAGAAGAGTCAGTCTTCTTGTACTTAATTCTGCATTGTGCCTTTTGTATTTAATTCCGATGCAATTTCTGTGTTTCATCGTCAATAAGAAGGTCCAAGGTATACAGTAAACCTGAAGTGAAGCATCGGTATCTATAACTAGTGCCACAGGAATGGATCAAAGAATAGTCAGTAAGAAGAGACAGTCTTCTTGTACTTAAGTCGGCATTGTGCATTTTGTATTTAATTCCGATGCAATTTCTGTGTTTCATCGTCAATAAGAAGGACCAAGGGATACAGTAAACCTGGAGTGAAGCATCGGAATCTATAACTAGTGTCACAGGGATGGTTCAAAGCATAGACAGTAAGAAGAGTCAGTCCTCTTGTACTTATGTCGGCATTGTGCCTTTTGTATTTAGTTCCGATGCAATTTCTGTGTTTCATCGTCATTAAGAAGGTCCAAGGGATACAGTAAACCTGAAGTGAAGCATCGGAATCTATAACTAGTGTCACAGGAATGGTTCAAAGCATCGACATTAGCAAGGGTCACTCTTCTTGTACTTAAGTCGGCATTGTGCCTATTCTATTTAATTCCAATGCAATTTCTGTGATTCATCGTGAATAAGAAGGTCCAAGGGACACAGTAAACCTGGAGTGAACCATCGGAATCCATAACTAGTATCACAGGGACGGTTCAAAACATAGACAGTAAGATGAGTCAGTATTTTTGTACTTAAGTCGGCATTGTGCCTTTTGTATTTAATTCCGATGCAATTTCTGTGTTTCATCGTCAATAAGAAGATCCAAGGGATACAGTAAACCTGGAGTGAAGCATCAGAGTATATAACTAGTGTCACAGGAATGGTTCAAAGCATAGTTAGTAAGAAGGGTCAGTCTTCTTGTACTTAATGCGGCATTGCGCCTTTTGTATTTAATTCCGATGCAATTTCTGTGTTTCATCGTCAATAAGAAGGTCAGAGGGGTACTGTAAGCCTCCTGAAGTGAAGCATCGTACTCTATTAGTGTCACAGGAATGGTCCAAAACATAGTCAGTAAGAAGAGTCAGTCTTCTTGTACTTAATTCTGCATTGTGCCTCTTGTATTTAATTCCGATGCAATTTCTGTGTTTCATCGTCAGTAAGAAGGTCCAAGGTATACAGTAAACCTGAAGTGAAGCATCGGAATCAATGACTAGTGTCACAGGTATGGCTTAAAACATAGTCAGTAAGAATAGTCAGTCTTCTTGTACTTATGTCGGTATTGTGCCTTTTGTATTTAATTCCGATGCAATTTCTGTGTTTGATCGTCTATAAGAAGGTCCAAGTGATACAGTTAACCTGAAGTGAAGCATCGGAATCTATAACTTTTGTGTCACAGGAATGGTTCAAAGAAAAGACAGTAGCAAGAATCACTCTTCTTGAACTTAAGTCGGCACTGTGCCTTTTGTATTTAATTTCGATGCAATTTCTGTGTTTCATCGTCAATAGGAAGGTCCAAGGGATACAGTAAACTTGGAGTGAAGCATCGGAATCTATAACTAGTGTCACAGGAATGGTTCAAATCATAGACAGTAGGAAGAGTCAGTCTTCTTGTACTTAAGTCGGCATTGTGCCTTTTTTATTAAATTCCGATGCAATTTCTGTGTTTCATCGTCAATAAGAAGGTCAGAGGGATACAGTAAACCTGAAGTGAAGTATCGGAATCTATAACTAGTGTCTGAGGAATGGTTCAAAACATAGTCAGTAAGAAGAGTCAGTCATCTTGTACTTATGTCGGTATTGTGCCTTTTGTATTTAATTCCGATGCAAATTCTGTGTTTCATCGTCAATAAGAAGGACCAAGGGATACAGTAAACCTGGAGTGATGCATCGGAGTCTATAACTAGTGTCACAGGAATGGTTCAAAGCATAGTCAGTAAGAAAAGTCAGACTTCTTTTACTTAAGTCGGCATTCTGCCTTTTGTGTTTAATTCCGATGCAATTTCTGTGTTTCATCGTCAATAAGAAGGACCAAGGGATACAGTAAACCTGATGTGAAGCATCGGAATCAATGACTAGTGTCACAGGTATGGCTTAAAACATAGACAGTAATATGAGTCAGTCTTCTTGTACATAAGTCGGCATTGTGCCTTTTGTATGTAATTCCGATGCAATTTCTGTGTTTCATCGTCTATAAGAAGGTCCAAGGGATACAGTAAACCTGAAGTGAAGCATCGGAATCTATAACTAGTGTCACAGGAATGGTTCAAACATCGACATTAGCAAGAGTCACGCTTCTTGTACTTAAGTCGGCATTGTGCCTATTGTATTTAATTCCAATGCAATTTCTGTGATTCATCGTCAATAAGAAGGTCCAAGGGACACAGTAAACCTGGAGTGAACCATCGGAAACCATAACTAGTGTCACAGGGACAGTTCAAAACATAGACAGTAAGATGAGTCAGTATTCTTGTACATAAGTCGGCATTGTGCCTTTTGTATTTAATTCCGATGCAATTTCTGTGTTTCATCGTCCCTAAGAAGATCCAAGGGATACAGTAAACCTGGAGTGAAGCATCGGAGTCTATAACTAGTGTCACAGGAATGGTTCAAAACACAGTCAGTAAGAAGAGTCAGTCTTCTTGTACTTAATGCGGCATTGCGCCTTTTGTATTTAATTCCGATGCAATTTCTGTGTTTCATCGTCAATAAGAAGGTCAGAGGGATACTGTAAGCCTGAAGTGAAGCATCGTACTCTATTAGTGTCACAGGAATGGTTCAAAACATAGTCGGTAAGAAGAGTCAGTCTTCTTGTACTTATGTTGGCATTGTGCCTTTTGTATTTAATTCCGATGCAATTTCTGTGTTTCATCGTCAATAAGAAAGCCCAAGGGATACAGTAAACCTGAAGTGAAGCATCGGAATCTATAACTTTTGTGTCACAGGAATGGTTCAAAGAATAGACAGTAGCAAGTATCACTCTTCTTGAAATTAAGTCGGCATTGTGCCTTTTGTATTTAATTTCGATGCAATTTCTGTGTTTCATCATCAATAAGAAGGTCCAAGGGATACAGTAAACCTGGAGTGAAGCATCGGAGTCGATAACTAGTGTCACAGGAATGGTTCAAAACATAGTCAGTAGGAGGAGTCAGTCTTCTTGTACTTAATTCGGCATTGCGCCTTTTGTATTTAATTCCGATGCAATTTCTGTGTTTCATCGTCAATAAGAAGGTCAAAGGGATACTGTAAGCCTGAAGTGAAGCATCGTAATTTATTAGTGTCACAGGAATGGTTCAAAACATAGTCAGTAAGAAGAGTCAGTCTTGTTGTACTTAATTCTGCATTGTGCCTTTTGTATTTAATTCCGATGCAATTTCTGTGTTTCATCGTCAATAAGATGGTCCAAGGGATACAGTAAACCTGAAGTGTAGCATCGGTATCTATAACTAGTGTCACAGGAATGGTTCAAAAAATAGTCAGTAAGAAGAGTCAGTCTTCTTGTACTTAAGTCGTTATTGTGCATTTTGTAATTCATTCCGATGCAATTTATGTGTTTCATCGTCAATAAGAATTACCAAGGGATACAGTAAACCTGGAGTGAAGCATCGGAATCTATAACTAGTGTCACAGGGATGGTTCAAAGCATAGACAGTAAGAAGAGTCAGTCCTCTTGTACTTAGGTCGGCATTGTGCCTTTTGTATTTAGTTCCGATGCAATTTCTGTGTTTCATCGCCAATAAGAAGGTCCAAGGGATACAGTAAACCTGGTTTGAAGCATCGGAATCTATAACTCGTGTCACAGGGATGGTTCCAAACATAGAGAGTAAGATGAGTCAGTATTCTTGTACTTAAATCGGCATTATGACTTTTCTATTTCATTTCGATGCAATTTCTGTGTTTCATCTTCAATAAGAAGGTCCAAGGGATACAGTAAACCTGATGTGAAGCATCGGAATCTATAACTAGTGTCACAGGAATGGTTCAAATCATAGTCAGTAAGAAGAGTCAGTCTTCTTGTACTTAAGTCATCATTGTGCATTTTCTATTTACTTCTGATGCAATTTCTGTGTTTCATCGTCAACATGAAGTTCCAAGGGTTACAGTTAACCTGGAGTGAAGCATCGGAATCTATAACTAGTGTCACAGGAATGGTTCAAATCATAGACAGTAAGAAATTTCAGACTTCGTTTACTTAAGTCGGCATTGTGCCTCTTGTATTTAATTACGATGCAATTTCTGTGTTTCATCGTCAATAAGAAGGTCCAAGGGATACAGTAAACCTGGAGTGAAGCATCGGAGTCTATAACTAGTGTCACAGGAATGGTTCAAAACATAGTCAGTAAGGAGAGTCAGTCTTCTTGTACTTAAGCCGGCATTGAGCCTTTTGTATTTAATTCCGATGCAATTTCTGTGTTTCATCGTCAATAAGAAGGTCCAAGGGATACAGTAAACCTGGTGTGAAACATCGGAATCTATAACTAGTGTCACAGGTTTGGTTCAAAATATAGAGAGTAAGATGAGTCAGTATTCTTGTACTTAAGTCGGCATTGTGCCTTTTCTATTTATTTCCTATGCAATTTCTGTGTTTCAACTTCAGTAAGAAGGTCCAAGGGATATAGTAAACCTGAAGTGAAGCATCGGAATCTATAACTAGTGTCACAGGGACGGTTGAAAACATAAACAGTAAGATGAGTCAGTATTCTTCTACTTAAGTCGGCAATGTGCTTTTTGTATTTAATTCCGATGCAATTTCTGTGTTTCATCGGCACCAGGAAGGTCAGAGGGATACAGTAATCCTGAAGTTAAGCATCGGAATCTATAACTAGTGTCACAGGAATGGTTCAAAACATAGACAGTAAGAAGAGTCAGTCTTCTTGAACTTAAGTCGGCATTGTGCCTTTTGTATTTAATTGCATGCAATTTCTGTGTTTCATCGTCAATAAGTAGGTCCAAGGGACACAGTAAACCTGGAGTGAAGCATCGGAATCTTAAACTAGTGTCACAGGAATGGTTCAAAACATAGACAGTAGGAAGAGTCAGTCTTCTTGTACTTAAGTCGGCATTGTGCCTTTTGTATTTAATTCCGATGCAATTTCTGTGTTTCATCGTCAATAAGAAGGTCAGAGGGATACAGTAAACCTGTAGTGAAGCATCGGAGTCTATAACTAGTGCCACAGGAATGGTTCAAAGCATAGGCAGTAAGAAGAGTCAGTCTTCTTGTACTTTAGTCGGCATTGTGCATATTCTATTTAATTCCATGCAATTTCTGTGTTTCATCGTCAATAAGTAGGTCCAAGGGACACAGTAAACCAGGAGTGAAGCATCGGAATCTATAACTAGTGTCACAGGAACGGTTCAAAACATAGACAGTGTGAAGAGTCAGTCTTCTTGTACTTAAGTCGGCATTGTGTCTTTTGTATTTAATTCCGATGCAATTTCTGTGTTTCATCGTCAATAAGAATGTCACAGGGATTCAGTATACCTGGAGTGAAGCACCGGATTCTATAAGTAGTGTCACAGGAATGGTTCAAAACATAGACCGAAAGAAGAGTCAGTCATCTGGTACTTTAGTCAGCATTGTGCCTTTTGTATTTAATTCCGATGCAATTTCTTGTTTACTCGTCAAAAAGAAGGCCCAAAGGATACAGTAAACCTGGAGTGAAGCATCGGAATCTATAACTAGTGTCACAGGAATGGTTAAAAACATAAACATTAAGAAGAGTCAGTCTTCTTATACATAAGTCAGCATTGTGCCTTTTCTATTTAATTCCGATGCAATATCTGTGTTTCATCGTAAAAACGAATTTCCAAGGGATACAGTAAACCTGAAGTGAAGCATCGGAATCTATAACTAGTGTCACAGGAATGGTTCAAAACATAGTCAGTAAGATGCGTCAGTCTACTTCTACTTAAATCGACATTGTGCATTTTCTATTTAATTCTGATGCAATTTCTGTGTTTCATCGTCAATAACAAGGTGCAGGGGATACTGTAATCCTGAAGTGAAGCATCGGAATCTATATCTAGTGTCACAGGAATGGTACAAAACATACACAGTGGGAAGAGTCAGCCTTCTAGTACTTAAGTCGGCATTGTGCATATTCTATTTAATTCCGATGCAATTTCTGTGTTTCATCGTCAATAAGACGGTCAGAGGGATACAGTAAACCTGATGTGAAGCATCAGTATTTATAACTAGTGTCACAGGAATGGTTCAAAACATAGTCAGTAAGCAGAGTCAGTCTTCTTGTACTTAAGTCGGCATTGTGCCTTTTGTATTTAATTCCAATGCAATTTCTGTGTTTCATCGTCAATAAGAAGGACCAAGGGATACAGTAAACCTGGAGTGAAGCATCGGAATCTATAACTAGTGTAACAGGGATGGTTCAAAACATAGTCAGTAAGAAGAGTCAGTCTTCTTGTACTTAAGTTGGCATTGTGCCTTTTGTATTTAGTTCCGTTGCAATTTCTGTGTTTCATCGTCAATAAGAAGGTCCAAGGGATACAGTAAACCTGGAGTGAAGCATCGGAATCTATAACTAGTGTCACAGGGACGGTTCAAAACATAGACAGTAAGATGAGTCACTATTCTTGTACTTAAGTCGGCATTGTGGCTTTTCTATTTATTTCCGATGGAAGTTCTGTGTTTCATCGTCAATAAGAAGGTCCAAGGGATACAGTAAACCTGAAGTGAAGCATCGGAATCTATAACTAGTGTCACAGGATTGGTTCAAATCATAGTCAGTAAGAAGAGTCAGTCTTCTTGTACTTAAGTCATCATTCTGCATTTTCTATTTAATTCCGATGCAATTTCTGTGTCTCATCGTCAATAAGAAGGTCCAAGGGATACAGTAGACGTGGATTGAAACATCGGAATCTATATCTAGTGTCACAGGAATGGTACAAAACATACACAGTGGGAAGAGTCAGCCTTCTAGTACTTAAGTCGGCATTGTGCATATTCTATTTAATTCCGATGCAATTTCTGTGTTTCATCGTCAATAAGACGGTCAGAGGGATACAGTAAACCTGATGTGAAGCATCAGTATTTATAACTAGTGTCACAGGAATGGTTCAAAACATAGTCAGTAAGCAGAGTCAGTCTTCTTGTACTCAAGTCATCATTGTGCCTTTTGTATTTAATTCCGATGCAATTTCTGTGTTTCATCGTCAATAAGAAGGACCAAGGGATACAGTAAACCTGGAGTGAAGCATCGGAATCTATAACTAGTGTCACAGGGATGGTTCAAAGCATAGACAGTAAGAAGAGTCAGTCCTCTTGTACTTAGGTCGGCATTGTGCCTTTTACATTTAGTTCCGATGCAATTTCTGTGTTTCATCGTCAATAAGAAGGTCCAAGGGATACAGTAAACCTGGAGTGAAGCATCGGAGTCTATAACTAGTGTCACAGGAATGGTTCAAAACATAGTCAGTAAGAAAAGTCAGACTTCTTTTACTTAAGTCGGCACTGTGCCTTTTGTATTTAATTCCGATGCAATTTCTGTGAGTCAACGTCAATCAGAAGGTCCAAGGGATACAGTAAACCTGGTTTGAAGCATCGGAATCTATAACTCGTGTCACAGGGATGGTTCCAAACATAGAGAGTAAGATGAGTCAGTATTCTTGTACTTAAATCGGCATTGTGACTTTTCTATTTAATTCCGATGAAATTTCTGTGTTTCATCTTCAATAAGAAGGTCCAAGGGATACAGTAAACCTGATGTGAAGCATCGGAATCTATAACTAGTGTCACAGGAATGGTTCAAATCATAGTCAGTAAGAAGAGTCAGTCTTCTTGTACTTAAGTCATCATTGTGCATTTTCTATTTACTTCTGATGCAATTTCTGTGTTTCATCGTCAACAAGAAGTTCCAAGGGATACAGTTAACCTGGAGTGAAGCATCGGAATCTGTAACTAGTGTCACAGGAATGGTTCAAATCATAGACAGTAAGAAATTTCAGACTTCGTTTACTTAAGTCGGCATTGTGCCTCTTGTATTTAATTACGATGCAATTTCTGTGTTTCATCGTCAATAAGGAGGTCCAAGGGATACAGTAAACCTGGAGTGAAGCATCGGAGTCTATAACTAGTGTCACAGGAATGGTTCAAAACATAGTCAGTAAGGAGAGTCAGTCTTCTTGTACTTAAGTCGGCATTGAGCCTTTTGTATTTAATTCCGATGCAATTTCTGTGTTTCATCGTCAATAAGAAGGTCCAAGGGATACAGTAAACCTGGTGTGAAACATCGGAATCTATAACTAGTGTCACAGGGATGGTTCAAAATATAGAGAGTAAGATGAGTCAGTATTCTTGTACTTAAGTCGGCATTGTGCCTTTTCTATTTATTTCCTATGCAATTTCTGTGTTTCAACTTCAATAAGAAGGTCCAAGGGATACAGTAAACCTGAAGTGAAGCATCGGAATCTATAACTAGTGTCACAGGGACGGTTGAAAACATAAACAGTAAGATGAGACAGTATTCTTCTACTTAAGTCGGCAATGTGCTTTTTGTATTTAATTCCGATGCAATTTCTGTGTTTCAACGTCACCAGGAAGGTCAGAGGGATACAGTAATCCTGAAGTTAAGCATCGGAATTTATAACTAGTGTCACAGGAATTGTTCAAAACATAGACAGTAAGAAGAGTCAGTCTTCTTGTACTTAAGTCTGCATTGTGGCTTTTGTATTTAATTCCGATGCAATTTCTGTGTTTCATCGTCAATAAGAATGTCAGAGGGATTCAGTAAACCTGGAGTGAAGCACCGGATTCTATAAGTAGTGTCACAGGAATGGTTCAAAACATAGACTGAAAGAAGAGTCAGTCTTCTGGTACTTTAGTCAGCATTGTGCCTTTTGTATTTAATTCCGATGCAATTTCTTGTTTACTCGTCAAAAAGAAGACCCAAGGGATACAGTAAACCTGGAGTGAAGCATCGGAATCTATAACTAGTGTCACAGGAATGGTTAAAAACATAAACATTAAGAAGAGTCAGTCTTCTTATACATAAGTCAGCATTGTGCCTTTTCTATTTAATTCCGATGCAATATCTGTGTTTCATCGTAAAAACGAATGTCCAAGGGATACAGTAAACCTGAAGTGAAGCATCGGAATCTATAACTAGTGTCACAGGAATGGTTCAAAACATAGTCAGTAAGATGCGTCAGTCTACTTCTACTTAAGTCGACATTGTGCCTTTTCTATTTAATTCTGATGCAATTTCTGTGTTTCATCGTCAATAAGAAGGTGCAAGGGATACTGTAAACCTGGAGTGAAGCACCGGATTCTATAAGTAGTGTCACAGGAATGGTTCAAAACATAGACTGAAAGAAGAGTCAGTCTTCTTATACATAAGTCAGCATTGTGCCTTTTCTATTTAATTCCGATGCAATATCTGTGTTTCATCGTAAAAACGAATGTCCAAGGGATACAGTAAACCTGAAGTGAAGCATCGGAATCTATAACTAGTGTCACAGGAATGGTTCAAAACATAGTCAGTAAGAAGAGTCAGTCTTCTTGTACTTAAGTCGGCATTGTGCCTTTTGTATTTAGTTCCGTTGCAATTTCTGTGTTTCATCGTCAATAAGAAGGTCCAAGGGATACAGTAAACCTGGAGTGAAGCATCGGAATCTATAACTAGTGTCACAGGGACGGTTCAAAACATAGACAGTAAGATGAGTCAGTATTCTTGTACTTAAGTCGGCATTGTGGCTTTTCTATTTAATTCCGATGGAAGTTCTGTGTTTCATCGTCAATAAGAAGGTCCAAGGGATACAGTAAACCTGAAGTGAAGCATCGGAATCTATAACTAGTGTCACAGGATTGGTTCAAATCATAGTCAGTAAGAAGAGTCAGTCTTCTTGTCCTTAAGTCATCATTCTGCATTTTCTATTTAATTCCGATGCAATTTCTGTGTTTCATCGTCAATAAGAAGGTCCAAGGGATACAGTAAACGTGGAGTGAAACTTCGGAATCTAAACTAGTGTCACAAGGACGGTTCAAAACATAGACAGTAAGATGAGTCAGTATTCTTGTACTTAAGTCGGCAATGTGTTTTTGTATTTAATTCCGATGCAATTTCTGTGTTTCATCGTCACTAAGAAGGTCAGAGGGATACAGTAATCCTGAAGTTAAGCATCGGAATGTATAACTAGTGTCACAGGAATGGTTCAAATCATAGTCAGTAAGAAGAGTCAGTCTTCTTGTAGTTAAGTCTGCATTGTGCCTTTTGTATTTAAGTCCGATGCAATTTCTGTGTTTCATCGTCAATAAATAGGTCCAAGGGAAACAGTTAACCTGAAGTGAAGCATCGGAATCTATAACTAGTGTCACAGGAATAGTTCAAAGCATACACAGTAGGAAGAGTCAGTCTTCCAGTATTTAAGTCGGCACTGCGCATTTTCTATTTAATTGCGATGCAATTTCTGTGTTTCATCGTCAATAAGACGGTCAGAGGGATACAGTGAACCTGAAGAGAAGCATCGGAATGTAGAACTAGTGTCACAGGAATGGTTCAAATCATAGACAGTTGGAAGAGTCAGTCTTCTTGTACTTAAGTCGGCATTGTGCCTTTTGTATTTAATTCCGATGCAATTTCTGTGCTTCATCGTCAATAAGAGGGTCCAAGGGATACAGTAAACCTGAAATGAACCATCGGAAACTATTACCAGTGTCACGTAAATGGTTCTAAACATAGACAGTAGGAAAAGTCAGTCTACATGTACTTGAGTCGGCATTGTGCCTTTTGTATTTAATTCCGATGCAATTTCTGTGTTTCATCGTCAATAAGAAAGTCAGAGGGATACAGTAAACCTGAAGTGAAGCATCGGAATCTATAACTAGTGTCACAGGGACGGTTGAAAACATAAACAGTAAGATGAGTCAGTATTCTTCTACTTAAGTCGGCAATGTGCTTTTTGTATTTAATTCCGATGCAATTTCTGTGTTTCAACGTCACCAGGAAGGTCAGAGGGATACAGTAATCCTGGAGTTAAGCATCGGAATTTATAACTAGTGTCACAGGAATTGTTCAAAACATAGACAGTAAGAAGGGTCAGTCTTCTTGTACTTAAGTCTGCATTGTGGCTTTTGCATTTAATTTCGATGCAATTTCTGTGTTTCATCGTCAATAAGAATGTCAGAGGGATTCAGTAAACCTGGAGTGAAGCACCGGATTCTATAAGTAGTGTCACAGGAATGGTTCAAAACATAGACTGAAAGAAGAGACAGTCTTCTGGTACTTTAGTCAGCATTATGCCTTTTGTATTTAATTCCGATGCAATTTCTTGTTTACTCGTCAAAAAGAAGGCCCAAGGGATACAGTAAACCTGGAGTGAAGCATCGGAATCTATAACTAGTGTCACAGGAATGGTTAAAAACATAAACATTAAGAAGAGTCAGTCTTCTTATACATAAGTCAGCATTGTGCCTTTTCTATTTAATTCCGATGCAATATCTGTGTTTCATCGTAAAAACGAATGTCCAAGGGATACAGTAAACCTGAAGTGAAGCATCGGAATCTATAACTAGTGTCACAGGAATGGTTCAAAACATAGTCAGTAAGATGCGTCAGTCTACTTCTACTTAAGTCGACATTGTGCCTTTTCTATTTAATTCTGATGCAATTTCTGTGTTTCATCGTCAATAAGAAGGTGCAAGGGATACTGTAAACCTGAAGTGAAGCATCGGAATCTATATCTAGTGTCACAGGAATGGTACAAAACATACACAGTGGGAAGAGTCAGCCTTCTAGTACTTAAGTCGGCATTGTGCATATTCTATTTAATTCCGATGCAATTTCTGTGTTTCATCGTCAATAAGACGGTCAGAGGGATACAGTATACCTGATGTGAAGCATCAGTATTTATAACTAGTGTCACAGGAATGGTTCAAAACATAGTCAGTAAGCAGAGTCAGTCTTTTTGTACTTAAGTCGGCATTGTGCCTTTTGTATTTAATTCCGATGCAATTTCTGTGTTTCATCGTCAATATGAAAGACCAAGGGATACAGTAAACCTGGAGTGAAGCATCGGAATCTATAACTAGTGTAACAGGGATGGTTCAAAACATAGACAGTAAGAAGAGTCAGTCTTCTTGTACTTAAGTCGGCATTGTGCCTTTTGTATTTAGTTCCGTTGCAATTTCTGTGTTTCATCGTCAGTAAGAAGGTCCAAGGGATACAGTAAACGTGGAGTGAAACATCGGAATCTAAACTAGTGTCACAAGGACGGTTCAAAACATAGACAGTAAGATGAGCCAGTATTCTTGTACTTAAGTCGGCAATGTGTTTTTGTATTTAATTCCGATGCAATTTCTGTGTTTCATCGTCACTAAGAAGGTCAGGGGGATACAGTAATCCTGAAGTTAAGCATCGGAATCTATAACTAGTGTCACAGGAATGGTTCAAATCATAGTCAGTAAGAAGAGTCAGTCTTCTTGTAGTTAAGTCTGCATTGTGCCTTTTGTATTTAAGTCCGATGCAATTTCTGTGTTTCATCGTCAATAAGTAGGTCCAAGGGATACAGTTAACCTGAAGTGAAGCATCGGAATCTATAACTAGTGTCACTGGAATAGTTCAAAGCATACACAGTAGGAAGAGTCAGTCTTCTAGTATTTAAGTCGGCACTGCGCATTTTCTATTTAATTGCGATGCAATTTCTGTGTTTCATCGTCAATAAGACGGTCAGAGGGATACAGTGAACCAGAAAAGAAGCATCGGAATGTAGAACTAGTGTCACAGGAATGGTTCAAATCATAGACAGTTGGAAGAGTCAGTCTTCTTGTACTTAAGTCGGCATTGTGCCTTTTGTATTTAATTCCGATGCAATTTCTGTGCTTCATCGTCAATAAGAGGGTCCAAGGGATACAGTAAACCTGAAATGAACCATCGGAAACTATAACCAGTGTCACGTAAATGGTTCTAAACATAGACAGTAGGAAAAGTCAGCCTACATGTACTTGAGTCGGCATTGTGCCTTTTGTATTTAATTCCGATGCAATTTCTGTGTTTCATCGTCAATAAGAAAGTCAGAGGGATACAGTAAACCTGGAGTGAAGCATCGGAATCTATAACTAGTGTCACAGGAATGGTTAAAAACATAAACATTAAGAAGAGTCAGTCTTCTTATACATAAGTCAGCATTGTGCCTTTTCTATTTAATTACGATGCAATATCTGTGTTTCATCGTAAAAACGAATGTCCAAGGGATACAGTAAACCTGAAGTGAAGCATCGGAATCTATAACTAGTGTCACAGGAATGGTTCAAAACATAGTCAGTAAGATGCGTCAGTCTACTTCTACTTAAGTCGACATTGTGCCTTTTCTATTTAATTCTGATGCAATTTCTGTGTTTTATCGTCAATAAGAAGGTGCAAGGGATACTGTAAACCTGAAGTGAAGCATCGGAATCTATATCTAGTGTCACAGGAATGGTACAAAACATACACAGTGGGAAGAGTCAGCCTTCTAGTACTTAAGTCGGCATTGTGCATATTCTATTTAATTACGATGCAATTTCTGTGTTTCATTGTCAATAAGACGGTCAGAGGGATGCAGTGAACCTGAAGAGAAGCATCGGAATGTAGAACTAGTCTCACAGGAATGGTTCAAATCATAGACAGTTGGAAGAGTCAGTCTTCTTGTACTTAAGTCGTCATTGTGCTTTATGTATTTAATTCCGATGCAATTTCTGTGCTTCATCGTCAATAAGAGGGTCCAAGGGATACAGTAAACCTGAAATGAACCATCGGAAACTATAACCAGTGTCACGTAAATGGTTCTAAACATAGACAGTAGGAAAAGTCAGTCTACATGTACTTGAGTCGGCATTGTGCCTTTTGTATTTAATTCCGATGCAATTTCTGTGTTTCATCGTCAATAAGAAAGTCAGAGGGATACAGTAAACCTGATGTGAAGCATCGGAATCTATAAGTAGTGTCACAGGAATGGTTCAAAACATAGTCAGTAAGAAGAGTCAGACTTCTTTTACTTAAGTCGGCACTGTGCCTTTTGTATTTAATTCCGATGCAATTTCTGTGAATCAACGTCAATAAGAAGGTACAAGGGATACAGTTAACCTGGAGTGAAGCATCGGAATCTATAACTAGTGTCACAGGAATGGTTCAAATCATAGACAGTAAGAAATTTCAGACTTTGTTTACTTAAGTCGGCATTGTGCCTCTTGTATTTTATTATGATGCAATTTCTGTGTTTCATCGTCAATAAGGAGGTCCAAGGGATAGAGTAAACCTGGAGTGAAGCATCGGAGTCTATAACTAGTGTCACAGGAATGGTTCAAAACATAGTCAGTAACGAGAGTCAGTCTTCTTGTACTTAAGTCGGCATTGAGCCTTTTGTATTTAATTCCGATGCAATTTCTGTGTTTCATCGTCAATAAGAAGGTCCAAGGGAAACAGTAAACCTGGTGTGAAACATCGGAATCTATAACTAGTGTCACAGGGATGGTTCAAAATATAGAGAGTAAGATGAGTCAGTATTCTTGTACTTAAGTCGGCATTGTGCCTTTTCTATTTATTTCCTATGCAATTTCTGTGTTTCAACTTCAATAAGAAGGTCCAAGGGATACAGTAATCCTGAAGTGAAGCATCGGAATCTATAACTAGTGTCACAGGGACGGTTGAAAACATAAACAGTAAGATGAGTCAGTATTCTTCTACTTAAGTCGGCAATGTGCTTTTTGTATTTAATTCCGATGCAATTTCTGTGTTTCAACGTCACCAGGAAGGTCAGAGGGATACAGTAATCCTGAAGTTAAGCATCGGAATCTATAACTAGTGTCACAGGAATTGTTCAAAACATAGACAATAAGAAGAGTCAGTCTTCTTGTACTTAAGTCGGCATTGTGGCTTTTGTATTTAATTCCGATGCAATTTCTGTGTTTCATCGTCAATAAGAATGTCAGAGGGATTCCGTATACCTGGAGTGAAGCACCGGATTCTATAAGTAGTGTCACAGGAATGGTTCAAAACATAGACTGAAAGAAGAGTCCGTCTTCTGGTACTTTAGTCAGCATTGTGCCTTTTGTATTTAATTCCGATGCAATTTCTTGTTTACTCGTCAAAAAGAAGGCCCAAGGGATACAGTAAACCTGGAGTGAAGCATCGGAATCTATAACTAGTGTCACAGGATTGGTTCAAATCATAGTCAGTAAGAAGAGTCAGTCTTCTTGTACTTAAGTCATCATTCTGCATTTTCTATTTAATTCCGATGCAATTTCTGTGTTTCATCGTCAATAAGAAGGTCCAAGGGATACAGTAAACGTGGAGTGAAACATCGGAATCTAAACTAGTGTCACAAGGACGGTTCAAAACATAGACAGTAAGATGAGCCAGTAATCTTGTACTTAAGTCGGCAATGTGTTTTTGTATTTAATTCCGATGCAATTTCTGTGTTTCATCGTCACTAAGAAGGTCAGGGGGATACAGTAATCCTGAAGTTAAGCATCGGAATCTATAACTAGTGTCACAGGAATGGTTCAAATCATAGTCAGTAAGAAGAGTCAGTCTTCTTGTAGTTAAGTCTGCATTGTGCCTTTTGTATTTAAGTCCGATGCAATTTCTGTGTTTCATCGTCAATAAGTAGGTCCAAGGGGTACAGTTAACCTGAAGTGAAGCATCGGAATCTATAACTAGTGTCACTGGAATAGTTCAAAGCATACACAGTAGGAAGAGTCAGTCTTCTAGTATTTAAGTCGGCACTGCGCATTTTCTATTTAATTGCGATGCAATTTCTGTGTTTCATCGTCAATAAGACGGTCAGAGGGATACAGTGAACCTGAAGAGAAGCATCGGAATGTAGAACTAGTGTCACAGGAATTGTTCAAATCATAGACAGTTGGAAGAGTCAGTCTTCTTGTACTTAAGTCGGCATTGTGCCTTTTGTATTTAATTCCGATGCAATTTCTGTGCTTCATCGTCAATAAGAGGGTCCAAGGGATACAGTAAACCTGAAAGGAACCATCGGAAACTATAACCAGTGTCACGTAAATGGTTCTAAACATAGACAGTAGGAAAAGTCAGTCTACATGTACTTGAGTCGGCATTGTGCCTTTTGTATTTAATTCCGATGCAATTTCTGTGTTTCATCGTCAATAAGAAAGTCAGAGGGATACAGTAAACCTGGAGTGAAGCATCGGAATCTATAACTAGTGTCACAGGAATGGTTAAAAACATAAACATTAAGAAGAGTCAGTCTTCTTATACATAAGTCAGCATTGTGCCTTTTCTATTTAATTACGATGCAATATCTGTGTTTCATCGTAAAAACGAATGTCCAAGGGATACAGTAAACCTGAAGTGAAGCATCGGAATCTATAACTAGTGTCACAGGAATGGTTCAAAACATAGTCAGTAAGATGCGTCAGTCTACTTCTACTTAAGTCGACATTGTGCCTTTGCTATTTAATTCTGATGCAATTTCTGTGTTTTATCGTCAATAAGAAGGTGCAAGGGATACTGTAAACCTGAAGTGAAGCATCGGAATCTATATCTAGTGTCACAGGAATGGTACAAAACATACACAGTGGGAAGAGTCAGCCTTCTAGTACTTAAGTCGGCATTGTGCATATTCTATTTAATTCCGATGCAATTTCTGTGTTTCATTGTCAATAAGACGGTCAGAGGGATACAGTGAACCTGAAGAGAAGCATCGGAATGTAGAACTAGTCTCACAGGAATGGTTGAAATCATAGACAGTTGGAAGAGTCAGTCTTCTTGTACTTAAGTCGTCATTGTGCTTTTTGTATTTAATTCCGATGCAATTTCTGTGCTTCATCGTCAATAAGAGGGTCCAAGGGATACAGTAAACCTGAAATGAACCATCGGAAACTATAACCAGTGTCACGTAAATGGTTCTAAACATAGACAGTAGGAAAAGTCAGTCTACATGTACTTGAGTCGGCATTGTGCCTTTTGTATTTAATTCCGATGCAATTTCTGTGTTTCATCGTCAATAAGAAAGTCAGAGGGATACAGTAAACCTGATGTGAAGCATCGGAATCTATAACTAGTGTCACAGGAATGGTTCAAATCATAGACAGTAAGAAATTTCAGACTTCGTTTACTTAAGTCGATATTGTGCCTCTTGTATCTTATTACGATGCAATTTCTGTGTTTCATCGTCAATAAGGAGGTCCAAGGGATACAGTAAACCTGGAGTGAAGCATCGGAGTCTATAACTAGTGTCACAGGAATGGTTCAAAACATAGTCAGTAACGAGAGTCAGTCTTCTTGTACTTAAGTCGGCATTGAGCCTTTTGTATTTAATTCCGATGCAATTTCTGTGTTTCATCGTCAATAAGAAGGTCCAAGGGAAACAGTAAACCTGGTGTGAAACATCGGAATCTATAACTAGTGTCACAGGGATGGTTCAAAATATAGAGAGTAAGATGAGTCAGTATTCTTGTACTTAAGTCGGCATTGTGCCTTTTCTATTTATTTCCTATGCAATTTCTGTAATTCAACTTCAATAAGAAGGTCCAAGGGATACAGTAATCCTGAAGTGAAGCATCGGAATCTATAACTAGTGTCACAGGGACGGTTGAAAACATAAACAGTAAGATGAGTCAGTATTCTTCTACTTAAGTCGGCAATGTGCTTTTTGTATTTAATTCCGATGCAATTTCTGTGTTTCAACGTCACCAGGAAGGTCAGAGGGATACTGTAATCCTGAAGTTAAGCATCGGAATCTATAACTAGTGTCACAGGAATTGTTCAAAACATAGACAATAAGAAGAGTCAGTCTTCTTGTACTTAAGTCGGCATTGTGGCTTTTGTATTTAATTCCGATGCAATTTCTGTGTTTCATCGTCAATAAGAATGTCAGAGGGATTCAGTAAACCTGGAGTGAAGCACCGGATTCTATAAGTAGTGTCACAGGAATGGTTCAAAACATAGACTGAAAGAAGAGTCCGTCTTCTGGTACTTTAGTCAGCATTGTGCCTTTTGTATTTAATTCCGATGCAATTTCTTGTTTACTCGTCAAAAAGAAGGCCCAAGGGATACAGTAAACCTGGAGTGAAGCATCGGAATCTATAACTAGTGTCACAGGATTGGTTCAAATCATAGTCAGTAAGAAGAGTCAGTCTTCTTGTACTTAAGTCATCATTCTGCATTTTCTATTTAATTCCGATGCAATTTCTGTGTTTCATCGTCAATAAGAAGGTCCAAGGGATACAGTAAACGTGGAGTGAAACATCGGAATCTAAACTAGTGTCACAGGGACGGTTCAAAACATAGACAGTAAGATGAGTCAGTATTCTTGTACTTAAGTCGGCAATGTGTTTTTGTATTTAATTCCGATGCAATTTCTGTGTTTCATCGTCACTAAGAAGGTCAGAGGGATACAGTAACCCTGAAATTAAGCATTGGAATCTATAACTAGTGTCACAGGAATGGTTCAAATCATAGTCAGTAAGAAGAGTCAGTCTTCTTGTAGTTAAGTCTGCATTGTGCCTTTTGTATTTAAGTCCGATGCAATTTCTGTGTTTCATCGTCAATAAGAGGGTCAGAGGGATACAGTGAACCTGAAGAGAAGCATCGGAATGTAGAACTAGTGTCACAGGAATGGTTCAAAACATAGACAGTTGGAAGAGTCAGTCTTCTTGTACTTAAGTCGGCATTGTGCCTTTTGTATTTAATTCCGATGCAATTTCTGTGCTTCATCGTCAATAAGAGGGTCCAAGGGATACAGTATACCTGAAATGAACCATCGGAAACTATAACCAGTGTCACGTAAATGGTTCTAAACATAGACAGTAGGAAAAGTCAGTCTACATGTACTTGAGTCGGCATTGTGCCTTTTGTATTTAATTCCGATGCAATTTCTGTGCTTCATCGTCAATAAGAAAGTCAGAGGGATACAGTAAACCTGATGTGAAGCATCGGAATCTATAACTCGTGTCACGGGAATGGTTCAAATCATAGTCAGTAAGAAGAGTCAGTCTTCTTGTACTTAAGTCGGCATAGTGCCTATTGTATTTAATTCCGATGCAATTTCTGTGTTTCATCGTCAATAAGAAGGTCCAAGGGACACAGTAAACCTGGAGTGAAGCATCGGAATCTATAGGTAGTGTCACAAGAATGGTTCAAAACATAGCCAGTAAGAAGAGTCAGCCTTCTTGTACTTAAGTCGGCATTGTGTATTTTGTATTTAATTCCGATGCAATTTCTGTGTTTCATCGACAATAAGAAGGTCCAAGAGATGCAGTAAACCTTAAGTGAAGGATCGGAATCTATAACTAGTGTCACAGGAACTTTTCAAATCATAGACAGTAGGAAGAGTCAGTGTTCTTGTACCTAAGACGGCATTATGCCTTTTGTATTTAATTCCGATGCAATTTCTGTGTTTCATCGTCAATAAGAAGGTCAGAGGGATACAGTAAATCTGGAGTGAAGCATCGGAGTCTACAACTAGTGTCACAGGAATGGTTCAAAACATAGGCAGTAAGAATGGTCAGTCTTCCTGTACTTAATTCGGCATTGTGCCTTTTGTATTTAATTCCATGCAATTTCTGTGTTTCATCGACAATAAGTAGGTCCAAGGGACACAGTAATCCTGGAGTGAAGCATCGGAATCTATAACTAGTGTCACAGGAATGGTTCAAAACATAGACAGTAGGAAGAGTCAGTCTTCTTGCACTTTAGTCGGCATTGTGCTTTTGTATTTAATTCCGATGCAATTTCTGTGTATCATCGTCAATAAGAAGGTCAGAGGGATACAGTAAACCTGTAGTGAAGCATCGGAGTCTATAAATAGTGCCACAGGAATGGTTCAAACATAGGCATTGAGAAGAGTCAGTCTTCTTGGACTTTAGTCGGCATTGTGCCTTTTGTATTTAATTCCGATGCAATTTCTTGTTTCATCGTCAAAAATAAGGTCCAAGGGATACAGTAAACCTGTAGTGAAGCATCGGAATCTATAACTAGTGTCACAGGAATGGTTAAAACATAAACAGTAAGAAGAGTCAGTCTTCTTGTACATAAGTCGGCATTATGCCTTTTCTATTTAATTCCGATGCAATATCTGTATTTCATCGTCAAAAAGAAGATCCAATGGATACAGTAAACCTGAAGAGAAGCATCGGAATCTATAACTCGTGTCACGGGAATGGTTCAAAACATAGTCAGTAAGGAGCGTCAGTCTACTTGTACTTAAGTCGTCATTGTGCCTTTTCAGTTTAATTCTGATGCATTTTCTGTGTTTCATCGTCAATAAGAAGGTCCAAGTGACACTCTAAACCTGAAGTGAAGCATCGGAAACTATAACTAGTGTCACAGGAATGGTTCAAAACATACACAGTAGGAAGAGTCAGCCTTCTAGTACTTAAGTCGGCATTGTGCATATTCTATTTAATTCCGATGCAATTTCTGTGTTTCATCGTCAATAAGACGGTCAGATTGATACAGTAAACTTGAAGTGAAGCATCGGTATTTATAACTAGTGTCAAAGGAATGGTTCAAAACATAGTCAGTAAGAAGAGTCAGTCTTCTTGTACTTAAGTCGGCATTGTGCCTTTTGTATTTAATTCCGATGCAATTTCTGTGTTACATCGTCAATAAGAAGGACCAAGGGATACAGCAAAACCTGGAGTGAAGCATCTGAATCTATAACTAGTGTCACAGGGATGGTTCAAAACATAGACAGTAATAACAGTCCGTCTTCTTGTACTTAAGTCCTCATTGTGAATTTTGTATATAGTTCCGATGCAATGTCTGTGTTTCATCGTCAATAAGAAGGTCCATGGGATAGAGTTAACCTGGAGTGAAGCATCGGAGTGTATAACTAGTGTCACAGGAATGGTTCAAACATAGACAGTGAGAAGAGTCAGTCTTCTTGTTCTTAATTCGGCGTTGTAACTTTTGTATTTAATTCCGATGCAATTTCTGTGTTTCATCGTCAATAAGAAGGTCAGAGGGATACATTAAACCTGAAGTGAAGTATCGGAATCTCTAACTAGTGTCACAGGAATGGTTCAAAACATAGTCAGTAAGAAGAGTCAGTCTTCTTGTACTTAAGTCGGCATGGTGCCTTTTCTATTTAATTCAGATGCAATTTCTGTGTTTCATCGTCAATAAGAAGGTCCAAGGGATACAGTAAACCTGAAGAGAAGCATCGGAATCTAGAACTAGTGTCACAGGAATGGTTCAAAACATAGACATTTGGAAGAGTCAGTCTTCTTGTATTTAAGTCGGCATAGTGGCTTTTGTATTTAGTTCCGATGCAATTTCTGTGTTTCATCATAAATAAGAAGGTAAAATGGATACAGTAAACCTGGAGTGCAACTTCGGAAACTATAACTAGTGTCACAGGGACGGTTCAAAACTTAGACAGTAAGATGAGTCAGTATTCTTGTACTTATGTCGGCATTGTGCCTTTTCTATTTAATTCAGATGCAATTTCTGTGTTTCATCGTCAATAAGAAGGTCCAAGGGATACAGTAAACCTGGAGTGAAGCATCGGAATCTATAACTAGTGTCACATTGACGGTTCAAAACATAGACAGTAAGATGAGTCAGTATTCTTGTACTTAAGTCGGCAATGTGCTTCTATTATTTGATTCCGATGCAATTTCTGTGTTTCATCGTCACTAAGAAGGTCAGAGGGATACAGTAAACCTGATGCGAAGCATCGGAATCTATAACTAGTGTCACAGGAATGGTTCAAAACATAGTCAGTAAGAGGAGTCAGTGTTCTTGTACTTAAGTCGGCATTGTGCCTTTTGTATTTAATTCCGATGCAATCTCTGTGTTTCATCGTCAATAAGAAGGTCCAAGGGATACAGTAAACCTGGAGTGAAGCATCGGAATCTATACCTAGTGTCACAGGGACGGTTCAAAACATAGACAGCAAGATGAGTCAGTATTCTTGTACTTAAGTCGGCAATGTGCTTTTTGTATTTGATTCCGATGCAATTTCTGTGTTTCATCGTCACTAAGAAGGTCAGAGGGATACAGTAATCCAGAACTTAAGCATTGGAATCTATAACTAGTGTCACAGGAATGGTTAAAAAAATAGACAGTAGCAAAAGTCAGTCCACATGTACTTAAGTCGGCATTGTGCCTTTTGTATTTAATTCCGATGCAATTTCTGTGTTTCATCGTCAATAAGAAGGTCAGAGGGATACAGTAAACCTGATGTGAAGCATCGGAATCTATAACTACTGTCACAGGAATGGTTCAAAACATAGTCAGTAAGAAGAGTCACTCTTCTTGTACCTAAGTCGGCATTGTGCCTTTTGTATTTAATTCCGATGCAATTTCTGTGTTTCATCGTCTATAAGAAGGTCCAAGGGATACAGTAATCCTGAAGTTAAGAATCGGAATCTATGACTAGTGTCACAGGAATGGTTCAAAACATAGTCAGTAAGAAGAGTAAGTCTTCTTGTGCTTATGTCGGTATTGTGCCTTTTGTATTTAATTCCGATGCAATTTCTGTGTTTCATCGTCAATAAGAAGGTCCAAGGGATACAGTAATCGTGAAGTTAAGCATCGGAATCTATGACTAGTGTCACAGGAATGGTTCAAAACATAGTCAGTAAGAAGAGTCAGTACTCTTGTACTTAAGTCGGCATTGTGCTTTTTGTATTTGATTCCGAAGCAATTTCTCTGTTTCATCGTCAATAAGAAGGTCAGAGGGATACTGTAAGCCTGGAGTGAAGCATCGGAATCAATTAGTGTCCCAGGAATGGTTTAAAACATAGTTAGTAAGAAGAGTCAGTCTTCTTGTACTTAAGGCGGCATTGTGCCATTTGTATTTAATTCCGATGCAATTTCTGTGTTTCATCGTCAATAAGAACGACAGAGGATACAGTAAACCTGGAGTGAAGCATCGGAATCTATAACTAGTGTCACAGGGACGGTTCAAAACATAGACAGTAAGATGAGACAGTATTCTTGTACTTAAGTCAGCAATGTGCTTTTTGTATTTATTTCCGATGCAATTTCTGTGTTTCATCGTCACTAAGGAGGTCAGAGGGATACAGTTATCCGGAAGTTAAGCATCGGAATCTATAACTAGTGTCACAGGAATGGTTCAAAGCATAGTCAGTAAGAAGAGTCAGTCATCTTGTAGTTAAGTCGGCATTGTGCCTTTTGTATTTAAGTCCGATGCAATTTCTGTGTTTCATCGTCAATACTTAGGTCCAAGGGATACAGTAAACCTGAAGTGAAGCATCGGAATCTATAACTAGTGTCACAGGAATGGTTCAAAACATACACAGTAGGAAGACTCAGTCTTCTAGTACTTAAGTCGGCATTGCGCATTTTCTATTTAATTGCGATGCAATTTCTGTGTTTCATCGTCAATAAGACGGTCCGAGGGATACAGTAAACCTGAAGAGAAGCATCGGAATCTAGAACTAGTGTCACATGAATGGTTCAAAACATAGACAGTTGGAAGAGTTAGTCTTCTTGTACTTAAGTCGGCATAGTGCCTTTTGTATTTATTTCCGATGCAATTTCTGTGTTTCATCGTCAATAAGAGGGTCAGAGGGATACAGTAAACCTGATGTGAAGCATCGGAATCTATAACAAGTGTCACAGGAATGGTTCAAAGCATAGTCAGTAGGAAGAGTCAGTCTTCTTGTACTTAAGTCGGCAATGTGCCTTTTGTATTTAATTCCGACGCAGTTACTGTGTTTCATCGTCAATAAGAAGGTCCAAGGGATACTGTAGACCTGAATTGAAGCATCGAAATCTATAACTAGTGTCACAAAAATGGTTCTAAAACATAGACAGTAAGAAGAGTCAGTCTTCTTTTACTTAAGTCGGCATTATGCCTTTTGTATTTAATTCCGATGCAATTTCTGTGTTTCATCGTCAATAAGAAGGTCAGAGGGATACAGTAAACCTGGAGTGATGCATCGGAGTCTATAACTAGTGTCACAGGAATGGTTCAAAGCATAGGCAGTAAGCAGGGTCAGTCTTCTTGTTCTTAAATCGGCATTGTGCCTTTGATAGTTATTTCCATGCAATTTCTGTGTTTCATCGTCAATAAGAAGGTCAGAGAGATGCAGTAAACCTGGAGTGAAGCATCGGAGTCTATAACTAGTGTCACAGGAATGGTTCAAAACATAGGCAGTAAGAAGAGTCAGTCTTCTTGTACTTAATTCGGCATTGTGCCTTTTGTATTTAATTCCATGCAATTCCTGTGATTCTTCGTCAATAAGAAGGTCATAGGGATACAGTAAACCCTAAGTGAAGCATCGTAATCTATTAGTGTCTCAGGAATGGTTCAAAATATGGTCAGTTATAAGAGTCAGTCTTCTTGTAGTTAAGTCGGCAATGTGCCTTTTGTATTTAATTCCGACGCAGTTACTGTGTTTCATCGTCAATAAGAAGGTCCAAGGGATACTGTAGACCTGAATTGAAGCATCGAAATCTATAACTAGTGTCACAAAAATGGTTCTAAAACATAGACAGTAAGAAGAGTCAGTCTTCTTTTACTTAAGTCGGCATTATGCCTTTTGTATTTAATTCCGATGCAATTTCTGTGTTTCATCGTCAATAAGAAGGTCAGAGGGATACAGTAAACCTGGAGTGATGCATCGGAGTCTATAACTAGTGTCACAGGAATGGTTCAAAGCATAGGCAGTAAGCAGGGTCAGTCTTCTTGTTCTTAAATCGGCATTGTGCCTTTGGTATTTATTTCCATGCAATTTCTGCGTTTCATCGTCAATAAGAAGGTCAGAGAGATGCAGTAAACCTGGAGTGAAGCATCGGAGTCTATAACTAGTGTCACAGGAATGGTTCAAAACATAGGCAGTAAGAAGAGTCAGTCTTCTTGTACTTAATTCGGCATTGTGCCTTTTGTATTTAATTCCATGCAATTCCTGTGATTCTTCGTCAATAAGAAGGTCATAGGGATACAGTTAACCTGAAGTGAAGCATCGTAATCTATTAGTGTCTCAGGAATGGTTCAAAATATGGTCAGTTATAAGAGTCAGTCTTCTTGTAGTTAAGTCGGCATTGTGCCTTTTGTATATAATTCCGATGCAATTTCTGTGTTTCATCGTCAATAAGAAGGACAGAGAGATACAGTAAACCTGGAGTGAAGCATCGGAGTCTATAACTAGTGTCACAGGAATGGTTCAAAACATAGACAGTAGGAAAAGTCAGTCTACAAGTACTTAAGTCGGCATTGTGCCTTTTGTATTTAATTCCGATGCAATTTCTGTGTTTCATCGTCAATAAGATGGTCCAAGGGACACAGTAAACCTGGAGTGAAGCATCGGAATCTATAACTAGTGTCACAGGAATTTTTGAAAACATAGACAGTAGGAAGAGTCAGTCTTCTTGTACTTAATTCGGCATTGTGCCTTTTGTACTTAATTCCGATGCAATTTCTGTGTTTCATCGTCAATAAGAAGGTCAGAGAGATACAGTAAACCTGGAGTGAAGCATCGGAGTCTATAACTAGTGTCACAGGAATGATTCAAAGCATAGTCAGTAAGAAGAGTCAGTCTTCTTGTAGTTAAGTCGGCATTGTGCCTTTTGTATATAAGTCCGATGCAACATCTGTGTTTCATCGTCAATAAGAAGGTCCAAGGGATACAGTAGACCTGAATTGAAGCATCGGAATCTATAACTAGTGTCACAGGAATGGTTCAAAACAAAGACAGTAGGAACAGTCAGTCTTCTTGTACTTAAGTCGGCATTGTGAATTTTGTATTTAATTCCGCTGCAATTTATGTGTTGCATCGTCAATAAGAAGGTCCAAGGGATACAGTTATCCTGAAGTTAAGCATCGGAATCTATTACTAGTGTCACAGGAATGGTTCAAAACATAGTCTGTATGAAGAGTCAGTCTTCTTGTACTTAAGTCGGTATTGTGCCTTTTGTATTTAATTCCGATGCATTTTCTGTGTTTCATCGTCAATAAGAAGGTCCATGGGATACAGAAAACCTTCAGTTAAGAATCGGAATCTATAACTAGTCTCACAGGAATGGTTCAAAACATAGACAGTAGCAAGAGTCAGTCTTCTTGTACTTAAGTCTACATTATGCCTATTGTATTTAATTCCGATGCAATTTCTGTGTTTCATCGTCAATAAGAAGGTCCTAGGGACACAGTAAACCTGGAGTGAAGCATCGGAATCCGAAACTAGTGTCACAGGAATGGTTCGAAACATAGACAGTAGGAAGAGTCAGTCTTCTTGTACTTAAGTCGGCATTGCGCCTTTTGTATTTAATCCCGATGCAATTTCTGTGTTTCATCGTCAATAAGAATGTCAAAGGGATACAGTAATCCTGGAGTGAAGCATCGGAGTCAATAACTAGTGTCACAGGAATGGTTCAAAACATAGACAGTAAGAAGAGTCAGTCTTCTTGTACTTAATTCGGCATTGTGCCTTTTGTATTTAATTCCGATGCAATTTCTGTGTGTCATCGTCAATAAGAAGGTCCAAGGGATACAGTAAACCTGAAGTGAAGCAACGGAATATATAACTAGTCTCACAGGAATGGTTCAAAACATAGTCTGTCAGAAGAGTCAGTCTTCTCGTACTTAAGTCATCATTGTGCAATATCTATTTAATTCTGATGCAATTTCTGTGTTTCATCGTCAATAAGAAGGTCAGAGGGATACAGTAAACCTAAAGTGAATTATCGGAATCTATAACTAGTGTCACAGGAATGGTTCAAAACATAGTCAGTAAGAGGAGTCAGTCTTCTTGTACATAAGTCGGCATTGTGCCTTTTGTATTTAATTCCGATGCAATTTCTGTGTTTCATCGTCAATAAGAAGGTCCAAGGGATACATTAAACCTGGAGTGAAACATCGGAATCTATAACTAGCGTCACAGGGACGGTTCAAAACATAGACAGTATGATGTGTCAGTATTCTTGTACTTAAGTAGGCATGGTGCTTCTTGTATTTAATTCCGATGCAATTTCTGTCTTTCATCGACAATAAGAAGGTCCAAGGGATACAGTAAACCTGGAGTGAAGCATCGGAGTCTATAACTAGTGCCACAGGAATGGTTCAAAACATAGACAGTAGGAAAAGTCAGTCTACATGTACTTAAGTCGGCATTGTGCCTTTTGTATTTGATTCCGATGCAATTTCTGTGTTTCACCGTCAATAAGAAGGTTAGAGGGATACAGTAAACCTGAAGTGAAGTATCGGAATCTATAACAAGTGTCACAGGAATGGTTCCAAACATAGACAGTAAGAAGAGTCAGTCTTCTTGTACTTAAGTCAACATTGTGCCTATTGTATTTAATTTCGATGCAATTTCTGTGTTTCATCGAAAATAAGAAGGGCCAAGGGATACAGTAGACCTGAATTGAAGCATCGGAATCCATTACTAGTGTCACAGGAATGGTTCAAAACACAGACAGTAAGAAGAGTCAGTCTTCTTGTACTTAAGTCGGCATTGTGCCTTTTGTATTTAATTCCGATGCAATATCTGTGTTTCATCGTCAATAAGAAGGTCCAAGCGATACAGTAAACCTGGAGTGAAGCACCGGAATCTATAACTATTGTCACAGGAATGGTTCAAAACATAGACTGTCAGAAGAGTCAGTCTTCATGTGCTAAAGTCGGCATTGTGCCTTTTGTATTTAATTCCGATGCAATTTCTGTGTTTCATCGTCAATAAGAAGGTCCATGGGATACAGAAAACTGGAGTGAAGCACCGGAATCTATAACTAGTGTCACAGGAATGGTTCAAAACATAGACTGTCAGAAGAGTCAGTCTTCTTGTACTTTAGAAATCATTGTGCTCTTTGTATTTCATTCCGATGCATTTTCTGTGCTTCATCTGAAATAAAAAGGTCCAAGGGATACAGTAAACCTGGAGTGAAGCATCGGAATCTATAACTAGTGTCACAGGAATGGTTCAAAACATAGACAGTAAGAAGAGTCAGTCTTCTTGTACATAAGTCGGCGTGTGCCTTTTGTATTTAATTCCGTAGCAATTTCTGTGTTTCATCGTCAATAAGAAGGTCCAAGGGATACAGTAAACCTGGAGTGAAGCATCGGAGTCTATAACTAGTGTCACAGGAATGGTTCAAAACACGGACAGTAAGTAGAGTCAGTCTTCTTTTACTTAAGCCGGCATTGTGCCTTTTGTATTTAATTCCGATGCAATTTCTGTGTTTCATCGTCAATAAGAAGGTCCAAGGGACACAGTAAACCTGGAGTGAAGCATCAGAGTCTATAACTAGTGTCACAAGAATGATTCAAAACATAGACAGTAGGAAGAGTCAGTCTCCTTGTACTTACTTCGGCATTGTGCCTTTTGTATTTAATTCCGATGTAATTTCTGTGTTTCATTGTCAATAAGAATGTCAGAGGGATACAGCAAACCTGATGTGAAACATCGGAATCTATAACTAGTGTCACAGGAATGGTTCAAAACATAGTCAGTAAGAAGAGATAGTCTTCTTGTTCTTAAGTCGGTATTGTGCCTTTTGTATTTAATTCCGATGCAATTTCTATGTTTCATCGTCAATAAGAAGGTCCAAGGGATACTGTAAACCTGGAGTGAAGCATCGGAATCTATAACTAGTGTCAAGGGGACGGTTCAAAACATACACAGTAAGATGAGTCAGTATTCTTGTACTTTAGTCGGCATTGTGCTTTTTGTATTTAATTCCGATGCATTTTCTGTGTTTCATCGTCAATAAGAAGGTCAGAGGAATACAGTAAACTTGAAGTGAAGCATCGGAATCTATAACTAGTGTCACACGAATGGTTCAAAACATAGACAGTAAGAAGAGGCAGTCTTCTTGTACTTAAGTCGGCATTGTGCCTATTGTATTTAATTCCGGTGCAATTTCTGTGTTTCATCGTCAATAAGGACCAAGGGATACAGTAAACCTGAAGTGAAGCATCGGAATCTATAACTAGTGTCACAGGAATGGTTCAAATCTTAGTCAGTATGAAGAGTCAGTTTTCGTGTACATAAGTCATCATTGTGCCTTTTCTATTTAATTCTGATGCAATTTCTGTGTTTCATCATCAATAAGAAGGTCCAAGGGATACAGTAAACCTGGAGTGAAGCATCGGAATCTATAACTAGTGTCACAGGAATGGTTCAAAACATAGTCAGTAAGAGAAGTCAGACTTCTTTTACTTAAGCCGGCATTGTGCCTTTTGTATTTAATTGCGATGCAATTTCTGTGTTTCATCGTCAATAAGAAGGTCCAAGGGAAACAGTAAACCAGGAGTGAAGCATCGGACTCTCTAACTAGTGTCACAGGAATGGTTCAAAACATAGCCAGTAAGAAGAGTCAGTCTTATTCTACTTAATTCGGCATTGTGCTTTTTGTATTTATTTCTGATGCAATTTCTGTGTTTCATCGTCAATAAAAAGGTCCAAGGGATACAGTAAACCTGGAGTGAAGCATCAGAGTCTATAACTAGTGTCACAAGAATGGTTCAAATCATAGACAGTAAGAAGAGTCAGTCTTCTTGTACTTACTTCGGCATTGTGCCTTTTGTGTTTAATTCCGATGTAATTTCTGTGTTTCGTTGTCAATAAGAATGTCAGAGGGATATTGAAAACCTGATGTGAAACGTCGGAATCTATAACTAGTGTCACAGGAATGGTTCAAAACATAGTCAGTAAGAAGAGACAGTCTTCTTGTACTTAAATCGGTATTGTGCATTTTGTATTTAATTCCGATGCAATTTCTATGTTTCATCGTCAATAAGAAGGTCCAAGGGATACTGTAATCCTGGAGTGAAGCATCGGAATCTATAACTAGTGTCAAGGGGACGGTTCAATACATACACAGTAAGAAGAGTCAGTATCCTTGTTCTGAAGTCGGCATTGTGCCTTTTGTATTTAATTCCGATGCAATTTCTGTGTTTCATCGTCAATAAGAAGGTCAGAGGGATACAGTAAACCTGAAGTGAAGCATCGGAAACTATAACTAGTGTCACACGAATGGTTCAAAACATAGACAGTTGGATGGGTCAGTCTTCTTGTACTCAAGTCGGCATTGAGCCATTTGTATTTAATTCCGATACAATTTCTGTGTTTCATTGTCAATAAGAAGGTCCAAGGGATACAGTAAACCTGAAAAGAACCATCGGAATCTATAACAAGTGTCACAGGAATGGTTCAAAGCATAGACAGTGGGAAATGTCAGTCTACATGTACTTAAGTCGGCATTGTGCCTTTTGTGTTTAATTCCGATGCAATTTCTGTGTTTCATCGTCAATAAGAGGGTCAGAGGGATACAGTAAACCTGAAGTGAAGCATCGGAATCTATAACTAGAGTCCCAGGAATGGTTCAAAACATAGACAGTAAGAAGAGAAAGTCTTCTTGTACTGAAGTCTACATTGTGCATTTTGTATTTAAATTCGAGGCAATTTCTGTGTTTCATCGACAATGAGAAGGTCGAAGGGATACGGTAAACCTGTAGTGAAGCATCGGAATCTACAACTAGTGTCACAGGGATGGTTCAAAACATAGACAGTAAGAAGCGTCAGTCTTCTTGTACTTAAGTCGGCATTGTGCCTATTGTATTTAATTCCGGTGCAATTTCTGTGTTTCATCGTCAATAAGGACCAAGGGATACAGTAAACCTGAAGTGAAGCATCGGAATCTATAACTAGTGTCACAGGAATGGTTCAAATCTTAGTCAGTATGAAGAGTCAGTCTTCGTGTACATAAGTCATCATTGTGCCTTTTCTATTTAATTCTGATGCAATTTCTGTGTTTCATCATCAATAAGAAGGTCCAAGGGATACAGTAAACCTGGAGTGAAGCATCGGAATCTATAACTAGTGTCACAGGAATGGTTCAAAACATAGTCAGTAAGAGAAGTCAGTCTTCTTTTACTTAAGCCGGCATTGTGCCTTTTGTATTTAATTGCGATGCAATTTCTGTGTTTCATCGTCAATAAGAAGGTCCAAGGGACACAGTAAACCAGGAGTGAAGCATCGGACTCTCTAACTAGTGTCACAGGAATGGTTCAAAACATAGCCAGTAAGAAGAGTCAGTCTTATTCTACTTAATTCGGCATTGTGCTTTTTGTATTTATTTCTGATGCAATTTCTGTGTTTCATCGTCAATAAAAAGGTCCAAGGGATACAGTAAACCTGGAGTGAAGCATCAGAGTCTATAACAAGTGTCACAAGAATGGTTCAAATCATAGACAGTAAGAAGAGTCAGTCTTCTTGTACTTACTTCGGCATTGTGCCTTTTGTGTTTAATTCCGATGTAATTTCTGTGTTTCGTTGTCAATAAGAATGTCAGAGGGATATTGAAAACCTGATGTGAAACGTCGGAATCTATAACTAGTGTCACAGGAATGGTTCAAAACATAGTCAGTAAGAAGAGACAGTCTTCTTGTACTTAAATCGGTATTGTGCATTTTGTATTTAATTCCGATGCAATTTCTATGTTTCATCGTCAATAAGAAGGTCCAAGGGATACTGTAATCCTGGAGTGAAGCATCGGAATCTATAACTAGTGTCAAGGGGACGGTTCAATACATACACAGTAAGAAGAGTCAGTATCCTTGCTCTGAAGTCGGCATTGTGCCTTTTGTATTTAATTCCGATGCAATTTCTGTGTTTCATCGTCAATAAGAAGGTCAGAGGGATACAGTAAACCTGAAGTGAAGCATCGGAAACTATAACTAGTGTCACACGAATGGTTCAAAACATAGACAGTTGGAAGGGTCAGTCTTCTTGTACTCAAGTCGGCATTGAGCCATTTGTATTTAATTCCGATACAATTTCTGTGTTTCATTGTCAATAAGAAGGTCCAAGGGATACAGTAAACCTGAAAAGAACCATCGGAATCTATAACAAGTGTCACAGGAATGGTTCAAAGCATAGACAGTGGGAAATGTCAGTCTACATGTACTTAAGTCGGCATTGTGCCTTTTGTGTTTAATTCCGATGCAATTTCTGTGTTTCATCGTCAATAAGAGGGTCAGAGGGATACAGTAAACCTGAAGTGAAGCATCGGAATCTATAACTAGAGTCCCAGGAATGGTTCAAAACATAGACAGTAAGAAGAGAAAGTCTTCTTGTACTGAAGTCTACATTGTGCATTTTGTATTTAATTTCGAGGCAATTTCTGTGTTTCATCGACAATGAGAAGGTCGAAGGGATACGGTAAACCTGTAGTGAAGCATCGGAATCTACAACTAGTGTCACAGGGATGGTTCAAAACATAGACAGTAAGAAGAGTCAGTCTTCTTGTACTTAAGTCGGCATTGTGCCTATTGTATTTAATTCCGGTGCAATTTCTGTGTTTCATCGTCAATAAGGACCAAGGGATACAGTAAACCTGAAGTGAACCATCGGAATCTATAACTAGTGTCACAGGAATGGTTCAAATCTTAGTCAGTATGAAGAGTCAGTCTTCTTGTACATAAGTCATCATTGTGCCTTTTCTATTTAATTCTGATGCAATTTCTGTGTTTCATCATCAATAAGAAGGTCCAAGGGATACAGTAAACCTGGAGTGAAGCATCGGAATCTATAACTAGTGTCACAGGAATGGTTCAAAACATAGTCAGTAAGAGAAGTCAGACTTCTTTTCCTTAAGCCGGCATTGTGCCTTTTGTATTTAATTGCGATGCAATTTCTGTGTTTCATCGTCAATAAGAAGGTCCAAGGGATACTGTAAACCTGGAGTGAAGTATCGGAATCTATAACTAGTGTCAAGGGGACATTTCAAAACATACACAGTAAGATGAGTCAGTATTCTTGTACTTAAGTCGGCATTGTGCTTTTTCTGTTTAATTCCGATGCAGTTTCTGTGTTTCATCGTCAATAAGAAGGTCAGAGGGATACAGTAAACCTGAAGTGAAGCATCGGAATCTATAACTAGTGTCACACGGATGGTTCAAAACATAGACAGTTGGAAGAGTCAGTCTTCTTGTACTTACTACGGCATTGAGCCTTTTGTATTTAATTCCGATACAATTTCTGTGTTTCATTGTCAATAAGAAGGTCCAAGGGATACAGTAAACCTGAAATGAACCATCGGAATCTATAACAAGTGTCACAGGAATGGTTCAAAGCATAGACAGTGGGAAAAGTCAGTCTACATGTACTTAAGTCGGCATTGTGCCTTTTGTATTTAATTCCGATGCAATTTCTGTGTTTCATCGTCAATAAGAGGGTCAGAGGGATAGAGTAAACCTGAAGTGAAGCATCGGAATCTATAACTAGTGTCACAGGAATGATTCAAAGCATAGTCAGTAAGAAGAGTCAGTCTTCTTATACTTAAGTCGGCATTGTGCCTATTGTATTTAATTACGATGCAGTTAGTGTGTTTCATCGTTAATAAGAAGGTCCAAGGAATACAGTAAACCTGAAGTGAAGCATCGGAATTTGTAACTAGAGTCACAGGAATGGTTCAAATCATAGACAGTTGGAAGAGTAAGTCTTCTTGTACCTAAGTCGGTATTGTGCCTTTTTCATTTAATTCCGATGCAATTTCTGTGTTACATCGTCATTACGAAGGTCAAAGGGATACAGTAAACCTGACGTCAAGCATCGGAATCTATAACTAGTGTCACAGGAATGGATCAAACTTAGTCAGTAAGAAGAGTCCGTCTTCTTGTACTTAAGTCGGCATTGTGCTATTGTATTTAATTCCGATGCAATTTCTGTGTATCATCGTCAATAAGAAGGTCCAAGGGATACAGTAAACCTGAAGTGAAGCATCGGATTCTATAACTAGTGTCACAGGAATGGTTCAAAACATAGGCAGTAAGATGAGTCAGTCTTCTTGTACTTAAGTCGGCATTGTGCCTTTTGTATTTAATTCCGATGCAATTTCTGTGTTTCATCGTCAATAAGAAGGTCCAAGGGATACAGTAAACCTGAAGTGAAGCATCGAAATCTAAAACTAGTATCACAGGAATTGGTCAAAATATAGACAGTAGGCAGAGTCAGTCTTCTCGTACTTAAGTCGGCATAGTGATTTTTATTTAATTCGGATGCAATATCTGTGTTTCATCGTTAATGAGAAGGTCCAAGGGATACAGTAAACCTGATATGAAGCATCGTAATCTATAACTAGTGTCACAGGAATGGTTCAAAACATAGTCAGTAAGAAGAGTCAGTCAACTTGTACTTAAGTCGGTATTGTGCCTTTTGAATTTAATTCCGATGCAATTTCTGTGTTTCACCGTCAATATGAAGGTCTAAGGGATACAGTAAACCTGGAGTGAAGCATCGGATTCTATAACTAGTGTCACAGGATTGGTTCAAAACATAGACAGAAAAAGGAGTCAGTCCTTTTGTACTTAAGTCGGCATTGTGCCTTTTGTGTTTAATTCCGATGCTATTTCTGTGTTTCATCGCCAATAAGAAGGTCCAGGGGATACAGTAAACCTGAAGTGAAGCATTAGAATCTGTAACTAGTGTCACAGGAAAGGTTCAAATCACAGTCAGTAAGAAGAGTCAGTCTTCTTGTACTTAAGTCGGCATTGTGCCTTTTGTATTTAATTCCGATGCAATTTCTGTGTTTCATTGTCACTAAGAAGGTCAGTGGGATATAGTAATCCTGAAGGTATGCATCGGAATTCATTACTAGTGTCACAGGAATGGTTCAAACATAGTCAGTAAGAAGAGTCAGTCTTCTTGTACTTAAGTCGGTATTGTGCCTTTTGTATTTAATTCCGATGCAATTTCTGTAATTCATCGTCAATAAGAAGGTCCAGGGGATACAGTAAACCTGAGGTGAAGCATCGGTATCTATTACTACTGTCACAGGAATGGTTCAAATCATAGACAGTAGGAAGAGTCAGTCTTCTTGTACTTAAGTCGGCTTAGTGCCTTTTGTATTTAATTCCGATGCAATTTCTGTGTTTCACCGTCACTAAGAAGGTCAGTGGGATATAGTAGTCCTGAGGTTAATCATCGGAATCTATAACTAGTGTCACAGGAATGTTTCAAACCATAGTCAGTAAGAAGAGTCAGTCTTCTTGTAGTTAAGTCGGTATTGTGCCTTTTCTATTTAATTCCGATGCAATTTCTGTGTTTCATCGTCAAAGAGAAGGTCCAAGGGATACAGTAAACCTGAAGTGAAGCATCGGAATTTATAACTAGTGCCACAGGAATGGTTCAAAACATAGTCAGTAGGAAGAGTCAGTCATCTTGTACGTAAGTCGGCATTGTGAATTTTGTATTTAATTCCGATACAATTTCTGTGTTTCAACGTCAATAAGAAGGTCAGAGTGATACAGTAATCCTGAAGTAAAGCATCGAAATCAATAACTAGTGTCACAGGAATGGTTCAAAACATAGTCAGTAAGAAGAGTCAGTCTTCTTGTACTTAAGTCATCATTGTGCATTTTCTATTTATTTCTGATGCTTTTTCTGTGTTTCATCGTCAATAAGAAGGTCCAAGGGATACTGTAAACCTGGAGTGAAGCATCGGAATCTATAACTAGTGTCACAGGAATGGTTCAAAACACAGACAGTAAGAAGAGTCAGACTTCTTTTACTTAAGTCGGCATTGTGCCTTTTGTATTTAATTCCGATGCAATTTCTGTGTTTCATCGTCAATAAGAAGGTCCAAGGGATACAGTAAACCTTGAGTGAAGCATCAGAGTCTATAACTAGTGTCACAGGAATGGTTCAAAGCATAGACAGTAAGAAGAGTCAGTCTTCTTGTACTTAATTCGGCATTGTGCCTTTTGTATTTAATTCCGATGCAATTTCTGTGTTTCATCGTCAATAAGAAGGTCAGAGGGATACAGTAAACCTGATATGAAGCATCGTAATCTATAACTGCTGTCACAGGAATGGTTCAAAACATAGTCAGTAAGAAGAGTCAGTCTTCTTGTACTTAAGTCGGTATTGTGCCTTTTGTATTTAATTCCGATGCAATTTCTGTGTTTCATCGTCAATAAGAAGGTCCAAGGTATACAGTAAACCTGGAGTGAAGCATCGGAATCTATAACTAGTGTCACGGGAATGGTTCGAAACATAGACAGTAAGATGAGTCAGTCTTCTTGTACTTAAGTCAGCATTGTGCCTTTTGTATTTAATTCCGATGCAATTTCTGTGTTTCATCGTCAATAAGAAGGTCCAAGGGATACAGTAAACCTGAAGTGAAGCATCGAAATCTAAAACTAGTGTCACAGGAATGGTTCAAAACATAGTCAGTAAGAAGAGTCAGTCTTCTTGTACTTAAGTCGGTATTGTGCCTTTTGTATTTAATTCCGATGCAATTTCAGTGTTTCACCGTCATTATGAAGGTCTAAGGGATACAGTAAACCTGGAGTGAAGCATCGGATTCTATGACTAGTGTCACAGGAATGGATCAAATCATAGACAGTAAAATGAGTCAGTCTTTTAGTACTTAAGTCGGCATTGTGCCTTTTGTATTTAATTCCGATGCAATTTCTGTGTTTCATCGCCAATAAGAAGGTCCAAGGGATACAGTAAACCTGAAGTGAAGCAATAGAATCTATAACTAGTGTCACAGGAATGGTTCAAATCATAGTCAGTAAGAAGAGTCAATCTTCTTGTACTTAAAACGGCATTGTGCCTTTTGTATTTAATTCCGATGCAATTTCTGTGTTTCATCGTCACCAAGTAGGTCAGTGGGATATAGTAATCCTGTAGTTATGCATCGGAATTCATTACTAGTGTCACAGGAATGGTTCAAAACATAGTCAGTAAGAAGAGTCAGTCTTCTTGTACTTTAGTCGGTATTGTGCCTTTTGTATTTAATTCCGATGCAATTTCTGTAATTCATCGTCCTTAAGAAGGTCCAGGGGATACAGTAAACCTGAGGTGAAGCATCGGAATCTATGACTAGTGTCACAGGAATGGTTCAAAGCATAGACAGTTGGAAGAGTCAGTCTTCTTGTACTTAAGTCGGCATTGTGATTTTTGTATTTAAATCCGATGCAATTTCTGTGTTTCATCGTCAATAAGAAGGTCCAAGGGATACAGTAAACCTTGAGTGAAGCATCAGAGTCTATAACTAGTTTCACAGGAATGGTTCAAATCATAGACAGTAAGATGAGTCAGTCTTCTTGTACTTAAGTCGGCATTGTGCCTTTTGTATTTAATTGCGATGCAATTTCTGTGTTTCATCGTCACTAAGAAGGTCAGTGGGATATAGTAATCCTGAAGTTATGCATCGGAATTTATTACTAGTGTCACAGGAATGGTTCAAAACATAGTCAGTAAGAAGAGTCAGTCTTCTTGTACTTAAGTCATTATTGTGCACTTTCTATTTATTTCTGATGCTTTTTCTGTGTTTCATCGTCAATACGAAGGTCCAAAGGATTCTGTAAACCTGGAGTGAAGCATCGGAATCTATAACTAGTGTCACAGGAATGGTTCAAAACACAGACAGTAAGAAGAGTCAGACTTCTTTTACTTAAGTCGGCATTGTGCCTTTTGTATTTAATTCCGATGCAACTTCTGTGTTTCATCGTCAATACGAAGGTCCAAGGGATACAGTTAACCTTGAGTGAAGCATCAGAGTCTATAACTAGTGTCACAGGAATGGTTCGAAACATAGACAGTAAGAAGAGTCAGTCTTCTTGTACTTCATTCGGCATTGTGCCTTTTGTATTTAATTCCGATGCAATTTCTGTGTTTCATCGTCAATAAGAAGGTCCAAGGGATACAGTAAACCTGAAGTGAAGCATCGAAATCTAAAACTAGTCTCACAGGAATTGTTCAAAACATAGACAGTAAGCAGAGTCAGTCTTCTCGTACTTAGGTCGGCATTGTGATTTTTATTTAATTCGGATGCAATTTCTGTGTTTCATCGTCAATAAGAAGGTCCAAGGGATACAGTAAACCTAGAGTGAAGCATCGGAATCTATATCTAGTGTCAAAGGAATGGTTCAAAACATAGACAGTATGAAGAGTCAGTCTTCTTGTACTTAAGTCGGCATTGTGCCTTTTTTATTTAATTCCGATGCAATTTCTGTGTTTCATCGTCACTAAGAAGGTCAGTGGGATATAGTATCCTGAAGTTATGCATCGGAATTTATTACTAGTGTCACAGGAATGGTTCAAATCATAGTCAGTAAGAAGAGTCAATCTTCTTGTACTTAAAACGGCATTGTGCCTTTTGTATTTAATTCCGATGCAATTTCTGTGTTTCATCGTCACCAAGTAGGTCAGTGGGATATAGTAATCCTGTAGTTATGCATCGGAATTCATTACTAGTGTCACAGGAATGGTTCAAAACATAGTCAGTAAGAAGAGTCAGTCTTCTTGTACTTTAGTCGGTATTGTGCCTTTTGTATTTAATTCCGATGCAATTTCTGTAATTCATCGTCCTTAAGAAGGTCCAGGGGATACAGTAAACCTGAGGTGAAGCATCGGAATCTATGACTAGTGTCACAGGAATGGTTCAAAGCATAGACAGTTGGAAGAGTCAGTCTTCTTGTACTTAAGTCGGCATTGTGATTTTTGTATTTAAATCCGATGCAATTTCTGTGTTTCATCGTCAATAACAAGGTCCAAGGGATACAGTAAACCTTGAGTGAAGCATCAGAGTCTATAACTAGTTTCACAGGAATGGTTCAAATCATAGACAGTAAGATGAGTCAGTCTTCTTGTACTTAAGTCGGCATTGTGCCTTTTGTATTTAATTGCGATGCAATTTCTGTGTTTCATCGTCACTAAGAAGGTCAGTGGGATATAGTAATCCTGAAGTTATGCATCGGAATTTATTACTAGTGTCACAGGAATGGTTCAAAACATAGTCAGTAAGAAGAGTCAGTCTTCTTGTACTTAAGTCATCATTGTGCACTTTCTATTTATTTCTGATGCTTTTTCTGTGTTTCATCGTCAATACGAAGGTCCAAAGGATTCTGTAAACCTGGAGTGAAGCATCGGAATCTATAACTAGTGTCACAGGAATGGTTCAAACCACAGACAGTAAGAAGAGTCAGACTTCTTTTACTTAAGTCGGCATTGTGCCTTTTGTATTTAATTCCGATGCAACTTCTGTGTTTCATCGTCAATACGAAGGTCCAAGGGATACAGTTAACCTTGAGTGAAGCATCAGAGTCTATAACTAGTGTCACAGGAATGGTTCGAAACATAGACAGTAAGAAGAGTCAGTCTTCTTGTACTTAATTCGGCATTGTGCCTTTTGTATTTAATTCCGATGCAATTTCTGTGTTTCATCGTCAATAAGAAGGTCCAAGGGATACAGTAAACCTGAAGTGAAGCATCGAAATCTAAAACTAGTCTCACAGGAATTGTTCAAAACATAGACAGTAAGCAGAGTCAGTCTTCTCGTACTTAGGTCGGCATTGTGATTTTTATTTAATTCGGATGCAATTTCTGTGTTTCATCGTCAATAAGAAGGTCCAAGGGATACAGTAAACCTAGAGTGAAGCATCGGAATCTATATCTAGTGTCAAAGGAATGGTTCAAAACATAGACAGTATGAAGAGTCAGTCTTCTTGTACTTAAGTCGGCATTGTGCCTTTTGTGTTTAATTCCGATGTAATTTCTGTGATTCACCGTCAATATGAAGGTCTAAGGGATACAGTAAACCTGGAGTGAAGCATCGGATTGCATAAATAGTGTCACAGGAATGGTTCAAACATAGGCAGTGAAATGAGTCAGTCTTCTTGTACTTAAGTCGGCATTGTGCTTTTTGTATTTAATTCCGATGCCATTTCTGTGTTTCATCGCCAATAAGTAAGTCCAAAAGATACAGTAAACCTGAAGTGAAACATTAGAATCTATAACTAGTGTCACAGGAATGGTTCAAATCATAGTCAGTAAGAAGAGTCAGTCTTCTTGTACTTAAGTCGGCATTGTGCCTTTTTTATTTAATTCCGATGCAATTTCTGTGTTTCATCGTCACTAAGAAGGTCAGTGGGATATAGTATCCTGAAGTTATGCATCGGAATTTATTACTAGTGTCACAGGAATGGTTCAAATCATAGTCAATAAGAAGAGTCAGTCTTCCTGTACGTAAGTCGGCATTGTGAATTTTGTGTTTAATTCCGATACAATTTCTGTGTTTCATCGTCAATAAGAATGTCAGAGGGATACAGTAATCCTGAAGTAAAGCATCGGAATCTATGACTAGTGTCACAGGATTGGTTCAAAACATAGTCAGTAAGAAGAGTCAGTCTTCTTGTACTTAAGTCGGTATTGTGCCTTTTGTATTTAAATTCGATGCAATTTCTGTGTTTCATCGTCAATAAGAAGGTCCAAGGGATACAGTAAACCCGAAGTGAAGCATCGGAATCTATAACTAGTGTCATAGGACTGGTTCAAAACATAGTCAGTAAGAAGAGTAAGTCTTCTTGTACTTAAGTCATCATTGTGAATTTTCTATTTATTTCTGATGCTTTTTCTGTGTTTCATCGTCAATAAGAAGGCCCAAGGGATACTGTAAACCTGGAGTGAAGCATCGGAATTTATAACTAGTGTCACAGGAATGGTTCAAATCACAGACAGTAAGAGGAGTCAGACTTCTTTTACTTATGTCGGCATTGTGCCTTTTGTATTTAATTCCGATGCAATTTCCGTGTTTCATCGCCAATAAGAAGGTCCAAGAAATACAGTAAACCTGAAGTGAAGCATTAGAATCTATAACTAGTGTCACACGAATGGTTCAATTCATAGTCAGTAAGAAGAGTCAGTCTTCTTGTACTTAAGTCGGCATTGTGCCTTTTGTATTTAATTCCGATGCAATTTCTGTGTTTCATCGTCAATAAGAAGGTCCAAGGGATACTGTAAACCTGGAGTGAAGCATCGGAATTTATAACTAGTGTCACAGGAATTGTTCAAAGCACAGACAGTAAGAAGAGTCAGATTTCTTCTACTTAAGTCGGCATTGTGCCTTTTGTATTTAATTCCGATGCAATTTCTGTGTTTCATCGCCAATAAGAAGGTCCAATGGATACAGTAAACCTGAAGTGAAGCATTAGACTCTATAACTAGTGTCACAGGAATGGTTCAATTCATAGTCAGTAAGAAGAGTCAGTCTTCTTGTACTTAAGTCATAAGAATGTCAAAGGGATACAGTAATCCTGAAGTAAAGCATCGGAATCTATGACTAGTGTCACATGAATGGTTCAAAACATAGTCAGTAAGAAGAGTCAGTCTTCTTGTACTTAAGTCGGTATTGTGCATTTTGTATTTAATTCCGATGCAATTTCTGTGTTTCATCGTCAATAAGAAGGTCCAAGGGATACAGTAAACCTGGAGTGAAGCATCGGAATCTATAACTAGAGTTACAGGGACGGTTTAAAACATAGACAGTAAGTTGAGTCAGTATTCTTGTACTTAATTCGGCATTGTGCAATTTCTATTTAATTCCGATGCAATTTCTGTGTTTCATCGTCAATAAGAAGGTCCAAGGGATACAGTAAACCCGAAGTAAAGCATCGGAATCTATAACTAGTGTCATAGGACTGGTTCAAAACATAGTCAGTAAGAAGAGTCAGTCTTCTTGTACTTAAGTCATCATTGTGAATTTTCTATTTATTTCTGATGCTTTTTCTGTGTTTCATCGTCAATAAGAAGGTCCAAGGGATACTGTAAACCTGGAGTGAAGCAGCGGAAATTATAACTAGTGTCACAGGAATGGTTCAAATCACAGACAGTAAGAGGAGTCAGACTTCTTTTACTTATGTCGGCATTGTGCCTTTTGTATTTCATTCCGATGCAATTTCCGTGTTTCATCGCCAATAAGAAGGTCCAAGGGATACAGTAAACCTGAAGTGAAGCATTAGAATCTATAACTAGTGTCACACGAATGGTTCAATTCATAGTCAGTAAGAAGAGTCAGTCTTCTTGTACTTAAGTCCGCATTGAGCTTTTTGTATTTAATTCCGATGCAATTTCTGTGTTTCATCGTCAATAAGAAGGCCCAAGGGATACAGTTAACCTCGAGTGAAGCATCGGAATCTATAACTAGTGTTACAGGTACGGTTCAAACCATAGACAGTAAGATGAGTCAGTATTCTTGTACTTAATTCGGCATTGTGCATTTTCTATTTAATTCCGATGCAATTTCTGTGTTTCATCGTCAATAAGAAGGTCCAAGGGATACAGTAAACCCGAAGTGAAGCATCGGAATCTATAACTAGTGTCATAGGACTGGTTCAAAACATAGTCAGTAAGAAGAGTCAGTCTTCTTGTACTTAAGTCGGCATTGTGCCTTTTGTATTTAATTCCGATGCAATTTCTGTGTTTCATCGTCAATAAGAAGGTCCAAGGGATACTGTAAACCTGGAGTGAAGCATCGGAATTTATAACTAGTGTCACAGGAATTGTTCAAAGCACAGACAGTAAGAAGAGTCAGATTTCTTTTACTTAAGTCGGCATTCTGCCTTTTGTATTTAATTCCGATGCAATTTCGGTGTTTCATCGCCAATAAGAAGGTCCAATGGATACAGTAAACCTGAAGTGAAGCATTAGACTCTATAACTAGTGTCGCAGGAATGGTTCAATTCATAGTCAGTAAGAAGAGTCAGTCTTCTTGTACTTAAGTCGGCATTGTGCCTTTTGTATTTAATTCCGATACAATTTCTGTGTTTCATCGTCAATAAGAATGTCAGAGGGATACAGTAATCCTTAAGTAAAGCATCGGAATCTATGACTAGTGTCACAGGAATGGTTCAAAACATAGTCAGTAAGAAGAGTCAGTCTTCTTGTACTTAAGTCGGTATTGTGCCTTTTGTATTTAATTCCGATGCAATTTCTGTGTTCCATCGTCAATTAGAAGGTGCAAGGGATACAGTAAACCTGAGGTGAAGCATTGGAATCTTTGACTAGTGTCACAGGAATGGTTCAAAACATAGTCAGTAAGAAGAGTCAGTCTTCTTGTACTTAAGTCGGCATTGTGCCTTTTGTATTTAATTCCGATGCAATTTCTGTGTTTCATCGTCAATAAGAAAGGTCCAAGGGATACAGTAATCCCGAAGTGAAGCATCGGAATCTATAACTAGTGTCACAGGAATGGTTCAAAGCATACTCAATAAGAAGAGTCAGTCTTCTAGTACTTAAGTCATCATTGTGCATTTTCTATTTATTTCTGATGCTTTTTCTGTGAATCAACGTCAATAAGAAGGTCCAAGGGATACTGTAAACCTGGAGTGATGCATCGGAATTTATAACTAGTGTCACAGGAATGGTTCAAAACACAGACAGTAAAAGAGTCAGTCTTCTTGTACTTAAGTCGGCATTGTGCCTTTTGTATTTAATTCCGATGTAATTCCTGTGTTTTATAGTCAATAAAAAGGTCAGAGGGATACAGTAAACATGAAGTGAAGCATCGGAATCTATAACTTGTGTCACAGGAATGGTTCAAATCATAATCAGTAAGAAGAGGCAGTCTTCTTGTACTTTAGTCGGCATTGTGCCTTTTGTATTTAATTCCGATGAAATTTCTGTGTTTCATCGTCAATATGAAGGTCTAAGGGATACAGTAAACCAGGAGTGAAGCATTAGAATCTATAACTGGTGTCACAGGAATGGTTCAAATCATAGTCAGTAAGAAGAGTCAGTCTTCTTGTACTTAAGTCGGCATTGTGCCTTTTGTATTTAATTCCGATGCAATTTCTGTGTTTCATCGTCACTAAGAAGGTCAGTGGGATGTAGTAATCCTGAAGTTATGCATCGGAATTTATTACTATTGTCACAGGAATGGTTCAAAACATAGTCAGTGAGAAGAGTCAGTCTTCTTGTACGTAAGTCGGCATTGTGAATTTTGTGTTTAATTCCGATACCATTTCTGTGTTTCATCGTCAATAAGCAGGTCCAAGGGATACTGTAAACCATGAGTGAAGCATAGGAATCTATAACTAGTGTCACAGGAATGGTTCAAAACACAGACAGTAAGAAGAGTCAGGCTTCTTGTACTTAAGTCGGCATTGTGCCTTTTGTATTTAATTCCGATGTAATTCCTGTGTTTTATAGTCAATAAAAAGGTCAGAGGGATACAGTAAACATGAAGTGAAGCATCGGAATCTATAAGTAGTGTCACAGGAATGGTTCAAAACACAGACAGTAAGAAGAGTCAGGCTTCTTGTACTTAAGTCGGCATTGTGCCTTTTGTATTTAATTCCGAAGTAATTCCTGTGTTTTATAGTCAATAAAAAGGTCAGAGGGATACAGTAAACATGAAGTGAAGCATCGGAATCTATAACTAGTGTCACAGGATTGGTTCAAATCATAGTCAGTAAGAAGAGTCAGTCTTCTTGTACTTAAGTCGGCATTTTGCCTTTTGTATTTAATTCCGATGCAATTTCTGCGTTTCATCGTCACTAAGAAGGTCAGTGGGATATAGTAGTCCTGAAGTTAAGCATCGGAATCTATAACTAGTGTCACAGGAATGGTTCAAAACATAGTCAGTAAGAAGAGTCAGTCTTCTTGTAGTTAAGTCGGTATTGTGCCTTTTCTATTTAATTCCGATGCAATTTCTGTGTTTCATCGTCAATAAGAAGGTCCAAGGGATACAGTAAACCTGAAGTGAAGCATCGGAATTTATAACTAGTGTCACAGGAATGGTTCAAAACATAGTCAGTATGAGGAGTCACTTTTCTTGTACGTAAGTCGGCATTGTGAATTTTGTATTTAATTCCGATGCTATTTCTGTGTTTCATCGTCAATAAGAAGGTCAGAGGGATACAGTAATCCTGAGGTAAAGCATCGGAATCTATGACCAGTGTCACAGGAATGTTCAAAACATAGTCAGTAAGAAGAGTCAGTCTTCTTGTACTTAAGTCGGTATTGTGCTTTTTGTATTTAATTCCGATGCAATTTCTGTGTTTCATCGTCGATAAGAAGGTCCAAGGGATACAGTAAACCTGAAGTGAAGCATCGGAATCTATGACTACTGTCGCAGGAATGGTTCAAAGCATAGACAGCAGGAAGAGTCTGTCTACTTGTACTTAAGTCGGCATTGTGCTTTTGGTATTTAATTCCGTTGCAATTTCTGTGTTTCATCGTCAATAAGAAGGTCCAAGGGATACAGTAATCCAGGAGTGAAGCATCGGAATCTCTAACTAGTATCACAGGGACGGTTCAAACCATAGTCAGTAAGATGAGTCAGTATTCTTGCACTTAATTCGGCATTGTGCATTTTCTATTTAATTCCGATGCAATATCTGTGTTTCATCGTCAATAAGAAGGTCCAAGGGATACAGTAAACCCGACGTGAAGCATCGGAATCTATTACTAGTGTCACAGGAATGGTTCAAAACATAGTCAGTAAGAAGAGTCAGTCTTCTTGTACTTAAGTCATCATTGTGCATTTTCTATTTATTTCTGATGCTTTTTCTGTGTTTCATCGTCAATAAGAAGGTCCAAGGGATCCTGTAAACCTGGAGTAAAGCATCGCAATCTATAACTAGTGTCACAGGAATGGTTCAAAACACAGACAGTAAGAAGAGTCAGACTACTTTTACTTAAGTCGGCATTGTGCCTTTTGTATTTAATTCCGATGCAATTTCTGTGTTTCATCGTCAATAAGAAGGTCCAAGGGATACAGTAAACCTTGAGTGAAGCATCAGAGTCTATAACTAGTGTCACAGGAATGGTTCAAAACATAGACAGTAAGAAGAGTCAGTCTTCTTGTCCTTAATTCGGCATTGTGCCTTTTGTATTTAATTCCGATGCAATTTCTGTGTTTCATCGTCAATAAGAAGGTCCAAGGGATACAGTAAACCTGAAGTGAAGCATCGAAATCTAAAACTAGTCTCACAGGAATTGTTCAAAACATAGACAGTAAGCAGAGTCAGTCTTCTCGTACTTAGGTCGGCATTGTGATTTTTATTTAATTCGGATGCAATTTCTGTGTTTCATCGTCAATAAGAAGGTCCAAGGGATACAGTAAACCAAGAGTGAAGCATCGGAATCTATATCTAGTGTCAAAGGAATGGTTCAAAACATAGACAGTATGAAGAGTCAGTCTTCTTGTACTTAAGTCGGCATTCTGCTTTTTGTATTTATTTCCGATGTAATTTCTGGATGTTATCGTCAATATGAGGGTCAGAGGGATACAAGAAACATGAAGTGAAGCATCGGAATCTATAACTAGTGTCACAGGAATGGTTCAAAACATAGTCAGTAAGAAGAGTCAGTCTTCTTGTACTTAAGTCGGCATTGTGCCTTTTGTGGTTAATTCCGATACAATTTCTGTGTTTCACCGTCAATATGAAGGTCTAAGGGATACAGTAAACCTGGAGTGAAGCATCGGGTTGCATAAATAGTGTCACAGGAATGGTTCAAACAAAGACAGTGAAATGAGTCAGTCTTCTTGTACTTAAGTCGGCATTGTGCCTTTTGTATTTAGTTCCGATGCAATTTCTGTGTTTCATCGCCAATACGTAGGTCCAAGGGATACAGTAAACCTGAAGTGAAGCATTAGAATCTATAACTAGTGTCACAGGAATGGTTCAAATCATAGTCAGTAAGAAGAGTCAGTCTTCTTGTACTTAAGTCGGCATTGTGATTTTTGTATTTAATTCCGATGCAATTTCTTTGTTTCATCGTCACTAAGAAGGTCAGTGGGATATAGTATCCTGAAGTTATGCATCGGAATTTATTACTAGTGTCACAGGAATGGTTCAAATCATAGTCAATAAGAAGAGTCAGTCTTCCTGTACGTAAGTCGGCATTGTGAATTTTGTGTTTAATTCCGATACAATTTCTTTGTTTCATCGTCAATAAGAATGTCAGAGGGATACAGTAATCCTGAAGTAAAGCATCGGGATCTATGACTAGTGTCACAGGACTGGTTCAAAACATAGTCAGTAAGAAGAGTCAGTCTTCTTGTACTTAAGTCGGTATTGTGCCTTTTGTATTTAATTTCGATGCGATTTCTGTGTTTCATCGTCAATAAGAAGGTCCAAGGGATACATTAAACCTAGAGTGAAGCATCGGAATCTATAACTAGTGTTACAGGGACGGTTCAAACCATAGACAGTAAGATGAGTCAGTATTCTTGTACTTAATTCGGCATTGTGCATTTTCTATTTAATTCCGATGCAATTTCTGTGTTTCATCGTCAATAAGAAGGTCCAAGGGATACAGTAAACCTGAAATGAAGCATCGGAATCTATAACTAGTGTCATAGGACTGGTTCAAAACATAGTCAGTAAGAAGAGTCAGTCTTCTTGTACTTAAGTCATCATTGTGAATTTTCTATTTATTTCTGATGCTTTTTCTGTGTTTCATCGTCAATAAGAAGGTCCAAGGGATACTGTAAACCTGGAGTGAAGCATCGGAATTTATAACTTGTGTCACAGGAATGGTTCAAATCACAGACAGTAAGAGGAGTCAGACTTCTTTTACTTATGTCGGCATTGTGCCTTTTGTATATAATTCCGATGCAATATCCGTGTTTCATCGCCAATAAGAAGGCCCAAGGGATACAGTAAACCTGAAGTGAAGCATTAGAATCTATAACTAGTGTCACAGGAATGGTTCAATACATAGTCAGTAAGAAGAGTCAGTCTGCTTGTACTTAAGTCAGCATTGTGCCTTTTGTATTTAATTCCGATACAATTTCCGTGTTTCATCGTCAATAAGAAGGTCCAAGGGATACTGTAAACCTGGAGTGAAGCATCGGAATTTTTAACTGGTGTCACAGGAATTGTTCAAAGCACAGACAGTAAGAAGAGTCAGATTTCTTTTACTTAAGTCGGCATTGTGCCTTTTGTATTTAATTCCGATGCAATTTCTGTGTTTCATCGCCAATAAGAAGGTCCAATGGATACAGTAAACCTGAAGTGAAGCATTAGACTCTATAACTAGTGTCACAGGAATGGTTCAATACATAGTCAGTAAGAAGAGTCAGTCTTCTTGTACTTAAGTCGGCATTGTGCTTTTGTATTTAATTCCGATACAATTTCTGTGTTTCATCGTCAATAAGGATGTCAGAGGGATACAGTAATCCTGAAGTAAAGCATCGGAATCTATGACTAGTGTCACAGGAATGGTTCAAAACATAGTCAGTAAGAAGAGTCAGTCTTCTTGTACTTAAGTCGGTATTGTGCATTTTGTATTTAATTCCGATGCAATTTCTGTGTTTCATCGTCAATAAGAAGTTCCAAGGGATACAGTAAACCTGGAGTGAAGCATCGGAATCTATAACTAGTGTTACAGGGACGGTTCAAACCATAGACAGTAAGATGAGTCAGTATTCTTGTACTTAATTCGGCATTGTGCATTTTCTATTTATCTCCGATGCAATTTCTGTGTTTCATCGTCAATAAGAAGGTCCAAGGGATACAGTAAACCCGAAGTGAAGCATCGGAATCTATAACTAGTGTCATAGGACTGGTTCAAAACATAGTCAGTAAGAAGAGTCAGTCTTCTTGTACTTAAGTCATCATTGTGAATTTTCTATTTATTTCTGATGCTTTTTCTGTGTTTCATCGTCAATAAGAAGGTCCAAGGGATACTGTAAACCTGGAGTGAAGCATCGGAATTTATAACTAGTGTCACAGGAATGGTTCAAATCACAAACAAAGTAAGAGGAGTCAGACTTCTTTTACTTATGTCGGCATTGTGCCTTTTGTATTTAATTCCGATGCAATTTCCGTGTTTCATCGCCAATAAGAAGGTCCAAGGGATACAGTAAACCTGAAGTGAAGCATTAGAATCTATAACTAGTGTCACACGAATGGTTCAATTCATAGTCAGTAAGAAGAGTCAGTCTTCTTGTACTTAAGTCGGCATTGTGCCTTTTGTATTTAATTCCGATGCAATTTCTGTGTTCCATCGTCAATAAGAATGTCCAAGGGATACAGTAAACCTGGAGTGAAGCATCGGAATCTATAAGTAGTGTTACAGGTACGGTTCAAACCATAGACAGTAAGATGAGTCAGTATTCTTGTACTTAATTCGGCATTGTGCATTTTCTATTTAATTCCGATGCAATTTCTGAGTTTCATCGTCAATAAGAAGGTCCAAGGGATACAGTAAACCCGAAGTGAAGCATCGGAATCTATAACTAGTGTCACAGGACTGGTTCAAAACATAGTCAGTAAGAAGAGTCAGTCTTCTTGTACTTAAGTCATCATTGTGAATTTTCTATTTATTTCTGATGCTTTTTCTGTGTTTCATCGTCAATAAGAAGGTCCAAGGGATACTGTAAACCTGGAGTGAAGCATCGGAATTTATAACTAATGTCACAGGAATGGTTCAAATCACAGACAGTAAGAGGAGTCAGACTTCTTTTACTTGTGTCGGCATTGTGCCTTTTGTATTTAATTCCGATGCAATTTCCGTGTTTCATCGCCAATAAGAAGGTCCAAGGGATACAGTAAACCTGAAGTGAAGCATTAGAATCTATAACTAGTGTCTCACGAATGGTTCAATTCATAGTCAGTAAGAAGAGTCAGTCTTCTTGTACTTAAGTCGGCATTGTGCCTTTTGTATTTAATTCCGATACAATTTCTGTGTTTCATCGTTAATAAGAATGTCAGAGGGATTCAGTAATCCTGAAGTAAAGCATCGGAATCTATGACTAGTGTCACAGGAATGGTTCAAAACATAGTCAGTAAGAAGAGTCAGTCTTCTTGTACTTAAGTCGCTATTGTGCCTTTTGTATTTAATTCCGATGCAATTTCTGTGTTTCATCGTCAATAAGAAGGTCCAAGGGATACAGTAAACCTGAGGTAAAGCATCGGAATCTATGACTAGTGTCACAGGAATGGTTCAAAACATAGACAGTAGGAAGAGTCAGTCTTCTTGTACTTCAGTTGGCATTGTGCTTTTTGTATTTAATTCCGATGCAATTTCTGTGTTTCATCGTCAATAAGAAGGTCCAAGGGATACAGTAAACCTGGAGTGAAGCATCGGAATCTATGACTAGTGTCACAGGGACGGTTCAAACCATAGACAGTAAGATGAGTCAGTATTCTTGTACTTAATTCGGCATTGTGCATTTTCTACTTAATTCCGATGCAATTTCTGTGTTTCATCGTCAATAAGAAGGTCCAAAGGATACAGTAATCCCGAAGTGAAGCATCGGAATCTATAACTGGTCTCACAGGAATGGTTCAAAACATAGTCAGTAAGAAGAGTCAGTCTTCTAGTACTTAAGTCATCATTGTGCATTTTCTATTTATTTCTGATGCTTTTTCTGTGTTTCAACGTCAATAAGAAGGTCCAAGGGATTCTGTAAACCTGGAGTGATGCATCGGAATTTATAACTAGAGTCACAGGAATGGTTCAAAACACAGACAGTAAGAAGAGTCAGTCTTCTTGTACTTAAGTCGGCATTGTGCCTTTTGTATTTAATTCCGATGTAATTCCTGTGTTTTATAGTCAATAAAAAGGTCAGAGGGATACAGTAAACATGAAGTGAAGCATCGGAATCTATAACTAGTGTCACAGGAATTTTTCAAATCATAGTCAGTAAGAAGAGTCAGTCTTCTTGTACTTTAGTCGGCATTGTGCCTTTTGTATTTAATTCCGATGAAATTTCTGTGTTTCATCGTCAATATGAAGGTCTAAGGGATACAGTAAACCAGGAGTGAAGCATCGGAATCTATAACTAGTGTCACAGGAATGGTTCAAATCATAGTCAGTAAGAAGAGTCAGTCTTCTTGTACTTAAGTCGGCATTGTGCCTTTTGTATTTAATTCCGATGCAATTTCTGTGTTTCATCGTCAATATGAAGGTCTAAGGGATACAGTAAACCTGGAGTGAAGCATTAGAATCTATAACTAGTGTCACAGGAATGGTTCAAATCATAGTCAGTAAGAAGAGTCTTTCTTCTTGTACTTAAGTCGGCATTTTGCCTTTTGTATTTAATTCCGATGCAATTTCTGTGTTTCATCGTCAATAAGAAGGTCCAAGGGATACAGTAAACCTGAACTGAAGCATCGAAATCTGAAACTAGTCTCACAGGAATTGTTCAAAACATAGACAGTAAGCAGAGCCAGTCTTCTCGTACTTAGGTCGGCATAGTGATTTTTATATAATTCGGATGCAATTTCTGTGTTTCATCGTCAATAAGAAGGTCCAAGGGATACAGTAAACCTAGAGTGAAGCATCGGAATCTATATCTAGTGTCAAAGGAATGGTTCAAAACATAGACAGTAAGAAGAGTCAGTCTTCTTGTACTTAAGTCGGCATTGTGCCTTTTGTATTTAATTCCGATGTAATTTCTGTATTTTTTCGTCAATATGAGGATCAGAGGGATACAAGAAACATGAAGTGAAGCATTGGAATCTATAACTAGTGTCACAGGAATGGTTCAAAACATAGTCAGTAAGAAGAGTCAGTCTTCTTGTACTTAAGTCGGCATTGTGCCTTTTGTGTTTAATTCCGATGCAATTTCTGTGTTTCACCGTCAATATGAAGGTCTAAGGGATACAGTAAACCTGGAGTGAAGCATCGGATCGCATAAATAGTGTCACAGGAATGGTTCAAACATAGACAGTGAAGTGAGTCAGTCTTCTTGTACTTAAAACGGCATTGTGCCTTTTGTATTTAATTCCGATGCAATTTCTGTGTTTCATCGTCCATAAGAAGGTCAGAGGGATACAGTAAACCTGATATGAAGCATCGTAATCTATAACTAGTGTCACAGGAATGGTTCAAACATAGTCAGTAAGAAGAGTCTTTCTTCTTGTACTTAAGTCGGCATTTTGCCTTTTGTATTTAATTCCGATGCAATTTCTGTGTTTCATCGTCAATAAGAAGGTCCAAGGGATACAGTAAACCTGAGGTGAAGCATCGAAATCTGAAACTAGTCTCACAGGAATTGTTCAAAACATAGACAGTAAGCAGAGCCAGTCTTCTCGTACTTAGGTCGGCATAGTGATTTTTATTTAATTCGGATGCAATTTCTGTGTTTCATCGTCAATAAGAAGGTCCAAGGGATACAGTAAACCTAGAGTGAAGCATCGGAATCTATATCTAGTGTCAAAGGAATGGTTCAAAACATAGACAGTAAGAAGAGTCAGTCTTCTTGTACTTAAGTCGGCATTGTGCCTTTTGTATTTAATTCCGATGTAATTTCTGTATTTTTTCGTCAATATGAGGATCAGAGGGATACAAGAAACATGAAGTGAAGCATTGGAATCTATAACTAGTGTCACAGGAATGGTTCAAAACATAGTCAGTAAGAAGAGTCAGTCTTCTTGTACTTAAGTCGGCATTGTGCCTTTTGTGTTTAATTCCGATGCAATTTCTGTGTTTCACCGTCAATATGAAGGTCTAAGGGATACAGTAAACCTGGAGTGAAGCATCGGATTGCATAAATAGTGTCACAGGAATGGTTCAAAACATAGACAGTGAAGTGAGTCAGTCTTCTTGTACTTAAGTCGGCATTGTGCCTTTTGTATTTAATTCCGATGCAATTTCTGTGTTTCATCGCCAATAAGTAGGTCCAAGGGATACAGTAAACCTGAAGTGAAGCATTAGAATCTATAACTAGTGTCACAGGAATGGTTCAAATCATAGTCAGTAAGAAGAGTCAGTCTTCTTGTACTTAAGTCGGCATTGTGCCTTTTGTATTTAATTCCGATGCAATTTCTGTGTTTCATCGTCACTAAGAAGGTCAGTGGGATATAGTAATCCTGAAGTTATGCATCGGAATTTATTACTAGTGTCGCAGGAATGGTTCAAATCATAGTCAATAAGAAGAGTCAGTCTTCCTGTACGTAAGTCGGCATTGTGAATTTTGTGTTTAATTCCGATACAATTTCTGTGTTTCATCGTCAATAAGAATGTCAGAGGGATACAGTAATCCTGAAGTAAAGCATCGGAATCTATGACTAGTGTCACAGGAATGGTTCAAAACACAGACAGTAAGAAGAGTCAGACTTCTTTTACCTAAGTCGGCATTGTGCCTTTTGTATTTAATTCCGATGTAATTCCTGTGTTTTATAGTCAATAAGAAGGTCAGAGGGATACAGTAAACATGAAGTGAAGCATCGGAATCTATAACTAGTGTCACAGGAATGGTTCAAATCATAGTCAGTAAGAAGAGTCAGTCTTCCTGTACTTAAGTCTGCATTGTGCCTTTTGTATTTAATTTCGATGCAATTTCTGTGTTTCATTGTCACTAAGAAGGTCAGTGGGATATAGTAGTCCTGAAGTTAAGCATCGGAATCTATAACTAGTGTCACAGGAATGGTTCAAAACATTGTCAGTAAGAATAGTCAGTCTTCTTGTAGTTAAGTCGTTATTATGCCTGTTCTATTTAATTCCGATGCAATTTCTGTGTTTCATCGTCAATAAGAAGATCCAAGGGATACAGTATACCTGAAGTGAAGCATCGGAATTTATAACTAGTGTCACAGGAATGGTTCGAAACATAGTCAATAAGAAGAGTCAGTCTTCTTGTACTTCAGTCGGCATTGTGAATTTTGTATCCAATTCCGATACAATTTCTGTGTTTCATCGTAAATAAGAAGGTCAGAGGGATACAGTAATCCTGAAGTAAAGCATCGGAATCTATGACCAGTGTCACAGGAATGGTTCAAAACATAGTCAGTAAGAAGAGTCAGTCTTCTTGTACTTAAGTCGGTATTGTACCTTTTGTATTTAATTCCGATGCAATTTCTGTGTTTCATCGTCAATATGAAGGTCCAAGGGATACAGTAATCCCAAAGTGAAGCATCGGAAACTATAACTAGTGCCACAGGAATGGTTAAAAGCATAGTCAGTAAGAAGAGTCAGTCTTCTTGTACTTAAGTCATCATTGTGCATTTTCTATTTATTTCTGATGTTTTTTCTGTGTTTCAACGTCAATAAGAAGGTCCAAGGGATTCTGTAAACATGGAGTGATGCATCGGAATTTATAACTAGTGTCACAGGAATGGTTCAAAACACAGACAGTAAGAAGAGTCAGACTTCTTTTACCTAAGTCGTTATTGTGCCTGTTGTATTTAATTCCGATGCAATTTCTGTGTTTCATCATCAATAAGACGGTCCAAGGGATACAGTAAACCGTGAGTGAAGCATCAGAGTCTATAACTAGTGTCACAGGAATGGTTCAAAACATAGACAGTAAGAAGAGTCAGTCCTCTTGTACTTAAGTCGGCTTTGTGCCTTTTGTATTTAATTCCGATGTAATTCCTGTGTTTTATAGTCAACAAGAAGGTCAGAGGGATACAGTAAACATGAAGTGAAGCATCGGAATCTATAACTAGTGTCACAGGAATGGTTCAAATCATAGTCAGTAAGAAGAGTCAGTCTTCTTGTACTTTAGTCGGCACTGCGCCTTTTGTATTTAATTCCGATGAAATTTCTGTGTTTCATCGTCAATATGAAGGGCTAAGGGATACAGTAAACCTGGAGTGAAGCATTAGAATCTATAACTAGTGTCACAGGAATGGTTCAAATTATAGTCAGTAAGAAGAGTCAGTCTTCTTGTACTTAAGTCTGCTTTGTGCCTTTTGTATTTAATTTCGATGCAATTTCTGTGTTTTATTGTCACTAAGAAGGTCAGTGGGATATAGTAGTCCTGAAGTTAAGCATCGGAATCTATAACTAGTGTCACAGGAATGGTTCAAAACATTGTTAGTAAGAATAGTCAGTCTTCTTGTAGTTAAGTCGGTGTTATGCCTGTTCTATTTAATTCCGATGCAATTTTTGTGTTTCATCGTCAATAAGAAGGTCCAAGGGATACAGTAAACCTGAAGTGAAGCATCAGAATTTATAACTAGTGTCACAGGAATGGTACGAAACATAGTCAGTAAGAAGAGTCAGTCTTCTTGTACTTCAGTCGGCATTGTGAATTTTGTATTTAATTCCGATACAATTTCTGTGTTTCATCGTAAATAAGAAGGTCAGAGGGATACAGTAATCGTGAAGTAAAGCATCGGAATCTATGACCAGTGTCACAGGAATGGTTCAAAACATAGTCAGTAAGAAGAGTCAGTCTACTTGTACTTAAGTCGGTATTGTGCTTTTGGTATTTAATTCCGTTGCAATTTCTGTGTTTCATCGTCAATAAGAAGGTCCAAGGGATACAGTAAACCAGGAGTGAAGCATCGGAATCTCTAACTAGTGTCACAGGGACGGTTCAAACCATAGTCAGTAAGATGAGTCAGTATTCTTGTACTTAATTCGGCATTGTGCATTTTCTATTTAATTCCGATGCAATATCTGTGTTTCATCGTCAATAAGAAGGTCCAAGGGATACAGTAAACCCGAAGTGAAGCATCGGAATCTATAACTAGTGTCACAGGAATGGTTCAAAACATAGTCAGTAAGAAGAGTCAGTCTTCTTGTACTTAAGTCATCATTGTGCATTTTCAATTTATTTCTGATGCTTTTTCTGTGTTTCATCGTCAATAAGAAGGTCCAAGGGATCCTGTAAACCTGGAGTGAAGCATCGGAATCTATAACTAGTGTCACATTAATGGTTCAAAGCACAGACAGTAAGAAGAGTCAGACTTCTTTTACTTAAGTCGGCATTGTGCCTTTTGTATTTAAATCCGATGCAATTTCTGTGTTTCATCGTTAATAAGAAGGTCAGAGGGATACAGTAAACCTGATATGAAGCATCGTAATCTATAACTAGTGTCACAGGAATGGTTCAAACGTAGTCAGTAAGAAGAGTCAGTCTACTTGTACTTGAGTCGGTATTGTGCCTTTTGTATTGAATTCCGATGCAATTTCTGTGTTTCATCGTCAATAAGAAGGTCCAAGGTAAACAGTAAACCTGGAGTGAAGCATCGGAATCTATAACTAGTGTCACAGGAATGGTTCGAAACATAGACAGTAAGATGGGTCAGTCTTTTTGTACTTAAGCCGGCAGTGTGCCTTTTGTATTTAATTCCGATGCAATTTCTGTGTTTCATCGTCAATGAGAAGGTCCAAGGGATACAGTAAACCTGAAGTGAAGCATCGAAATCTAAAACTAGTCTCACAGGAATTGTTCAAACATAGACAGCAAGCAGAGTCAGTCTTCTCGTACTTAGGTCGGCATTGTGATTTTTATTTAATTCGGATGCAAGTTCTGTGTTTCATCGTCAATAAGAAGGTACTAGGGATACAGTTAACCTAGAGTGAAGCATCGGAATCTATATCTAGTGTCAAAGGAATGGTTCAAAACATAGACAGTAAGAAGAGTCAGTCTTCTTGTACTTAAGTCGGCATTGTGCCTTTTGTATTTAGTTCCGATGAAATTTCTGTATCTTATCGTCAATATGAGGGTCAGAGGGATACAAGAAACATGAAGTGAAGCATCGGAATCTATAACTAGTGTCACAGGAATGGTTCAAAACAGAGTCAGTAAGAAGAGTCAGTCTTCTTGTACTTAAGTCGGCATTGTGCCTTTTGTGTTTAATTCCGATGCAATTTCTGTGTTTCACCGTCAATATGAAGTCTAAGGGATACAGTAAACCTGGAGTGAAGCATCGGATTGTATAAATAGTGTCACAGGAATGGTTCAAAACATAGACAGTGAAATGAGTCAGTCTTCTTGCACTTAAGTCGGCATAGTGCCTTTTGTATTTAATTCCGATGCAATTTCTGTGTTTCATCGTAATAAGTAAGTTTAAGGGATACAGTAAACCTGAAGTGAAGCATTAGAATCTATAACTAGTGTCACAGGAATGGTTCGAATCATAGTCAGTAAGAAGAGTCAGTCTTCTTGTACTTAAGTCGGCATTGTGCCTTTTGTATTTAATTCCATGCAATTTCTGTGTTTCATCGTCACTAAGAAGGTCAGTGGGATATAGTAATCCTGAAGTTATGCATCGGAATTTATTACTAGTGTCACAGGAAAGGTTCAAATCATAGTCAATAAGAAGAGTCAGTCTTCCTGTACGTAAGTCGGCATTGTGAAATTTGTGTTTAATTCCGATACAACTTCTGTGTTTCATCGTCAATAAGAATGTCAGAGGGATACAGTAATCCTGAAGTAAAGCATCGGAATCTATGACTAGTGTCACAGGAATGGTTCAAAACATAGTCAGTAAGAAGAGTCAGTCTTCTTGTTCTTAAGTTGGTATTGTGCTTTTGTATTTAATTTCCATGCAATTTCTGTGTTTCATCGTCAATAAGAAGGTCCAAGGGATACAGTAAACCTGGAGTGAAGCATCGGAATCTATAACTAGTCTTACAGGGACGGTTCAAACCATAGACAGTAAGATGAGTCAGTATTCTTGTACTTAATTCGGCATTGTGCATTTTCTATTTAATTCCGATGCAATTTCTGGGTTTCATCGTCAATAAGAAGGTCCAAGGGATACAGTAAACCCGAAGTGAAGCATCGGAATCTATAACTAGTGTCATAGGACTGGTTCAAAACATAGTCAGTAAGAAGAGTCAGTCTTCTTGAACTTAAGTCATCATTGTGCATTTTCTATTTATTTCTGATGCTTTTTCTGTGTTTCATCGTCAATAAGAAGGTCCAAGGGATACTGTGAACCTGGAGTGAAGCATCGGAATTCATAACTAGTGTCACAGGAATGGTTCAAATCACAAACAGTAAGAGGAGTCAGACTTCTTTTACTTATGTCGGCATTGTACCTTTTGCATTTAATTCCGATGCAATTTCCGTGTTTCATCGCCAATAAGAAGGTCCAAGGGATACAGTAAACCTGAAGTGAAGCATTAGAATCTATAACTAGTGTCACAGGAATGGTTCAATTCATAGTCAGTAAGAAGAGGCAGTCTTCTTGTACTTAAGTCGGCATTGTGCCTTTTGTATTTAATTCCGATGCAATTTCTGTGTTTCACCGTCAATGAGAATGTCCAAGGGATACTGTAAACCTGGAGTGAAGCGTCGGAATTTATAACTAGTGTCACAGAAATTGTTCAAATCACAGGTAGTAAGAAGTGTCAGATTTCTTTTACTTAAGTCGGCATTGTGCCTTTTGTATTTAATTCCGATGCAATTTCTGTGTTTCATCGCCAATAAGAAGGTCCAATGGATACAGTAAACCTGAAGTGAAGCATTAGACTCAATAACTAGTGTCACAGAAATAGTTCAATTCATAGACAGTAAGAAGAGTCAGTCTTCTTGTACTTCAGTCGGCATTGTGCCTTTTGTATTTAATTCCGATACAATTTCTGTGTTTCATCGTCAATAAGAATGTCAGAGGGATACAGTATTCTTGAAGTAAAGCATCGGAATCTATGATTAGTGTCACAGGAATGGTTCAAAACATAGTCAGTAAGAAGAGTCAGTCTTCTTGTACTTAAGTCGGTATTGTGCCTTTTGTATTTAATTCCGATGCAATTTCTGTGTTTCATCGTCAATAAGAACGTCCAAGGGATACAGTAAACCTGAGGTGAAGCGTCGGAATCTATGACTAGTGTCACAGGAATGGTTCAAAACATAGACAGTAGGAAGAGTCATACTTCTTTTACCCAAGTCGGCATTGTGCCTGTCGTATTTAATTCCGATGCAATTTCTGTGTTTCTTCGTCAATAAGACGGTCAAAGGGATACAGTAAACCGTGATTGAAGCATCAGTGTCTATAACTAGTGTCACAGGAATGGTTCAAAACATAGACAGTAGGAAGAGTCAGTCTTCTTGTACTTAAGTCGGCATTGTGCCATTTGTATTTAATTCCGATGTAATTCCTGTGTTTTATAGTCAATAAGAAGGTCAGAGGGATACAGTAAACATGAAGTGGAGCATCGGAATCTATAACTAGTGTCACAGGAATGGTTCAAATCATAGTCAGTAAGAAGAGTCAGTCTTCTTGTACTTTAGTCGGCATTGTGCCTTTTGTATTTAATTCCGATGAAATTTCGGTGTTTCATCGTCAATATGAAGGGCTAAGGGATACAGTAAACCTGGAGTGAAGCATTAGAATCTATAACTAGTGTCACAGGAATGGTTCTGAACATTGTCAGTAAGAATAGTCAGTCTTCTTGTAGTTAAGTCGGTATTATGCCTGGTCTATTTAATTCCGAAGCAATTTCTGTGTTTCATCGTCAATAAGAAGGTCCAAGGGATACAGTAAACCTGAAGTGAAGCATCGGAATTTATAACTAGTGTCACAGGAATGGTTCGAAACATAGTCAGTAAGAAGAGTCAGTCTTCTTGTACTTCAGTCGGCATTGTGAATTTTGTATTTCATTCCGATACAATTTCTGTGTTTCATCGTAAATAAGAAGGTCAGAGGGATACAGTAATCCTGAAGTAAAGCATCGGAATCTATGACCAGTGTCACAGGAATGGTTCAAAACATAGTCAGTAAGAATAGTCAGTCTTCTTGTAGTTAAGTCGGTATTATGCCTGTTCTATTTAATTCCGATGCAATTTCTGTGTTTCATCGTCAATAAGAAAGTCCAAGAGATACTGTAAACCTGGAGTGAAGCATCGGAATCTATAACTAGTGTCACAGGAATGGTTCAAAACACAGACAGTAAGAAGAGTCAGACTTCTTGTACTTAAGTCGGTATTGTGCCTTTTGTATTTAATTCCGATGCAATTTCTGTGTTTCATCGTCAATAAGAACGTCCAAGGGATACAGTAAACCTGAGGTGAAGCATCGGAATCTATGACTAGTGTCACAGGAATGGTTCAAAACATACACAGTAGGAAGAGTCAGACTTCTTTTACCTAAGTCGGCATTGTGCCTGTCGTATTTAATTCCGATGCAATTCCTGTGTTTTAAAGTCAATAAGAAGGTCAGAGGGATACAGTAAACATGAAGTGGAGCATCGGAATCTATAACTAGTGTCACAGGAATGGTTCAAATCATAGTCAGTAAGAAGAGTCAGTCTTCTTGTACTTTAGTCGGCATTGTGCCTTTTGTATTTAATTCCGATGAAATTTCTGTGTTTCATCGTCAATATGAAGGGCTAAGGGATACAGTAAACCAGGAGTGAAGCATTAGAATCTATAACTAGTGTCACAGGAATGGTTCTAAACATTGTCAGTAAGAATAGTCAGTCTTCTTGTAGTTAAGTCGGTATTATGCCTGTTCTATTTAATTCCGATGCAATTTCTGTGTTTCATCGTCAATAAGAAGGTCCAAGGGATACAGTAAACCTGAAGTGAAGCATCGGAATTTATAACTAGTGTCACAGGAATGGTTCGAAACATAGTCAGTAAGAAGAGTCAGTCTTCTTGTACTTCAGTCGGCATTGTGAATTTTGTATTTCATTCCGATACAATTTCTGTGTTTCATCGTAAATAAGAAGGTCAGAGGGATACAGTAATCCTGAAGTAAAGCATCGGAATGTATGACCAGTGTCACAGGAATGGTTCAAAACATAGTCAGTAAGAATAGTCAGTCTTCTTGTAGTTAAGTCGGTATTATGCCTGTTCTATTTAATTCCGATGCAATTTCTGTGTTTCATCGTCAATAAGAAGGTCCAAGAGATACTGTAAACCTGGAGTGAAGCATCGGAATCTATAACTAGTTTCACAGGAATGGTTCAAAACACAGACAGTAAGAAGAGTCAGACTTCTTGTACTTAAGTCGGTATTGTGCCTTTTGTATTTAATTCCGATGCAATTTCTGTGTTTCATCGTCAATAAGAAGGTCCAAGGGATACAGTAAACCCGAAGTGAAGCATCGGAATCTATAACTAGTGTCACAGGAATGGTTCAAAACATAGTCAGTAAGAAGAGTCAGTCTTCTTGTACTTAAGTCATCATTGTGCATTTTCAATTTATTTCTGATGCTTTTTCTGTGTTTCATCGTCAATAAGAAGGTCCAAGTGATCCTGTAAACCTGGAGTGAAGCATCGGAATCTATAACTAGTGTCACATTAATGGTTCAAAGCACAGACAGTAAGAAGAGTCAGACTTCTTTTACTTAAGTCGGCATTGTGCCTTTTGTATTTAAATCCGATGCAATTTCTGTGTTTCATCGTTAATAAGAAGGTCAGAGGGATACAGTAAACCTGATATGAAGCATCGTAATCTATAACTAGTGTCACAGGAATGGTTCAAACGTAGTCAGTAAGAAGAGTCAGTCTACTTGTACTTGAGTTGGTATTGTGCCTTTTGTATTGAATTCCGATGCAATTTCTGTGTTTCATCGTCAATAAGAAGGTCCAAGGTAAACAGTAAACCTGGAGTGAAGCATCGGAATCTATAACTAGTGTCACAGGAATGGTTCGAAACATAGACAGTAAGATGGGTCAGTCTTTTTGTACTTAAGCCGGCAGTGTGCCTTTTGTATTTAATTCCGATGCAATTTCTGTGTTTCATCGTCAATGAGAAGGTCCAAGGGATACAGTAAACCTGAAGTGAAGCATCGAAATCTAAAACTAGTCTCACAGGAATTGTTCAAACATAGACAGTAAGCAGAGTCAGTCTTCTCGTACTTAGGTCGGCATTGTGATTTTTATTTAATTCGGATGCAAGTTCTGTGTTTCATCGTCAATAAGAAGGTACTAGGGATACAGTTAACCTAGAGTGAAGCATCGGAATCTATATCTAGTGTCAAAGGAATGGTTCAAAACATAGACAGTAAGAAGAGTCAGTCTTCTTGTACTTAAGTCGGCATTGTGCCTTTTGTATTTAGTTCCGATGTAATTTCTGTATTTTATCGTCAATATGAGGGTCAGAGGGATACAAGAAACATGAAGTGAAGCATCGGAATCTATAACTAGTGTCACAGGAATGGTTCAAAACATAGTCAGTAAGAAGAGTCAGTCTTCTTGTACTTAAGTCGGCATTGTGCCTTTTGTGTTTAATTCCGATGCAATTTCTGTGTTTCACCGTCAATATGAAGGTCTAAGGGATACAGTAAACCTGGAGTGAAGCATCGGATTGTATAAATAGTGTCACAGGAATGGTTCAAAACATAGACAGTGAAATGAGTCAGTATTCTTGCACTTAAGTCGGCATAGTGCCTTTTGTATTTAATTCCGATGCAATTTCTGTGTTTCATCGTAATAAGTAAGTTTAAGGGATACAGTAAACCTGAAGTGAAGCATTAGAATCTATAACTAGTGTCACAGGAATGGTTCGAATCATAGTCAGTAAGAAGAGTCAGTCTTCTTGTACTTAAGTCGGCATTGTGCCTTTTGTATTTAATTCCATGCAATTTCTGTGTTTCATCGTCACTAAGAAGGTCAGTGGGATATAGTAATCCTGAAGTTATGCATCGGAATTTATTACTAGTGTCACAGGAAAGGTTCAAATCATAGTCAATAAGAAGAGTCAGTCTTCCTGTACGTAAGTCGGCATTGTGAAATTTGTGTTTAATTCCGATACAACTTCTGTGTTTCATCGTCAATAAGAATGTCAGAGGGATACAGTAATCCTGAAGTAAAGCATCGGAATCTATGACTAGTGTCACAGGAATGGTTCAAAACATAGTCAGTAAGAAGAGTCAGTCTTCTTGTTCTTAAGTTGGTATTGTGCTTTTGTATTTAATTTCCATGCAATTTCTGTGTTTCATCGTCAATAAGAAGGTCCAAGGGATACAGTAAACCTGGAGTGAAGCATCGGAATCTATAACTAGTCTTACAGGGACGGTTCAAACCATAGACAGTAAGATGAGTCAGTATTCTTGTACTTAATTCGGCATTGTGCATTTTCTATTTAATTCCGATGCAATTTCTGGGTTTCATCGTCAATAAGAAGGTCCAAGGGATACAGTAAACCCGAAGTGAAGCATCGGAATCTATAACTAGTGTCATAGGACTGGTTCAAAACATAGTCAGTAAGAAGAGTCAGTCTTCTTGAACTTAAGTCATCATTGTGCATTTTCTATTTATTTCTGATGCTTTTTCTGTGTTTCATCGTCAATAAGAAGGTCCAAGGGATACTGTGAACCTGGAGTGAAGCATCGGAATTCATAACTAGTGTCACAGGAATGGTTCAAATCACAAACAGTAAGAGGAGTCAGACTTCTTTTACTTATGTCGGCATTGTGCCTTTTGCATTTAATTCCGATGCAATTTCCGTGTTTCATCGCCAATAAGAAGGTCCAAGGGATACAGTAAACCTGAAGTGAAGCATTAGAATCTATAACTAGTGTCACAGGAATGGTTCAATTCATAGTCAGTAAGAAGAGGCAGTCTTCTTGTACTTAAGTCGGCATTGTGCCTTTTGTATTTAATTCCGATGCAATTTCTGTGTTTCACCGTCAATGAGAGTGTCCAAGGGATACTGTAAACCTGGAGTGAAGCGTCGGAATTTATAACTAGTGTCACAGAAATTGTTCAAATCACAGGTAGTAAGAAGTGTCAGATTTCTTTTACTTAAGTCGGCATTGTGCCTTTTGTATTTAATTCCGATGCAATTTCTGTGTTTCATCGCCAATAAGAAGGTCCAATGGATACAGTAAACCTGAAGTGAAGCATTAGACTCAATAACTAGTGTCACAGAAATAGTTCAATTCATAGTCAGTAAGAAGAGTCAGTCTTCTTGTACTTCAGTCGGCATTGTGCTTTTTGTATTTAATTCCGATACAATTTCTGTGTTTCATCGTCAATAAGAATGTCAGAGGGATACAGTATTCCTGAAGTAAAGCATCGGAATCTATGATTAGTGTCACAGGAATGGTTCAAAACATAGTCAGTAAGAAGAGTCAGTCTTCTTGTACTTAAGTCGGTATTGTGCCTTTTGTATTTAATTCCGATGCAATTTCTGTGTTTCATCGTCAATAAGAACGTCCAAGGGATACAGTAAACCTGAGGTGAAGCATCGGAATCTATGACTAGTGTCACAGGAATGGTTCAAAACATAGACAGTAGGAAGAGTCAGACTTCTTTTACCCAAGTCGGCATTGTGCCTGTCGTATTTGATTCCGATGCAATTTCTGTGTTTCTTCGTCAATAAGACGGTCAAAGGGATACAGTAAACCGTGATTGAAGCATCAGTGTCTATAACTAGTGTCACAGGAATGGTTCAAAACATAGACAGTAGGAAGAGTCAGTCTTCTTGTACTTAAGTCGGCATTGTGCCTTTTGTATTTAATTCCGATGTAATTCCTGTGTTTTATAGTCAATAAGAAGGTCAGAGGGATACAGTAAACATGAAGTGGAGCATCGGAATCTATAACTAGTGTCACAGGAATGGTTCAAATCATAGTCAGTAAGAAGAGTCAGTCTTCTTGTACTTTAGTCGGCATTGTGCCTTTTGTATTTAATTCCGATGAAATTTCGGTGTTTCATCGTCAATATCAAGGGCTAAGGGATACAGTAAACCTGGAGTGAAGCATTAGAATCTATAACTAGTGTCACAGGAATGGTTCTGAACATTGTCAGTAAGAATAGTCAGTCTTCTTGTAGTTAAGTCGGTATTATGCCTGGTCTATTTAATTCCGATGCAATTTCTGTGTTTCATCGTCAATAAGAAGGTCCAAGGGATACAGTAAACCTGAAGTGAAGCATCGGAATTTATAACTAGTGTCACAGGAATGGTTCGAAACATAGTCAGTAAGAAGAGTCAGTCTTCTTGTACTTCAGTCGGCATTGTGAATTTTGTATTTCATTCCGATACAATTTCTGTGTTTCATCGTAAATAAGAAGGTCAGAGGGATACAGTAATCCTGAAGTAAAGCATCGGAATCTATGACCAGTGTCACAGGAATGGTTCAAAACATTGTCAGTAAGAATAGTCAGTCTTCTTGTAGTTAAGTCGGTATTATGCCTGTTCTATTTAATTCCGATGCAATTTCTGTGTTTCATCGTCAATAAGAAAGTCCAAGAGATACTGTAAACCTGGAGTGAAGCATCGGAATCTATAACTAGTGTCACAGGAATGGTTCAAAACACAGACAGTAAGAAGAGTCAGACTTCTTGTACTTAAGTCGGTATTGTGCCTTTTGTATTTAATTCCGATGCAATTTCTGTGTTTCATCGTCAATAAGAACGTCCAAGGGATACAGTAAACCTGAGGTGAAGCATCGGAATCTATGACTAGTGTCACAGGAATGGTTCAAAACATACACAGTAGGAAGAGTCAGACTTCTTTTACCTAAGTCGGCATTGTGCCTGTCGTAATTAATTCCGATGCAATTCCTGTGTTTTAAAGTCAATAAGAAGGTCAGAGGGATACAGTAAACATGAAGTGGAGCATCGGAATCTATAACTAGTGTCACAGGAATGGTTCAAATCATAGTCAGTAAGAAGAGTCAGTCTTCTTGTACTTTAGTCGGCATTGTGCCTTTTGTATTTAATTCCGATGACATTTCTGTGTTTCATCGTCAATATGAAGGGCTAAGGGATACAGTAAACCAGGAGTGAAGCATTAGAATCTATAACTAGTCTCACAGGAATGGTTCTAAACATTGTCAGTAAGAATAGTCAGTCTTCTTGTAGTTAAGTCGGTATTATGCCTGTTCTATTTAATTCCGATGCAATTTCTGTGTTTCATCGTCAATAAGAAGGTCCAAGGGATACAGTAAACCCGAAGTGAAGCATCGGAATCTATAACTAGTGTCACAGGAATGGTTCAAAACATAGTCAGTAAGAAGAGTCAGTCTTCTTGTACTTAAGTCATCATTGTGCATTTTCAATTTATTTCTGATGCTTTTTCTGTGTTTCATCGTCAATAAGAAGGTCCAAGGGATCCTGTAAACCTGGAGTGAAGCATCGGAATCTATAACTAGTGTCACATTAATGGTTCAAAGCACAGACAGTAAGAAGAGTCAGACTTCTTTTACTTAAGTCGGCATTGTGCCTTTTGTATTTAAATCCGATGCAATTTCTGTGTTTCATCGTCAATAAGAAGGTCAGAGGGATACAGTAAACCTGATATGAAGCATCGTAATCTATAACTAGTGTCACAGGAATGGTTCAAACGTAGTCAGTAAGAAGAGTCAGTCTACTTGTACTTGAGTCGGTATTGTGCCTTTTGTATTGAATTCCGATGCAATTTCTGTGTTTCATCGTCAATAAGAAGGTCCAAGGTAAACAGTAAACCTGGAGTGAAGCATCGGAATCTATAACTAGTGTCACAGGAATGGTTCGAAACATAGACAGTAAGATGGGTCAGTCTTTTTGTACTTAAGCCGGCAGTGTGCCTTTTGTATTTAATTCCGATGCAATTTCTGTGTTTCATCGTCAATGAGAAGGTCCAAGGGATACAGTAAACCTGAAGTGAAGCATCGAAATCTAAAACTAGTCTCACAGGAATTGTTCAAACATAGACAGTAAGCAGAGTCAGTCTTCTTGTACTTAAGTCGGCATTGTGCCTTTTGTATTTAGTTCCGATGTAATTTCTGTATTTTATCGTCAATATGAGGGTCAGAGGGATACAAGAAACATGAAGTGAAGCATCGGAATCTATAACTAGTGTCACAGGAATGGTTCAAAACATAGTCAGTAAGAAGAGTCAGTCTTCTTGTACTTAAGTCGGCATTGTGCCTTTTGTGTTTAATTCCGATGCAATTTCTGTGTTTCACCGTCAATATGAAGGTCCAAGGGATACAGTAAACCTGAAGTGAAGCATTAGAATCCATAACTAGTGTCACAGGAATGGTTCGAATCATAGTCAGTAAGAAGAGTCAGTCTTCTTGTACTTAAGTCGGCATTGTGCCTTTTGTATTTAATTCCATGGAATTTCTGTGTTTCATCGTCACTAAGAAGGTCAGTGGGATATAGTAATCCTGAAGTTATGCATCGGAATTTATTACTAGTGTCACAGGAAAGGTTCAAATCATAGTCAATAAGAAGAGTCAGTCTTCCTGTACGTAAGTCGGCATTGTGAATTTTGTGTTTAATTCCGATACAACTTCTGTGTTTCATCGTCAATAAGAATGTCAGAGGGATACAGTAATCCTGAAGTAAAGCATCGGAATCTATGACTAGTGTCACAGGAATGGTTCAAAACATAGTCAGTAAGAAGAGTCAGTCTTCTTGTTCTTAAGTTGGTATTGTGCTTTTGTATTTAATTTCCATGCAATTTCTGTGTTTCATCGTCAATAAGAAGGTCCAAGGGATACAGTAAACCTGGAGTGAAGCATCGGAATCTATAACTAGTCTTACAGGGACGGTTCAAACCATAGACAGTAAGATGAGTCAGTATTCTTGTACTTAATTCGGCATTGTGCATTTTCTATTTAATTCCGATGCAATTTCTGGGTTTCATCGTCAATAAGAAGGTCCAAGGGATACAGTAAACCCAAAGTGAAGCATAGGAATCTATAACTAGTGCCATAGGACTGGTTCAAAACATAGTCAGTAAGAAGAGTCAGTCTTCTTGAACTTAAGTCATCATTGTGCATTTTCTATTTATTTCTGATGCTTTTTCTGTGTTTCATCGTCAATAAGAAGGTCCAAGGGATACTGTGAACCTGGAGTGAAGCATCGGAATTTATAACTAGTGTCACAGGAATGGTTCAAATCACAGACAGTAAGAGGAGTCAGACTTCTTTTACTTATGTCGGCATTGTGCCTTTTGTATTTAATTCCGATGCAATTTCCGTGTTTCATCGCCAATAAGAAGGTCCAAGGGATACAGTAAACCTGAAGTGAAGCATTAGAATCTATAACTAGTGTCACAGGAATGGTTCAATTCATAGTCAGTAAGAAGAGGCAGTCTTCTTGTACTTAAGTCGGCATTGTGCCTTTTGTATTTAATTCCGATGCAATTTCTGTGTTTCACCGTCAATGAGAATGTCCAAGGGATACTGTAAACCTGGAGTGAAGCGTCGGAATTTATAACTAGTGTCACAGAAATTGTTCAAATCACAGATAGTAAGAAGTGTCAGATTTCTTTTACTTAAGTCGGCATTGTGCCTTTTGTATTTAATTCCGATGCAATTTCTGTGTTTCATCGCCAATAAGAAGGTCCAATGGATACAGTAAACCTGAAGTGAAGCATTAGACTCAATAACTAGTGTCACAGAAATAGTTCAATTCATAGTCAGTAAGAAGAGTCAGTCTTCTTGTACTTCAGTCGGCATTGTGCCTTTTGTATTTAATTCCGATACAATTTCTGTGTTTCATCGTCAATAAGAATGTCAGAGGGATACAGTATTCCTGAAGTAAAGCATCGGAATCTATGATTAGTGTCACAGGAATGGTTCAAAACATAGTCAGTAAGAAGAGTCAGTCTTCTTGTACTTAAGTCGGTATTGTGCCTTTTGTATTTAATTCCGATGCAATTTCTGTGTTTCATCGTCAATAAGAACGTCCAAGGGATACAGTAAACCTGAGGTGAAGCATCGGAATCTATGACTAGTGTCACAGGAATGGTTCAAAACATAGACAGTAGGAAGAGTCAGACTTCTTTTACCCAAGTCGGCATTGTGCCTGTCGTATTTAATTCCGATGCAATTTCTGTGTTTCTTCGTCAATAAGACGGTCAAAGGGATACAGTAAACCGTGATTGAAGCATCAGAGTCTATAACTAGTGTCACAGGAATGGTTCAAAACATAGACAGTAAGAAGAGTCAGTCTTCTTGTACTTAAGTCGGCATTGTGCCTTTTGTATTTAATTCCGATGTAATTCCTGTGTTTTATAGTCGATAAGAAGGTCAGAGGGATACAGTAAACATGAAGTGGAGCATCGGAATCTATAACTAGTGTCACAGGAATGGTTCAAATCATAGTCAGTAAGAAGTGTCAGTCTTCTTGTACTTTAGTCGGCATTGTGCCTTTTGTATTTAATTCCGATGAAATTTCGGTGTTTCATCGTCAATATGAAGGGCTAAGGGATACAGTAAACCTGGAGTGAAGCATTAGAATCTATAACTAGTGTCACAGGAATGGTTCTAAACATTGTCAGTAAGAATAGTCAGTCTTCTTGTAGTTAAGTCGGTATTATGCCTGGTCTATTTAATTCCGATGCAATTTCTGTGTTTCATCGTCAATAAGAAGGTCCAAGGGATACAGTAAACCTGAAGTGAAGCATCGGAATTTATAACTAGTGTCACAGGAATGGTTCGAAACATAGTCAGAAAGAAGAGTCAGTCTTCTTGTACTTCAGTCGGCATTGTGAATTTTGTATTTCATTCCGATACAATTTCTGTGTTTCATCGTAAATAAGAAGGTCAGAGGGATACAGTAATCCTGAAGTAAAGCATCGGAATCTATGACCAGTGTCACAGGAATGGTTCAAAACATAGTCAGTAAGAATAGTCAGTCTTCTTGTAGTTAAGTCGGTATTATGCCTGTTCTATTTAATTCCGATGCAATTTCTGTGTTTCATCGTCAATAAGAAGGTCCAAGAGATACTGTAAACCTGGAGTGAAGCATCGGAATCTATAACTAGTGTCACAGGAATGGTTCAAAACACAGACAGTAAGAAGAGTCAGACTTCTTGTACTTAAGTCGGTATTGTGCCTTTTGTATTTAATTCCGATGCAATTTCTGTGTTTCATCGTCAATAAGAACGTCCAAGGGATACAGTAAACCTGAGGTGAAGCATCGGAATCTATGACTAGTGTCACAGGAATGGTTCAAAACATACACAGTAGGAAGAGTCAGACTTCTTTTACCTAAGTCGGCATTGTGCCTGTCGTATTTAATTCCGATGCAATTCCTGTGTTTTAAAGTCAATAAGAAGGTCAGAGGGATACAGTAAACATGAAGTGGAGCATCGGAATCTATAACTAGTGTCACAGGAATGGTTCAAATCATAGTCAGTAAGAAGAGTCAGTCTTCTTGTACTTTAGTCGGCATTGTGCCTTTTGTATTTAATTCCGATGAAATTTCTGTGTTTCATCGTCAATATGAAGGGCTAAGGGATACAGTAAACCAGGAGTGAAGCATTAGAATCTATAACTAGTGTCACAGGAATGTTTCTAAACATTGTCAGGAAGAATAGTCAGTCTTCTTGTAGTTAAGTCGGTATTATGCCTGTTCTATTTAATTCCGATGCAATTTCTGTGTTTCATCGTCAATAAGAAGGTCCAAGGGATACAGTAAACCTGAAGTGAAGCATCGGAATTTATAACTAGTGTCACAGGAATGGTTCGAAACATAGTCAGTAAGAAGAGTCAGTCTTCTTGTACTTCAGTCGGCATTGTGAATTTTGTATTTCATTCCGATACAATTTCTGTGTTTCATCGTAAATAAGAAGGTCAGAGGGATACAGTAATCCTGAAGTAAAGCATCGGAATCTATGACCAGTGTCACAGGAATGGTTCAAAACATAGTCAGTAAGAATAGTCAGTCTTCTTGTAGTTAAGTCGGTATTATGCCTGTTCTATTTAATTCCGATGCAATTTCTGTGTTTCATCGTCAATAAGAAGGTCCAAGAGATACTGTAAACCTGGAGTGAAGCATCGGAATCTATAACTAGTTTCACAGGAATGGTTCAAAACACAGACAGTAAGAAGAGTCAGACTTCTTGTACTTAAGTCGGTATTGTGCCTTTTGTATTTAATTCCGATGCAATTTCTGTGTTTCATCGTCAATAAGAAGGTCCAAGGGATACAGTAAACCTGAGGTAAAGCATCGGAATCTATGACTAGTGTCACAGGAATGGTTCAAAACATAGACAGTAGGAAGATGCAGTCTTCTTGTACTTGAGTCGGCATTGTGCTGTTTGTATTTAATTCCGATGTAATTTCTGTGTTTCATCGTCAATAAGAAGGTCCAAGGGATACAGTAAACCTGGAGTGAAGCATCGGAATCTATAACTAGTGTCACAGGGACGGTTCAAACCATAGACAGTAAGATGAGTCAGTATTCTTGTACTTAATTCGGCATTGTGCATTTCCTACTTAATTCCGATGCAATTTCTGTGTTTCATCGTCAATAAGAAGGTCCAAGGGATACAGTAATCCCGAAGTGAAGCATCGGTATCTATAACTAGTGACACAGGAATGGTTCAAAACATAGTCAGTAAGAAGAGTCAGTCTTCTTGTACTTAAGTCATCATTGTGCATTTTCTATTTATTTCTGATGCTTTTTCTGTGTTTCAACGTCAATAAGAAGGTCCAAGGGATTCTGTAAACCTGGAGTGATGCGTCGGAATTTATAACTAGTGTCACAGGAATGGTTCAAAACACAGACAGTAAGAAGAGTCAGACTTCTTTTACCTAAGTCGGCATTGCGCCTGTCGTATTTAATTCCGATGCAATTTCTGTGTTTCATCGTCAATAAGACGGTCCAAGGGATACAGTAAACCGTGAGTGAAGCATCAGAGTCTATAACTAGTGTCACAGGAATGGTTCAAAACATAGACAGTAAGAAGAGTCAGTCTTCTTGTACTTAAGTCGGCATTGTGCCTTTTGTATTTAATTCCGATGTAATTCCTGTGTTTTATAGTCAATAAGAAGGTCAGAGGGATACAGTAAACCGTGAGTGAAGCATCAGAGTCTATAACTAGTGTCACAGGAATGGTTCAAAACATAGTCAGTAAGAAGAGTCAGTCTTCTTGTACTTAAGTCTGCATTGTGCCTTTTGTATTTAATTTCGATTCAATTTCTGTGTTTCATTGTCACTAAGAAGATCAGTGGGATATAGTAGTCCTGAAGTTAAGCATCGGAATCTATAACTAGTGTCACAGGAATGGTTCAAAACATTGTCAGTAAGAATAGTCAGTCTTCTTGTAGTTAAGTTGGTATTATGCCTGTTCTATTCAATTCCGATGCAATTTCTGTGTTTCATCGTCAATAAGAAGGTCCAAGGGATACAGTAATCCAGAAGTGAAGCATCGGAATTTATAACTAGTGTCACAGGAATGTTTCGAAACATAGTCAGTAAGAAGAGTCAGTCTTCTTGTACTTCAGTCGGCATTGTGAATTTTGTATTTAATTCCGATACAATTTCTGTGTTTCATCGTAAATAAGAAGGTTAGAGGGATACAGTAATCCTGAAGTAAAGCATCGGAATCTATGACCAGTGTCACAGGAATGGTTCAAAACATAGTCAGTAAGAAGAGTCAGTCTTCTTGTACTTAATTCGGTATTGTGCCTTTTGTATTTAATTCCGATGCAATTTCTGTGTTTCATCGTCAATAAGAAGGTCCAAGGGATACAGTAAACCAGGAGTGAAGCATCGGAATCTATAACTAGTGTCACAGGGACGGTTCAAACCACAGTCAGTAAGATGAGTCAGTATTCTAGAACTTAATTCGGCATTGTGCATTTTCTACTTAATTCCGATGCAATTTCTGTGTTTCATCGTCAATAAGAAGGTCCAAGGGATACAGTAATCCCGAAGGGAAGCATCGGAATCTATAACTAGTGTCACAGGAATGGTTCAAAACATAGTCAGTAAGGAGAGTCAGTCTTCTTGTACTTAAGTCAGCATTGTGCGTTATCTATTTATTTCTGATGCTTTTTCTGTGTTTCAACGTCAATAAGAAGGTCCAAGGGATTCTGTAAACCTGGAGTGATGCATCGGAGTTTATAACTAGTGTCACAGGAATGTTTCAAAACACAGACAGTAAGAAGAGTCAGACTTCTTTTACCTAAGTCGGCATTGTGCCTATCGTATTTAATGCCGATGCAATTTCTGTGTTTCATCGTCAATAAGACGGTCAAAGGGATACAGGAAACCGTGATTGAAGCATCAGAGTCTATAACTAGTGTCACAGGAATGGTTCAAAACATAGACAGTAAGAAGAGTCAGTCTTCTTGTACTTAAGTCGGCATTGTGCCTTTTGTATTTAATTCCGATGTAATTCCTGTGTTTTATAGTCAATAAGAAGGTCAGAGGGATACAGTAAACATGAAGTTGAGCATCGGAATCTATAACTAGTGTCACAGGAATGGTTCAAATCATAGTCAGTAAGAAGAGTCAGTCTTCTTGTACTTTAGTCGGCATTGTGCCTTTTCTATTTAATTCCGATGAAATTTCTGTGTTTCATCGTCAATATGAAGGGCTAAGGGATACAGTAAACCTGGAGTGAAGCATTAGAATCTATAACTAGTGTCACAGGAATGGTTCTAAACATTGTCAGTAAGAATAGTCAGTCTTCTTGTGGTTAAGTCGGTATTATGCCTGTTCTATTTAATTCCGATGCAATTTCTGTGTTTCATCGTCAATAAGAAGGTCCAAGGGATACAGTAAACCTGAAGTGAAGCATCGGAATTTATAACTAGTGTCACAGGAATGGTTCGAAACATAGTCAGTAAGAAGAGTCAGTCTTCTTGTACTTCAGTCGGCATTGTAAATTTTGTATTTAATTCCGATACAATTTCTGTGTTTCATCGTAAATAAGAAGGTCAGAGGGATACAGTAATCCTGAAGTAAAGCATCGGAATCTGTGACCAGTGTCACAGGAATGGTTCAAAACATAGTCAGTAAGAATAGTCAGTCTTCTTGTAATTAAGTCGGTATTATGCCTGTTCTATTTAATTCCGATGCAATTTCTGAGTTTTATCGTCAATAAGATGGTCCAAGAGATACTGTAAACCTGGAGTGAAGAATCGGAATCTATAACTAGTGTCACAGGAATGGTTCAAAACGCAGACAGTAAGACGAATCAGACTTCTTTTACTTAAGTCGGCATTGTGCCTTTTGTATTTAATACCGATGCAATTTCTGTGTTTCATCGTCAATAAGAAGGTCAGAGGGATACAGTGATCCTGATACGAAGCATCGTAATCTATAACTAGTGTCACAGGAATGGTTCAAAACATAGTCAGTAAGAAGAGTCAGTCTTCTTGTACTTAAGTCGGTATTGTGCCTTTTGTATTTAATTCCGATGCAATTTCTATGTTTCATCGTCAATAAGAAGGTCCAAGGTATACAGTAAACCTTGAGTGAACCACCGGAATCTATAACTAGTGTCACAGGAATGGTTCAAAACATAGACAGTAAGATGAGTCAGTCTTCTTGTACTTAAGTCGGCATTGTGCCTTTTTTATTTAATTCCGCTGCAATTTCTGTGCTTCATCGTCAATAAGAAGGTCCAAGGGATACACTAAACCTGAAGTGAAGCATCGAAATCTAAGACTAGTGTCACAGGATTTGTTCAAAGCATAGACAGTAAGCAGAGTCAGTCTTCTCGTACTTAGGTCGGCATTGTGATTTTTATTTAATTCGGATGCAATTTCTGCGTTTCACCGTCAATAAGAAGGTCCAAGGCATACAGTAAACATAGAGTGAATCATTGGAATCTATATCTAGTGTCACAGGAATGGTTCAAAACATAGACAGTAAGAAGAGTCAGTCTTCTTGTACTTAAGTCGGCATTGTGCCTTTTGTATTTAATTCCGATGCAATTTCTGTGTTTCATCGTCTCTAAGAAGGTCAGTGGGATATAGTATTCCTGAAGTTATGCATCGGAATTTATTACTAGTGTCACAGGAATGGTTTAAATCATAGTCAGTAAGAAGAGTCAGTCTTCTTGTATGTAAGACGGCATTGTGAATTTTGTGTTCAATTCCGATACAATTTCTGTGTTTCATCGACAATAAGAGTGTCAGAGGGATACAGTAATCCTGAAGTAAAGCATCGGAATATCTGACTAGTGTCACAGGAATGGTTCAAAACATAGTCAGTTAGAAGAGTCAGTCTTCTTGTACTTAAGTCGGTATTGTGCATCTTGTATTTAATTCCGATGCAATTTCTGAGTTTCATCGTCAATAAGAAGGTCCAAGGGATACAGTAAACCTTAGGTGAAGCATCGGAATCTATGACTAGTGTCACAGGAATGGTTCAAAACATAGACAGTAGGAAGTGTCAGTCTTCATGTACTTAAGTCGGGATTGTGCTTTTTGTATTTAATTCCGACGCAATTTCTGTGTTTCATCGTCAATAAGAGGGTCCAAGAGATACTGTAAACCTGGAGTGAAGCATTGGTATCTATAACTAGTGTCACAGGGACGGTTCAAACCATGGACAGTAAGATGAGTCAGTATTCTTGTACTTAATTCGGCATTGTGCATTTTCTATTTAATTCCGATGCAATTTCTGTGTTTCATCGTCAATAAGAAGGTCCAAGGGATACAGTAAACCCGAAGTGAAGCATCGGAATCTATGACTAGTGTCGCAGGAATGGTTTAAAGCATAGTCAGTAAGAAGAGTCAGTCTTCTTGTACTTAAGTCATCATTGTGCATTTTCTATTTATTTCTGATGTTTTTTCTGTGTTTCATCGTCAATAAGAAGGTCCAAGGGATACTGTAATCCTGGAGTGAAGCATCGGAATTTATAACTAGTGTCACAGGAATGGTTCAAAACACAGACAGTAAGAAGAGTCAGACTTCTTTTACTTAAGTCGGCATTCTGCCTTTTGTATTTAATTCCGATGCAATTTCTGTGTTTCATCGTCAATAAGAAGGTCCAAGGGATACAGTAAACCTTGAGTGAAGCATCAGAGTCTATAACTAGTGTCACAGGAATGGTTCAAAACATAGACAGTAAGAAGAGTCGGTCTTCTTGTACTTAATACGGCATTGAGGCTTTTGTATTTAATTCCGATTCAATTTCTGTGTTTCATCGTCAATAAGAAGGTCAGAGGGATACAGTAAACCTGATATGAAGCATCGTAATCTATAACTAGTGTCACAGGAATGGTTCAAAACATAGTCAGTAAGAAGAGTCAGTCTTCTTGTACTTAAGACGGTATTGTGCCTTTTGTATTTAATTCCGATGCAATTTCTGTGTTTCATCGTCAATAAGAAGGTCCAAGGTATACAGTAACCCTGGATTGAAGCATCGGAATCTATGACTAGTGTCACAGGAATGGTTCAAAACATAGACAGTAAGATGAGTCAGTCTTCTTGCTCTTAAGTCGGCATTGTGACTTTTGTATTTAATTCCGATTCAATTTCTGTGTTTCATCGTCAATAAGAATGTCCAAGCGATACAGTAAACCTGAAGTGAAGCATCGAAATCTACAACTAGTATCACAGGAATTGTTCAAATCATAGACAGTAGGTAGAGTCAGTCTTCTCGTACTTAAGTCGGCATTGTGATTTTTATTTAATTCGGATGCAATTTCTGTGTTTCATCGTCAATAAGAAGGTCCAAGGGATACAGTAAACCTAGAGTGAAGCATCGGAATCTATATCTAGTGTCACAGGAATGGTTCAAAACATAGTCAGTAAGAAGAGTCGGTCTTTTTGTACTTAATTCGGCATTGTGCCTTTTGTATTTAATTCCGATGCAATTTCTGCGTTTCATCGTCAATACGAACGTCAGAGAGATACAGAAAATTTGAAGTGAGGCATCGGAATCTATAACTAGTGACACAGGAATGGTTCAAAACATAGACAGTAAGGAGAGTAAGTCTTCTTGTACTTAAGTCGGCATTGTGCCTTTTATATTTAATTCCGATGTAATTTCTGTGTTTTATCGTCAATAAGAAGGTCAGAGGGATACAGTAAACATGAAGTGAAGCATCGGAATCTATAACTAGTGTCACAGGAATGGTTCAAATCATAGTCAGTAAGAAGAGTCAGTCTTCTTGTACTTAAGTCGGCATTGTGCCTTTTGTATTTAATACCGATGCAATTTCTGTGTTTCATCGTCAATACGAAGGTCAGAGGGATACAGTAAACCTGGTATGAAGCATCGTAATCTAAAACTAGTGTCACAGGAATGTTTCAAAACATAGTCAGTAAGAAGAGTCAGTCTTCTTGTACTTAAGTAGGTATTGTGCCTTTTGTATTTAATTCCGATGCAATTTCTGTGTTTCATCGTCAATAAGGAGGTCCAAGGTATACAGTAAATCTGGAGTGAAGCATCGGAACCTATAACTAGTGTCACAGGAATGGTTCAAATCATAGTCAGTAAGAAGAGTCAGTCCTCTTGTACTTAAGTCGGCATTGTGCCTTTTGTATTTAATTCTGATGCAATTTCTGTGTTTCATCGTCACTAAGAAGGTCAGTGGGATTTAGTAATCCTGAAGTTATGCATCGGAATATATTACTAGTGCCACAGGAAATGTTCAAAACATAGACAGTAAGCAGAGTCAGTCTTCTCGTACTTAAGTCGGCATTGTGATTTGTATTTAATTCGGATGCTATTTCTGTGTTTCATCGTCAGTAATAAGGTCCAAGGGATACAGTAAACCTAGAGTGAAGCATCGGAATCTATATCTAGTGTCACAGGAATGGTTCAAAACATAGACAGTATGAAGAGTCGGTCTTTTTGTACTTAATTCGGCATTGTGCCTTTTGTATTCAATTCCGATGCAATTTCTGTGTTTCATCGTCAATAAGAACGTCAGAGGGATACAGAAAAACTGAAGTGAAGCATCGGAATCTATAACTAGTGTCACAGGAAAAGTTTAAAGCATAGACAGTAAGAAGAGTCACTCTTCTTGTACTTAAGGCGGCATTGTGCCTTTTGTATATAATTGCGATGTAAATTCTGTGTTTTATCGTCAATAAGAAGGTCAGAGGGATACAGGAAACATGAAGTGAAGCATCGGAGTCTATAAATAGTGTCACAGGAATGGTTCAAAACATAGTCAGTAAGAAGAGTCAGTCTTCTTGTACTTAAGTCGGCATTGTGCCTTTTGTATTTAAATCCGATGCAATTTCTGTGTTTCATCGTCAATATGAAGGTCTAAGGGATACAGTAAACCTGGAGTGATGCATCGGAATCTATAACTAGTGTCACAGGAATGGTTCAAAACATAGACAGTAAAATTAGTCAGTCTTCTTGTACTTAAGTCGGCATTGTGCCTTTTGTATTTAATTCCGATGCAATTTCTGTGTTTCATCGCCAATAAGAAGGTCCAAGGGATACAGTAAACCTGAAGTGAAGCATTAGAATCTATAACTAGTGTCACAGGAATGGTTCAAATCATAGTCAGTAAGAAGAGTCGGTCTTCTTGTACTTAATACGGCATTGTGCCTTTTGTATTTAATTCTGATGCAATTTCTGTGTTTCATTGTCACTAAGAAGGTCAGTGGGATATAGTAATCCTGAAGTTATGCATCGGAATTTATTACTAGTGTCACAGGAATGGTTCAAAACATAGTCAGTAAGAAGAGTCAGTCTTCCTGTACGTAAGTTGGCATTGTGAATTTTGTGTTTAATTCCGATACAATTTCTGTGTTTCATCGTCTATAAGAATGTCAGAGGGAAACAGTAATCCTGAAGTAAAGCATCGGAATCTATGACTGGTGTCACAGGAATGGTTCAAACATAGTCAGTAAAAAGAGTCAGTCTTCTTGTACTTAAGTCGGTATTGTGCCTTTTGTATTTAATTCCGATGCCATTTCTGTGTTTCATCGTCAATAAGAAGGTCCAAGGGATACTGTAATCCTGGAGTGAAGCATCGGAATTTATAACTGGTGTCACAGGAATGGTTCAAAACACAGACTGTAAGAAGAGTCAGACTTCTTTGACTTAAGTCGGCATTGTGCCTTTTGTATTTAATTCCGATGCAATTTCTGTGTTTCATCGTCAATAAGAAGGTCCAAGGGATACAGTAAACCTTGAGTGAAGCATCAGAGTCTATAACTAGTGTCACAGGAATGGTTCAAAGCATAGACAGTAAGAAGAGTCGGTCTTCTTGTACTTAATTCGGCATTGAGCCTTTTGTATTTAATTCCGATTCAATTTCTGTGTTTCATCGTCAATAAGAAGGTCAGAGGGATACAGTAAACCTGATATGAAGCGTCGTAATCTATAACTAGTGTCACAGGAATGGTTCAAAACATAGTCAGTAAGAAGAGTCAGTCTTCTTGTACTTAAGACGGTATTGTGCCTTTTGTATTTAATTCCGATGCAATTTCTGTGTTTCATCGTCAATAAGAAGGTCCAAGGTATACAGTAGCCCTGGATTGAAGCATCGGAATCTATGACTAGTGTCACAGGAATGGTTCAAAACATAGACAGTAAGATGAGTCAGTCTTCTTGCTCTTAAGTCGGCATTGTGACTTTTGTATTTAATTCCGATGCAATTTCTGTGTTTCATCGTCAATAAGAAGGTCCAAGCGATACAGTAAACCTGAAGTGAAGCATCGAAATCTACAACTAGTATCACAGGAATTGTTCAAAACATAGACAGTAGGCAGAGTCAGTCTTCTCGTACTTAAGTCGGCATTGTGATTTTTAATTAATTCGGATGCAGTTTCTGTGTTTCATCGTCAATGAGAAGGTCCAAGGGATACAGTAAACCTAGAGTGAAGCATCGGAATCTATATCTAGTGTCACAGGAATGGTTCAAACATAGTCAGTAAGAAGAGTCGGTCTTTTTGTACTTAATTCGGCATTGTGCCTTTTGTAATTAATTCCGATGCAATTTCTGCGTTTCATCGTCAATACGAACGTCAGAGAGATACAGAAAATTTGAAGTGAGGCATCGGAATCTATAACTAGTGACACAGGAATGGTTCAAAACATAGACAGTAAGGGGAGTTAGTCTTCTTGTACTTAAGTCGGCATTGTGCCTTTTATATTTAATTCCGATGTAATTTCTGTGTTTTATCGTCAATAAGAAGGTCAGAGGGATACAGTAAACATGAAGTGAAGCATCGGAATCTATAACTAGTGTCACAGGAATGGTTCAAAACATAGTCAGTAAGAAGAGTCAGTCTTCTTGTACTTAAGTCGGCATTGTGCCTTTTGTATTTAATTCCGATGCAATTTCTGTGTTTCATCGTCAATATGAAGGTCTAAGGTATACGGTAAACCTGGAGTGAAGCATCGGAATCTATAACTAGTGTCACAGGGTCGGTTCAAAACATAGATAGTAAGATGAGTCAGTATTCTTGTACTTAATTCGGCATTGTACAATTTCTATTTAATTCCGATGCAATTTCTGTGTTTCATCGTCATTAAGAAGGTCCAAGGGATACTGTAAACCTGGAGTGAAGCATCGGAATTTATAACTAGTGTCACAGGAATGGTTCAAAACACAGACAGTAAGAAGAGTCAGACTTATTTTACTTAAGTCGGCATTGTGCCTTTTGTATTTAATTCGGATGCAATTTCTGTGTTTCATCGTCAATAAGAAGGTCCAAGGGATACAGTAAACCTGGAGTCAAGCATCAGAGTCTATAACTAGTGTGACAGGTATGGTTCAAAACATAGACAGTAAGAAGAGTCAGTCTTCTTGTACTTAATTCGGCATTGTGCCTTTTGTATTTAATTCCGATGCAATTTCTGTGTTTCATCGTCAATACGAAGGTCAGAGGGATACAGTAAACCTGGTATGAAGCATCGTAATCTAAAACTAGTGTCACAGGAATGTTTCAAAACATAGTCAGTAAGAAGAGTCAGTCTTCTTGTACTTAAGTAGGTATTGTGCCTTTTGTATTTAATTCCGATGCAATTTCTGTGTTTCATCGTCAATAAGGAGGTCCAAGGTATACAGTAAATCTGGAGTGAAGCATCGGAATCTATAACTAGTGTCACAGGAATGGTTCAAATCATAGCCAGTAAGAAGAGTCAGTCCTCTTGTACTTAAGTCGGCATTGTGCCTTTTGTATTTAATTCTGATGCAATTTCTGTGTTTAATCGTCACTAAGAAGGTCAGTGGGATTTAGCAATCCTGAAGTTATGCATCGGAATGTATTACTAGTGTCACAGGAAATGTTCAAAACATAGACAGTAAGCAGAGTCAGTCTTCTCGTACTTAAGTCGGCATTGTGATTTGTATTTAATTCGGATGCTATTTCTGTGTTTCATCGTCAATAATAAGGTCCAAGGGATACAGTAAACCTAGAGTGAAGCATCGGAATCTATATCTAGTGTCACAGGAATGGTTCAAAACATAGACAGTATGAAGAGTCGGTCTTTTTGTACATAATTCGGCATTGTGCCTTTTGTATTTAATTCCGATGCAATTTCTGTGTTTCATCGTCAATAAGAAGGTCCAAGGTATACAGTAGCCCTGGATTGAAGCATCGGAATCTATGACTAGTGTCACAGGAATGGTTCAAAACATAGACAGTAAGATGAGTCAGTCTTCTTGCTCTTAAGTCGGCATTGTGACTTTTGTATTTAATTCCGATGCAATTTCTGTGTTTCATCGTCAATAAGAAGGTCCAAGCGATACAGTAAACCTGAAGTGAAGCATCGAAATCTACAACTAGTATCACAGGAATTGTTCAAAACATAGACAGTAGGCAGAGTCAGTCTTCTCGTACTTAAGTCGGCATTGTGATTTTTAATTAATTCGGATGCAGTTTCTGTGTTTCATCGTCAATGAGAAGGTCCAAGGGATACAGTAAACCTAGAGTGAAGCATCGGAATCTATATCTAGTGTCACAGGAATGGTTCAAACATAGTCAGTAAGAAGAGTCGGTCTTTTTGTACTTAATTCGGCATTGTGCCTTTTGTAATTAATTCCGATGCAATTTCTGCGTTTCATCGTCAATACGAACGTCAGAGAGATACAGAAAATTTGAAGTGAGGCATCGGAATCTATAACTAGTGACACAGGAATGGTTCAAAACATAGACAGTAAGGGGAGTTAGTCTTCTTGTACTTAAGTCGGCATTGTGCCTTTTATATTTAATTCCGATGTAATTTCTGTGTTTTATCGTCAATAAGAAGGTCAGAGGGATACAGTAAACATGAAGTGAAGCATCGGAATCTATAACTAGTGTCACAGGAATGGTTCAAAACATAGTCAGTAAGAAGAGTCAGTCTTCTTGTACTTAAGTCGGCATTGTGCCTTTTGTATTTAATTCCGATGCAATTTCTGTGTTTCATCGTCAATATGAAGGTCTAAGGTATACGGTAAACCTGGAGTGAAGCATCGGAATCTATAACTAGTGTCACAGGGTCGGTTCAAAACATAGATAGTAAGATGAGTCAGTATTCTTGTACTTAATTCGGCATTGTACAATTTCTATTTAATTCCGATGCAATTTCTGTGTTTCATCGTCATTAAGAAGGTCCAAGGGATACTGTAAACCTGGAGTGAAGCATCGGAATTTATAACTAGTGTCACAGGAATGGTTCAAAACACAGACAGTAAGAAGAGTCAGACTTATTTTACTTAAGTCGGCATTGTGCCTTTTGTATTTAATTCGGATGCAATTTCTGTGTTTCATCGTCAATAAGAAGGTCCAAGGGATACAGTAAACCTGGAGTCAAGCATCAGAGTCTATAACTAGTGTGACAGGTATGGTTCAAAACATAGACAGTAAGAAGAGTCAGTCTTCTTGTACTTAATTCGGCATTGTGCCTTTTGTATTTAATTCCGATGCAATTTCTGTGTTTCATCGTCAATACGAAGGTCAGAGGGATACAGTAAACCTGGTATGAAGCATCGTAATCTAAAACTAGTGTCACAGGAATGTTTCAAAACATAGTCAGTAAGAAGAGTCAGTCTTCTTGTACTTAAGTAGGTATTGTGCCTTTTGTATTTAATTCCGATGCAATTTCTGTGTTTCATCGTCAATAAGGAGGTCCAAGGTATACAGTAAATCTGGAGTGAAGCATCGGAATCTATAACTAGTGTCACAGGAATGGTTCAAATCATAGCCAGTAAGAAGAGTCAGTCCTCTTGTACTTAAGTCGGCATTGTGCCTTTTGTATTTAATTCTGATGCAATTTCTGTGTTTAATCGTCACTAAGAAGGTCAGTGGGATTTAGCAATCCTGAAGTTATGCATCGGAATGTATTACTAGTGTCACAGGAAATGTTCAAAACATAGACAGTAAGCAGAGTCAGTCTTCTCGTACTTAAGTCGGCATTGTGATTTGTATTTAATTCGGATGCTATTTCTGTGTTTCATCGTCAATAATAAGGTCCAAGGGATACAGTAAACCTAGAGTGAAGCATCGGAATCTATATCTAGTGTCACAGGAATGGTTCAAAACATAGACAGTATGAAGAGTCGGTCTTTTTGTACATAATTCGGCATTGTGCCTTTTGTATTTAATTCCGATGCAATTTCTGTGTTTCATCGTCAATAAGAACGTCAGAGGGATACAGAAAAACTGAAGTGAAGCATCGGAATCTATAACTAGTGTCACAGGAAAAGTTCAAAGCATAGACAGTAAGAAGAGTCAGTCTTCTTGTACTTAAGGCGGCATTGTGCCTTTTGTATATAATTCCGATGTAATTTCTGTGTTTTATCGTCAATAAGAAGGTCAGAGGGATACAGGAAACATGAAGTGAAGCATCGGAGTCTATGAATAGTGTCACAGGAATGGTTCAAAACATAGTCAGTAAGAAGTGTCAGTCTACTTGTACTTAAGTCGGCATTGTGCCTTTTGTATTTAAATCCGATGCAATTTCTGTGTTTCATCGTCAATATGAAGGTCTAAGGGATACAGTAAACCTGGAGTGATGCATCGGAATCTATAACTAGTGTCACAGGAATGGTTCAAAACATAGACAGTAAAATGAGTCAGTCTTCTTGTACTTAAGTCGGCATTGTGCCTTTTGTATTTAATTCCGATGCAATTTCTGTGTTTCATCGCCAATAAGAAGGTCCAAGGGATACAGTAAACCTGAAGTGAAGCATTAGAAGCTATAACTAGTGTCACAGGAATGGTTCAAATCATAGTCAGTAAGAAGAGTCAGTCTTCTTGTACTTAAGTCGGCATTGTGCCTTTTGTATTTAATTCTGATGCTATTTTTGTGTTTCATCGTCACTAAGAAGGTCAGTGGGATATAGTAATCCTGAAGTTATGCATCGGAATTTATTACTAGTGTCACAGGAATGGTTCAAAACATAGTCAGTAAGAAGAGTCAGTCTTCCTGTACGTAAATTGGCATTGTGAATTTTGTGTTTAATTCCGATACAATTTCTGTGTTTCATCGTCTAAAAGAATGTCAGAGGGAAACAGTAATCCTGAAGTAAAGCATCGGAATCTATGACTGGTGTCACAGGAGTGGTTCAAACATAGTCAGTAAGAAGAGTCAGTCTTCTTGTACTTAAGTCGGCATTATGCTTTTTGTATTTAATTCCGATGCAATTTCTGTGTTTCATCGTCAATAAGAAGGACCAAGGGATACAGTAAACTTAGAGTGAAGCATCGGAATCTATAACTAGTGTCACCGGGACGGTTCAAACCATAGACAGTAAGATGAGTCAGTATACTTGTACTTAATTCGGCATTGTGCATTTTCTATTTAATTCCGATGCAATTTCTGTGTTTCATCGTCAATAAGAATTCCAAGGGATACAGTAAACCCGAAGTGAAGCATCGGAATCTATAACTAGTGTCACAGGAATGGTTCAAAAGTTAGTCAGTAAGAAGAGTCAGTCTTCTTGTACTTAAGTCATCAATGTGCATTTTCTATTTAATTCTGATGCTTTTTCTGTGTTTCATCGTCTATAAGAAGGTCCAAGGGATACTGTAAACCTGGAGTGAAGCATCGGAATCTATAACTAGTGTCACAGAAATGGTTCAAAACACAGACAGTAAGAAGAGTCAGACTTCTTTTACTTAAGTTGGCATTGTGCTTTTGTATTTAATTCCGATGCAATTTCTGTGTTTCATCGTCAATAAGAAGGTCCAAGGGATACAGTAAACCTGGAGTGAAGCATCAGAGTCTATAACTAGTGTCACAGGATTGGTTCAAAACATAGACAGTAAGAAGAGTCAGTCTTCTTGTACTTAATTCGGCATTGTGCTTTTTGTATTTAATTCCGATGCAATTTCTGTGTTTCATCGTCAATATGAAGGTCAAAGGGATACAGTAAACCTGAAGTGAAGCATCAGAATCTCTTACTAGTGTCACAGGAATGGTTCAAAACATAGAGAGTTGGAAGATTCAATCTTCTTGTACTTAAGTCGGCATTGTGCCATTTGTATTTCATTCCCATGCAATTTCTGTGTTTAATAGTTTATAAGACGGTCCGAGGGATACAGTACACCTCAAGTTAAGCATCGTAATAAAAAACTAGTGTCACAGGAATGGTTCAAAACATAGAGAGTAGGAAGAGTCAGTCTTCTTGTACTTAAGTTGGCATTGAGCTTTTTCTATTTAATTCCGACGCGATTTCTGTGTCTCATCGTCAATAGGAAGGTTCAAGGGATACAGTAAACCTGAAGTGAAGCATCGGAATCTATAACTAGTGTCACAGGAATGGTTTAAAACATAGTCAGTAAGCAGAGTCAGTCTTGTTGTACGTAAGTCGGCATTGTGAATTTTGTATTTAATTCCGATACAATTTCTGTGTTTTATTGTCAATAGGAAGGTCCAAGGGATACAGTAAATCTGGAGTGAAGCATCGGAATCTATAACTAGTGTCAAAGGGATGGTTCAAAACATAGACAGTAAGAAGAGTCAGTCTTCTTGTACTTAAGTCGGCATTGTGCCTTTTGTATTTAATTCCGATGCAATTTCTGTGTTTCATCGTCAATAAGAAGGTCAGAGGGATAAAGTAATCCTGAAGTAAAGCAACGGAATCTATTACTAGTGTCACAGGAATGGTTCAAAAACATAGTCAGTATGAAGAGTCAGTCTTCTTGTACTTAAGTCAGTATTGTGAATTTTGTATTTAATTCCGATGCAGTTTCTGTGTTTCATCGTCAATAAGAGGCTCAGAGGGATACAGTAAAATTGAAGTGAAGCATCGGAATCTATAACTCGTGTCACAGGAATGGTTCAAACGTAGTCAGTAAGAAGAGTCCGTCTTCTTGTTCTGAAGTCGGCATTGTGCTTTTGTATTTAATTCCGATGCAATTTCTGTGTTTCATCGTCAATAAGATGGTCCATGGTATACAGTAATCCTGGAGTGAAGGATCGGAATCTATAACTAGTGTCACAGGAATGGTTCAAACCATAGATAGTAAGATGAATCAGTCTTCTTGTACTTAAGTCGGCATTGTGCGTTTTGTATTTAATTCCGATGCAATTTCTGTGTTTCATCATCAATAAGAAGGTCCAAGGGATACAGTAAACCCGAAGTGAAACATCGAAATCTATAACTAGTATCACAGGAATTGTTCAAAACATAGTCAGTAAGCAGAGTCAGTCTTCTTGAACTTAAGTCGGCATTGTGATTTTTTTATTTAATTCGGATGCAATTTCTGTGTTTCATCGTCAATAAGAAGGTCCAAGGGATACAGTAAACCTAGAGTGAAGCATCGGAAACTATATCTAGTGTCACAGGAATTGTTCAAAACATAGACTGTAAGAAGAGTCAGTCTTTTTGTACATAATTCGGCATTGTGCCTTTTGTTTTTAATTCCGATGCAATTTCTGTGTTTCATGTTCAATAAGAACGTCAGAGGGATACAGATAATCTGAAGTCAAGCATCGGAATCTATAACTAGTGTCACAGGAATGGTTCAAATAGTAGACAGAAAGATGACTCAGTCTTCTTGTACTTAAGTCGGCATTGTGCCTTTTGTATTTAATTCCGATGAATTTCTGTGTTTCTTCGTCACTAAGAAGGTCAGTGGGATATACTAATCCTGAAGTTATGCATCGGAATTTATTACTAGTGTCACAGGAATGGTTCAAAACATAGTCAGTAATAAGAGTCAGTCTTCTTGTACGTAAGTCGGCATTGTGAATTTTGTGTTTAATTCTGATACAATTTCTGTGTTTCATCGTCAATAAGAAGGTCAGAGGGATACAGTAATCCTGAAGTAAAGCATCGGAATCTATGACTAGTGTCACAGGAATGGCTCAAAGCATTGTCAGTAAGAAGAGTCAGTCTTCTTGTACTTAAGTCGGCATTGTGCTTTTTGCATTTAATTCCGATGCAATTTCTGTGTTTCATCGTCAATAAGAAGGTCCAAGGGATACAGTAAACCTGGAGTGAAGCATCGGAATCTATAACTAGTGTCACAGGGACGGTTCAAACCATAGACAGTAAGATGAGTCAGTATTCTTGTACTTAATTCGGCATTGTGCATTTTCTATTTCATTCCGATGCAATTTCTGTGTTTCATCGTCAATACGAAGGTCCAAGGGATACAGTAAACGCGAAGTGAAGCATCGGAATCTATAACTAGTGTCACAGGAATTGTTCAAAACATAGTCAGTAAGAAGAGTCAGTCTTCTTGTACATAAGTCATCATTGTGCATTTTCTTTTTAATTCTGATGCAATTTCTGTGTTTCATCGTCATAAGAGGGTCCAAGGTATACAGTAAACCTGGAGTGAAGGATCGGAATCTATAACTTGTGTCACAGGAATTGTTCAAAACATAGGCAGTAAGAAGAGTCACTCTTCTTGTACTTAAGCCGGTATTGTGCCTTTTGTATTTAATTCCGATGTAATTAATGTGTTTTATCGTCAATAGGAAGGTCAGAGGGATACAGTAAACATGAAGTGAAGCATCGGAATCTATAACTAGTGTCACAGGTATGGTTCGAAACATAATCAGTAAGACGAGTCAGTCTTCTTGTACTTAAGTCGGCATTGTGTTTTTTGTATTTAATTCCGATGCAATTTCTGTGTATCATCGTCAATAAGAAGGTCCAAGGGATACAGCAAACCAGGAGTGTAGCATCGGAAACCATAACTAGTGTCACAGGGTCGGTTCAAACCATAGACAGTAAGATGAGTCAGTTATCTTGTTCCTAAGTTGGCATTGTGCATTTTCTATTTAATTCCGATGCAATTTCTGTGTTTCATCGTCAATAAGAAGCTCCAAGGGATACAGTAAACCCGAAGTGAAGCATCGGAATCTATAACTAGTGTCACAGGAATGGTTCAAATCATTGTCAGTAAGAAGAGTCAGTCTTCCTGTACATAAGTCATCATTGTGCATTTTCTTTTTAATTCTGATGCAATTTCTGTGTTTCATCGTCAATAAGAAGGTCCAAGGGATACAGTAAGCCTGGAGTGAAGCATCGGAATCTATAACTAGTGTCACAGGAATGGTTCACAACACAGACAGTAAGAAGAGTCAGACTTCTTTTACTTAAGTCGGCATTGTGCATTTTGTATTTAATTCCGATGCAATTTCTGTGTTTCATCGTCAATAAGAAGGTCCAGGGGATACAGTAAACCTGGAGTGAAGCATCAGAGTCTATAATTAGTGTCACAGGAATGGTTCAAAACATAGACAGTAAGAAGAGTCAGTCTTCTTGTACTTCATTCGGCATTGTGCCTTTAGTAACTAATTCCAATGCAATTTCTGTGTTTCATCCTCAATAAGAAGGTCAGAGGGATACAGTAAACCTGATATAAAGCATCGCAAACAATAAATAGTGTCACAGGAATGGTTCAAAACATAGTCAGTAAGAAGAGTCAGTGTTCTTGTAGTTAAGTCGGCATTGTGCGTTTTCTATTTAATTCCGATGCAATTTCTGTGTTTCATCGCCAATAAGACGGTCCAAGGGATACAGTAAACCTGGAGTGAAGCATCGGAATGAATAACTAGTGTCAGAGGGACGGTTCAAAACATAGACAGTAAGATGAGTCAGTGTTCTTGTACTTTAGTCGGCATTGTGCTTTTTGTATTTAATTCCGTTGCAATTTCTGTGTTTCATCGTCACTAAGAAGGTGAGTGGGATACAGTAAACCTGAAGTGAAGCATCGGAAACTATAACTGGTGTCACAGGAATGGTTTAAAACATAGAGAATTGGAAAATTTAGTCTCCTTGTACTTAAGTCGGCATTGTGCATTTAGTATTTCATTCCGTTGCAATTTCTGTGTTTCATCGTCCATAAGAAGGTCCGAGGGATACAGTAAACCTCAAGTGAAGCATCGTAATAAAAAACTAGTGTCACAGGAATGGTTCAAAGCACAGAGAGTAGGAAGAGTCAGTCTTCTTGTACTTAAGTCGGCATTGTGCTTTTTCAATTTAATTCCGATGCAATTTCTGTGTATCATCGTCAACAAGAAGGTCCAAGGGATACAGTAAACCTGGAGTGAAGCATCGGAATCCATAACTAGTGTCACAGGGACGGTTCAAACCATAGACAGTAAGATGAGTCAGTTATCTTGTTCTTAAGTCGGCATTGTGCATTTTCTATTTAATTCCGATGCAATTTCTGTGCTTCATCGTCAATAAGAGGGTCCAAGGGATACAGTAAACCCGAAGTGAAGCATCGGAATCTATAACTAGTGTCACAGGAATGATTCAAATCATAGTCAGTAAGAAGAGTCAGTCTTCCCGTACAAAAGTCATCATTGTGCATTTTCTTTTTAATTCTGATGCAATTTCTGTGTTTCATCGTCAATAAGAAGGTCCAAGGTATACAGTAAACCTTGAGTGAAGCATCGGAATCTATAACTAGTGTCACAGGAATGGTTCAAAACACAGACAGTAAGAAGAGTCAGACTTCTTTTACTTAAGTCGGCATTGTGCCTTTTGTATTTAATTCCGATGCAATTTCTGTGTTTCATCGTCAATGAGAAGGTCTAAGGGATACAGTAAACCTGGATTGAAGCAACAGAGTATACAACTAGTGTCACAGGAATGGTTCAAAAGATAGACAGTAAGAAGAGCCAGTCTTCTTGTACTTAATTCGGCATTGTGCCTTTAGTTATTAATTCCAATGCAATTTCTGTGTTTCATCGTCAACAAGAAGGTCAGAGGGATACAGTAAACCTGATATAAAGCATCGCAAACAATAACTAGTGTCACAGGAATAGTTCAAAACATAGTCTGTAAGAAGAGTCAGTGTTCTTGTAGTTAAGTCAGCATTGTGCCTTTTCTATTTAATTCCGATGCAATTTCTGTGTTTCATCGCCAATAAGACGGTCCAAGGGATACAGTAAACCTGGAGTGAAGCATCGGAATCTATAACTAGTGTCAGAGGGACGGTTCAAAACATAGACAGTAAGATGAGTCAGTGTTCTTGTACTTTAGTCGGCATTGTGCTTTTTGTATTTAATTCCGATGCAATTTCTGTGTTTCATCGTCACTAAGAAGGTGAGTGGGATACAGTAAACCTGAAGTGAAGCATTGGAAACTATAACTAGTGTCACAGGAATGGTTCAAAACATAGAGAGTTGGAAGATTCAGTCTCCTTGTACTTAAGTCAGCATTGTGCCTTTTGTATTTCATTCCGATGCAATTTCTGTGTTTCATCGTCCATAAGAAGTCCGAGGGATACAGTAAACCTCAAGTGAAGCATCGGAATAAAAAACTAGTGTCACAGGAGTGGTTCAAAACATAGAGAGTAGGAAGAGTCAGTCATCTTGTACTTAAGTCGGCATTGTGCTTGTTCTATTTATCTCCGATGCGAATTCTGTGTCTCATCGTCAATAGGAAGGTCCAAGGGATAAAGAAAACCTGAAGTGAAGCATCGGAATCTATAACTAGTTCCACAGGAATGGTTCAAAACATAATCAGTAAGAAGAGTCAGTCTTCTTGTACTTAAGTCGGCATTGTGCCTTTTCTATCTAATTACGATGCAATTTCTATGTTTCATAGTCAGTAAGAAGGTCCAAGGGATACGGTAAACCTGGAGTGAGACATCGGAATCTATAACTAGTGTCACAGGAATGGTTCAAAACATAGACAGTAAGAAGAGTCAGTCTTCTTGTACTTAAGTCGGCATTGTGCCTTTTGTATTTAATTCCGATGAATTTCTGTGGTTTATCGTCAATAAGAAGGTCAGAGGGATACAGTAAACCTGAAGTGAAGCATCGGAATCTATAACTAGTGTCACAGGAATGGTTCAAACGTAGTCAGTAAGAAGAGTCCGTCTCTTTGTTCTTAAGTCGGCATTGTGCTTTTGTATTTAATTCCGATGCAATTTCTGTGTTTCATCGTCAATAAGAGGGTCCATGGTATACAGTAAACCTGGAGTGAAGGCTCGGAATCTATAACTAGTGTCACAGGAATGGTTCAAACCATAGATAGTAAGATGTGTCAGTCTTCTTGTACTTAAGTCGGCATTGTGCTTTTTGTATTAAATTCCGATGCAATTTCTGTGTTTCATCATCAATAAGAAGGTCCAAGGGATACAGTAAACCTGAAGTGAAGCATCGAAACCTATAACTAGTATCACGGGAATAGTTCAAAGCATAGACAGTAAGCAGAGTCAGTCTTCTTGTACTTAAGTCGGCATTGTGCTTTATTAATTTAATTCGGATGCAATTTCTGTGTTTCATCGTCAATAAGAACGTCCAAGGGATACAGTAAACCTAGAGTGAAGCATCGGAATCTATATCTAGTGTCACAGGAATGGTTCAAAACATAGACTGTAAGAAGAGTCAGTCTTTTTGTACATAATTCGGCATTGTGCCTTTTGTTTTTAATTCCGATGCAATTTCTGTGTTTCATGTTCAATAAGAACGTCAGAGGGATAAAGAAAATCTGAAGTCAAGCATCGGAATCTATAACTAGTGTCACAGGAATGGTTCAAAACATAGACAGTAAGATGACTCAGTCTTCTTGTACTTTAGGCGGCATTGTGCCTTTTGTATTTAATTCCGATGAATTTCTGTGTTTCTTCGTCACTAAGAAGGTCAGTGGGATATAGTAATCCTGAAGTTATGCATCGTAATTTTTTACTAGTGTCACCGGAATGGTTCAAAACATAGTCAGTAAGAAGAGTCAGTCTTCTAGTACGTAGGTCGGCATTGTGAATTTTGTGTTTCATTCTGATACAATTTCTGTGTTTCATCGTCAATAAGAAGGTCAGAGGGATACAGTAATCCTGAAGTAAAGCATCGGAATCTATGACTAGTGTCACAGGAATGGTTCAAAGCATTGTCAGTAAGAAGAGTCAGTCTTCTTGTACTTAAGTCGGTATTGTGCCTTTTGTATTTAATTCCGATGCAATTTCTGTGTTTCATCGTCAATAAGAAGGTCCAAGGGATACAGTAAACCTGAAGTGAAGCATCGGAATCTATGACTAGTGTCACAGGAATGGTTCAAAACATAGACAGTAGGAAGAGTCAGTCTTCTTGTACTTAAGTCGGCATTGTGCTTTTTGTATTTAATTCCGTTGCAATTTCTGTGTTTCATCGTCAATAAGAAGGTCCAAGGGATATAGTAAACCTGGAGTGAAGCATTGGAATCTATAACTAGTGTCACAGGAACGGTTCACACCATAGACAGTAAGATGAGTCAGTATTCTTGTACTTAATTCGGCATTGTGCATTTTCTACTTAATTCCGATGCAATTTATGTGTTTCATCGTCAATAGGAAGGTCAGAGGGATACAGTAAACATGAAGTGAAACATCGGAATCTATATCTAGCGTCACAGGAATGGTTCGAAACTTAGTCAGTAAGAAGAGTCAGTCTTCTTGTACTTAAGTCGGCATTGTGCTTTTTGTATTTAATTCCGATGCAATTTCTGTGTATCATCGTCAATAAGAAGGTCCAAGGGATACAGTAAACCTGGAGTGTAGCATCAGAAACCATAACTAGTGTCACAGGGTCGATTCAAAACATAGTCAGTAAGAAGAGTCAGTGTTCTTGTAGTCAAGTCGGCATTGTGCCTTTTCTATTTAATTCCGATGCAATTTCTGTGTTTCATCGCCAATAAGACTGTCCAAGGGAACAGTAAACCTGGAGTGAAGCATCGGAATGTATAACTAGTGTCAGAGATACGGTTCAAAACATAGACAGTAAGATGAGTCAGTGTTCTTGTACTTTAGTCGGCATTGTGCTTTTTGTATTTAATTCCGATGCAATTTCTGTGTTTCATTGTCAGTAAGAAGGTGAGTGGGATACAGTAAACCTGAAGGGAAGCATCGGAAACTATAACTAGTGTCACAGGAATTTTTTAAAACATAGAGAGTTGGAAAATTCAGTCTCCTTGTACTTAAGTCGGCATTGTGCATTTAGTATTTCATTCCGATGCAATTTCTGTGTTTCATCGTCCATAAGAAGGTCCGAGGGATACAGTAAACCTCAAGTGAAGCATCGTAATAAAAAACTAGTGTCACAGGAATGGTTCAAAGCAGAGAGAGTAGGAAGAGTCAGTCTTCTTGTACTTAAGTCGGCATTGTGCTTTTTCAATTTAATTCCGAAGCAATTTCTGTGTATCATCGTCAACAAGAGGGTCCAAGGGATACAGTAAACCTGGAGTGAAGCATCGGAATCCATAACTAGTTTCACAGGGACGGTTCGAACCATAGACAGTAAGATGAGTCACTTATCTTGTTCTTAAGTCGGCGTTGTGCATTTTCTATTTAATTCCGATGCAATTTCTGTGTTTCATCGTCAATAATAAGGTCCAAGGGAAACAGTAAACCCGAAGTGAAGCATCGGAATCTATAACTAGTGTCACAGGAATGATTCAAATCATAGTCAGTAAGAAGAGTCAGTCTTCCGGTACAAAAGTCATCATTGTGCATTTTCCTTTTAATTCTGATGCAATTTCTGTGTTTCATCGTCAATAAGAAGGTCCAAGGGATACAGTAAACCTGGAGTGAAGCATCGGAATCTATAACTAGTGTCACAGGAATGGTTCAAAACACAGACAGTAAGAAGAGTCAGACTTCTTTTACTTAAGTCGGGATTGTGCCTTTTGTATTTAATTCCGATGCAATTTCTGTGTTTCATCGTCAATGAGAAGGTCCAAGGGATACAGTAAACCTGGAGTGAAGCATCAGAGTCTACAACTAGTGTCACAGGAATGGTTCAAAACATAGACAGTAAGAAGAGTCAGTCTTCTTGTACTTAATTCGGCATTGTGCCTTTAGTAATTAATTCCAATGCAATATCTGTGTTTCATCGCCAATAAGATTGTCAGAGGGATACCAGTAAACCTGATATAAAGCATCGCAAACAATAACTAGTGTCACAGGAATGGTTCAAAACATAGTCAGTAAGAAGAGTCAGTGTTCTTGTAGTTAAGTCGGCATTGTGCCCTTTTCTATTTAATTCCGATGCAATTTCTGTGTTTCATCGCCAATAAGACGGTCCAAGGGATACAGTAAACCTGGAGTGAAGCATCGGAATCTATAACTAGTGTCAGAGGGACGGTTCAAAACATAGACAGTAAGATGAGTCAGTGTTCTTGTACTTTAGTCGGCACTGTGCTTTTTGTGTTTAATTCCGATGCAATTTCTGTGTTTCATCGTCACTAAGAAGGTGAGTGGGATACAGTAAACCTGAAGTGAAGCATTGGAAGATATAACTAGTGTCACAGGAATGGTTCAAAACATAGAGAGTTGGAAGATTCAGTCTCCTTGTACTTAAGTCGGCATTGTGCCTTTTGTATTTCATTCCGATGCAATTTCTGTGTTTCATCGTCCATAAGACGTCCGAGGGATACAGTAAACCTCAAGTGAAACATCGGAATAAAAAACTAGTGTCACAGGAATGGTTCAAAACATAGAGAGTAGGAAGAGTCAGTCATCTTGTACTTAAGTCGGCATTGTGCTTGTTCTATTTATTTCCGATGCGAATTCTGTGTCTCATCGTCAATAGGAAGGTCCAAGGGATAAAGAAAACCTGAAGTGAAGCATCGGAATCTATAACTAGTTCCACAGGAATGGTTCAAAACATAATCAGTAAGAAGAGTCAGTCTTCTTGTACATAAGTCGGCATTGTGCCTTTTCTATTTAATTACGGTGCAAATTCTAGGTTTCATCGTCAGTAAGAAGGTCCAAGGGATACGGAAAACCTGGAGTGAGACATCGGAATCTATAACTAGTGTCACAGGAATGGTTCAAAACATAGACAGTAAGAAGAGTCAGTCTTCTTGTACTTAAGTCGGCATTGTGCCTTTTGTATTTAATTCCGATGAATTTCTGTGTTTTATCGTCAATAAGAAGGTCAGAGGGATACAGTAAACCTGAAGCGAAGCATCGGAATCTATAACTAGTGTCCAGGAATGGTTCAAACGTAGTCAGTAAGAAGAGTCCGTCTTTTTGTTCTTAAGTCGGCATTGTGCTTTTGTATTTAATTCCGATGCAATTTCTGTGTTTCATCGTCAATAAGAGGGTCCATGGTATACAGTAAACCTGGAGTGAAGGATCGGAATCTATAACTAGTGTCACAGGAATGGTTCAAAACATAGACAGTAAGAAGAGTCAGTCTTCTTGTACTTCATTCGGCATTGTGCTTTTAGTAATTAATTCCAATGCAATTTCTGTGTTTCATCCTCAATAAGAAGGCCAGAGGGATACAGTAAACCTGATATAAAGCATCGCAAACAATAAATAGTGTCACAGGAATGGTTCAAAACATAGTCAGTAAGAAGAGTCAGTGTTCTTGTAGTTAAGTCGGCATTGTGCCTTTTCTATTTAATTCCGATGCAATTTCTGTGTTTCATCGCCAATAAGACGGTCCAAGGGATACAGTAAACCTGGAGTGAAGCATCGGAATGTATAACTAGTGTCAGAAGGACGGTTCAAACATAGACAGTAAGATGAGTCAGTGTTCTTGTACTTTAGTCGGCATTGTGCTTTTTGAATTTAATTCCGATGCAATTTCTGTGTTTCATCGTCACTAAGAAGGTGAGTGGGATACAGCAAACCTGAAGTGAAGCATCGGAAACTATAACTAGTGTCACAGGAATGGTTTAAATCATAGAGAGTTGGAAAATTCAGTCTCCTTGTACTTAAGTCGGCATGGTGCATTTAGTATTTCATTCCGATGCAATTTCTGTGTTTCATCGTCCATAAGAAGGTCCGAGGGATACAGTAAACCTCAAGTGAAGCATCGTAATAAAAAACTAGTGTCACAGGAATGGTTCAAAGCATAGAGAGTAGGAAGAGTCAGTCTTCTTGTACTTAAGTCGGCATTGTGCTTTTTCAATTTAATTCCGATGCAATTTCTGTGTATCATCGTCAACAAGAAGGTCCAAGGGATACAGTAAACCTGGAGTGAAGCATCGGAATCCATAACTAGTGTCACAGGGACGGTTCAAACCATAGACAGTAAGATGAGTCAGTTATCTTGTCCTTAAGTCGGCATTGTGCATTTTCTATTTAATTCCGACGCAATTTCTGTGTTTCATCGTTAATAAGAAGGTGCAAGGGATACAGTAAACCCGAAGTGAAGCATCGGAATCTATAACTGGTGTCACAGGAATGATTCAAATCATAGTCAGTAAGAAGAGTCAGTCTTCCGGTACAAAAGTCATCATTGTGCATTTTCTATTTAATTCTGATGCAATTTCTGTGTTTCATCGTCAATAAGAAGGTCCAAGGGATACAGTAAACCTGGAGTGAAGCATCGGAATCTATAACTAGTGTCACAGGAATGGTTCAAAACACAGACAGTAAGAAGAGTCAGACTTCTTTTACTTAAGTCGGCATTGTGCCTCTTGTATTTAATTCCGATGCAATTTCTGTGTTTCATCGTCAATGAGAAGGTCCACGGGATACAGTAAACCTGAAGTGAAGCATCAGAGTCTACAACTAGTGTCACAGGAATGGTTCAAAACATAGACAGTAAGAAGATTCAGTCTTCTTGTACTTAAGTCGGCATTGTGCCTTTTGTATTTAATTCCGATGAATTTCTGTGTTTTATCGTCACTAAGAAGGTCAGAGGGATACAGTACACCTGAAGCGAAGCATTGGAATCTATAACTAGTGTCACAGGAATGGTTCAAACGTAGTCAGTAAGAAGAGTCCGTCTTTTTGTTCTTAAGTCGGCATTGTGCTTTTGTATTTAATTCCGATGCAATTTCTGTGTTTCATCGTCAATAAGAGGGTCCATGGTATGCAGTAAACCTGGAGTGAAGGATCGGAATCTATAACTAGTGTCACAGGAATGGTTCAAAACATAGACAGTAAGAAGAGTCAGTCTTCTTGTACTTCATTCGGCATTGTGCCGTTAGTAATTAATTCCAATTCAATTTCTGTGTTTCATCGTCAATAAGAATGCCAGAGGGATACAGTAAACCTGATATAAAGCATCGCAAACAATAAATAGTGTCACAGGAATGGTTCAAAACATAGTCAGTAAGAAGAGTCAGTGTTCTTGTAGTTAAGTCGGCATTGTGCCTTTTCTATTTAATTCCGATGCAATTTCTGTGTTTCATCGCCAATAAGACAGTCCAAGGGATACAGTAAACCTGGAGTGAAGGATCGGAATGTATAACTAGTGTCAGAAGGACGGTTCAAACATAGACAGTAAGATGAGTCAGTGTTCTTGTACTTTAGTCGGCATTGTGCTTTTTGTATTTAATTCCGATGCAATTTCTGTGTTTCATCGTCACTAAGAAGGTGAGTGGGATACAGTAAACCTGAAGTGAAGCATCGGAAACTATAACTAGTGTCACAGGAATGGTTTAAATCATAGAGAGTTGGAAAATTCAGTCTCCTTGTACTTAAGTCGGCATTGTGCATTTAGTATTACATTCCGATGCAATTTCTGTGTTTCATCGTCCATAAGAAGGTCCGAGGGATACAGTAAACCTCAAGTGAAGCATCGTAATAAAAAACTAGTCTCACAGGAATGGTTCAAAGCATAGAGAGTAGGAAGAGTCAGTCTTCTTGTACTTAAGTCGGCATTGTGCTTTTTCAATTTAATTCCGATGCAATTTCTGTGTATCATCGTCAACAAGAAGGTCCAAGGGATACAGTAAACCTGGAGTGAAGCATCGGAATCCATAACTAGTGTCACAGGGACGGTTCAAACCATAGACAGTAAGATGAGTCAGTTATCCTGTCCTTAAGTCGGCATTGTGCATTTTCTATTTAATTCCGATGCAATTTCTGTGTTTCATCGTCAATAAGAAGGTCCAAGGGATACAGTAAACCCGAAGTGAAGCATCGGAATCTATAACTAGTGTCACAGAAATGATTCAAATCATAGTCAGTAAGAAGAGTCAGTCTTCCGGTACAAAAGTCATCATTGTGCATTTTCTTTTTAATTCTGATGCAATTTCTGTGTTTCATCGTCAATACGAAGGTCCAAGGGATACAGTATACCCGAAGTGAAGCATCGCCATCTATAACTAGTGTCACAGGAATGGTTCACAACACAGACAGTAAGAAGAGTCAGACTTCTTTTACTTAAGTCGGCATTGTGCCTTTTGAATTTAATTCCGATGCAATTTCTGTGTTTCATCGTCAATAAGAAGGTCCAGGGTATACAGTAAACCTGGAGTGAAGCATCAGAGTCTATAATTAGTGTCACAGGAATGGTTCAAAACATAGACAGTAAGAAGAGTCAGTCTTCTTGTACTTCATTCGGCATTGTGCCTTTAGTAATTAATTCCAATGCAATTTCTGTGTTTCATCCTCAATAAGAAGGTCAGAGGGATACAGTAAATCTGATATAAAGCATCGCAAACAATAAATAGTGTCAAAGGAATGGTTCAAAACATAGTCAGTAAGAAGAGTCAGTGTTCTTGTAGTTAAGTCGGCATTGTGCCTTTTCTATTTAATTCCGATGCAATTTCTGTGTTTCATCGCCAATTAGACGGTCCAAGGGATACAGTAAACCTGGAGTGAAGCATCGGAATGTATAACTAGTGTCAGAGGGACGGTTCAAAACATAGACAGTAAGATGAGTCAGTGTTCTTGTACTTTGGTCGGCATTGTGCTTTTTGTATTTAATTCCGATGCAATTTCTGTGTTTCATCGTCACTAAGAAGGTGAGAGGGATACAGTAAACCTGAAGTGAAGCATCGGAAACTATAACTAGTGTCACAGGAATGGTTCAAAACATAGAGAGTTGGAAAATTCAGTCTCCTTGTCCTTAAGTCGGCATTGTGCCTTTTGTATTTCTTTCCGATGCAATTTCTGTGTTTCATCGTCCATAAGAAGGTCCGAGGGATACAGTAAACCTCAAGTGAAGCATCGTAATAAAAAACTAGTGTCACAGGAATGGTTCAAAGCATAGAGAGTAGGAAGAGTCAGTCTTCTTGTACTTAAGTCGGCATTGTGCCTTTTGTATTTCATTCCGATGCAATTTCTGTGTTTCATCGTCCATTAGAAGTCCGAGGGATACAGTAAACCTCAAGTGAAGCATCGGAATAAAAAACTAGTGTCACAGGAATGGTTCAAAACATAGAGAGTAGGAAGAGGCAGTCATCTTGTACTTAAGTCGGCATTGTGTTTGTTCTATTTATTTCCGATGCGAATTCTGTGTCTCATCGTCAATAGGAAGGTCCAAGGGATAAAGAAAACCTGAAGTGAAGCATCGGAATCTATAACTAGTTCCACAGGAATGGTTCAAAACATAATCAGTAAGAAGAGTCAGTCTTCTTGTACTTAAGTCGGCATTGTGACTTTTCTATTTAATTACGATGCAATTTCTATGTTTCATCGTCAGTAAGAAGGTCCAAGGGATACGTTAAACCTGGAGTGAAACATCGGAATCTATAACTAGTGTCACAGGAATGGTTCAAAACATAGACAGTAAGAAGAGTCAGTCTTCTTGTACTTAAGTCGGCATTGTGCCTTTTGTATTTAATTCCGATGAATTTCTGTGTTTTATCGTCAATAAGAAGGTCAGAGGGATACAGTAAACCTGAAGTGAAGCATCGGAATCTATAACTAGTGTCACAGGAATGGTTCAAACGTAGTCAGTAAGAAGAGTCCTTCTTTTTGTTCTTAAGTCGGCATTGTGCTTTTGTATTTAATTCCGATTCAATTTCTGTGTTTCATCGTCAATAAGAGGGTGCATGGTATACAGTAAACCTGGAGTGAAGGATCGGAATCTATAACTAGTGTCACAGGAATGGTTCAAACCATAAATAGTAAGATGTGTCAGTCTTCTCGTACTTAAGCCGGCATTGTGCTTTTTGTATTAAATTCCGATGCAATTTCTGTGTTTCATCATCAATAAGAAGGTCCAAGGGATACAGTAAACCTGAAGTGAAGCATCGAAACCTATAACTAGTATCATGGGAATAGTTCAAAACATAGACAGTAAGCAGGGTCAGTCTTCTTGTACTTAAGTCGGCATTGTGCTTTTTTAATTTAATTCGGATGCTATTCCTGTGTTTCATCGTCAATAAGAACGTCCAAGGGATACAGTAAACCTAGAGTGAAGCATCGGAATCTAAATCTAGTGACTCAGGAATGGTTCAAAACATAGACTGTAAGAAGAGTCAGTCTTTTTGTACATAATTCGGCATTGTGCCTTTTGTTTTTAATTCCGATGCAATTTCTGTGTTTCATGTTCAATAAGAACGTCAGAGGGATAAAGAAAATCTGAAGTCAAGCATCGGAATCTGTAACTAGTGTCACAGGAATGGTTCAAAACATAGACAGTAAGATGACTCAGTCTTCTTGTACTTAAGTCGGCATTGTGCCTTTTGTATTTAATTCGGATGAATTTCTGTGTTTCTTCGTCACTAAGATGGTCAGTGGGATATAGTAATCCTGAAGTTATGCATCGGAATTTTTTACTAGTGTCACCGGAATGGTTCACAACATAGTCAGTAAGAAGAGTCAGTCTTCTAGTACGTAGGTCGGCATTGTGAATTTTGTGTTTAATTCTGATACAATTTCTGTGTTTCATCGTCAATAAGAAGGTCAGAGGGATACAGTAATCCTGAAGTAAAGCATCGGAATCTATGACTAGTGTCACAGGAATGGTTCAAAGCATTGTCAGTAAGAAGAGTCAGTCTTCTTGTACTTAAGTCGGTATTGTGCCTTTTGTATTTAATTCGGATGCAATTTCTGTGTCTCATCGTCACTAAGAAGGTCCAAGGGATACAGTAAACCTGAAGTGAAGGATCGGAATCTATGACTAGTGTCACAGGATTGGTTCAAAACATAGACAGTAGGAAGAGTCAGTCTTCTTGTACTTAAGTCGGCATTGTGCTTTATGTATTTAATTCCGATGCAATTTCAGTGTTTCATCGTCAATAAGAACGTCCAAGGGATACAGTAAACCTGGAGTGAAGCATCGGAATCTATAACTAGTGTCACAGGAACGGTTCAAACCATAGACAGTAAGATGAGTCAGTATTCTTGTACTTATTTCGGCATTGTGCATTTTCTACTTAATTCCGATTCAATTTCTGTGTTTCATCGTCAATACGAAGGTCCAAGGGATACAGTAAACCCGAAGTGAAGCATCGGAATCTATAACTAGTGTCACAGGAATGGTTCAAAACATAGTCAGTAAGATGAGTCAGTCTTCTTGTACTTAAGTCATCATTGTGCATTTTCTATTTAATTCTGATGCTTTTTCTGTGTTTCATCGTCAATAAGAAGGTCCAAGGGATACTGTAAACCTGGAGTGAAGCGTCGGAATCTATAACTAGTGTCACAGGAATGGTTCAAATCACAGACAGTTAGAAGAGTCAGACTTCTTTTACTTAAGTTGGCATTTTGCCTCTTGAATTTAATTCCGATGCAATTTCTGTGCTTCATCGTCAATGAGAAGGTCCAAGGGATACAGTAAACCTTGAGTGAAGCAACAGAGTCTATTACTAGTATCACAGGATTGGTTCAAAACATAGACAGTAAGTAGAGTCAGTCTTCTTGTACTTAAGTCGGCATTGTGCCTTTTGTATTTAATTCCGATGCAATTTCTGTGTTTCATCGTCAATAAGAAGGTCCAAGGGATACAGTTAACCTGAAGTGAAGCATTGGAATCTATAACTAGAGTCACAGGAATGGTTCAAAACATAGACAGTAGGAAGAGTCAGTCTTCTTGTATTTAAGTCGGCATTGTGCTTTTTCTATTTAATTCCGATGCGATTTCTGTGTCTCATCGTCAATAGGAAGGTCCAAGGGATACAGTAAACCTGAAGTGAAGCATCGGAATCTATAATAGTGTCACAGGAATGGTTCAAAACATAGTCTGTAAGAAGAGTCAGTCTTCTTGTACTTAAGTCGGCATTGTGCCTTTTCTATTTAATTACGATGTAATTTCTGTGTTTCGTCGCCAATAAGAAGGTCCAAGGGATACAGTAAACCTGGAGTGAAGCATCGGAATCTATAACTAGTGTCACACGAATGGTTCAAAACACAGACAGTAAGAAGAGTCAGAGTTCTTTTACTTAAGTCGGAATTGTGCCTTTTGTATTTAATTCCGATGCAATTTCTGTGTTTCATCGTCAATGAGAAGGTCCAAGGGATACAGTAAACCTGGAGTGAAGCATCAGAGTCTACATCTAGTGTCACAGGAATGGTTCAAAACATAGACAGTAAGAAGAGTCAGTCTTCTTGTACTTAATTCGGCATTGTGCCTTTAGTAAATAATTCCAATGCAATTTCTGTGTTTCATCGTCAATAAGAAGGTCAGAGGGATACAGTAAACCTGATATAAAGCATCGCAAACAATAACTAGTGTCACAGGAATGGTTCAAAACATAGTCAGTAAGAAGACTCAGTGTTCTTGTAGTTAAGTCGGCATTGTGCCTTTTCTATTTAATTCCGATGCAATTTCTGTGTTTCATCGCCAATAAGACGGTCCAAGGGATACAGTAAACCTGGAGTGAAGCATCGGAATCTACAACTAGTGTCAGAGGGACGGTTCAAAACATAGACAGTAAGATGAGTCAGTGTTCTTGTACTTTAGTCGGCATTGTGCTTTTTGTATTTAATTCCGATGCAATTTCTGTGTTTCATCGTCACTAAGAAGGTGAGTGGGATACTGTAAACCTGAAGTGAGGCATTGGAAACTATAACTAGTGTCACAGGAATGGTTCAAAACATAGGGAGTTGTTAGATTCAGTCTCCTTGTACTGAAGTCGGTATTGTGCCTTTTGTATTTCATTCCGATGCAATTTCTGTGTTTCATCGTCCATAAGAAGTCCGAGGGATACAGTAAACCTCAAGTGAAGCATCGGAATAAAAAACTAGTGTCACAGGAATGGTTCAAAACATAGAGAGTAGGAGGAGTCAGTCATCTTGTACGTAAGTCGGCATTGTCCTTATTCTATTTATTTCCGATGCGAATTCTGTGTCTCATCGTCAATAGGAAGGTCCAAGGGATAAAGAAAACCTCAAGTGAAGCATCGGAATCTATAACTAGTTCCACAGGAATGGTTCAAAGCATAATCAGTAAGAAGAGTCAGTCTTCTTGTACTTAAGTCGGCATTGTGCCTTTTCTATTTAATTACGATGCAATTTCTTTGTTTCATCGTCAGTAAGAAGGTCCAAGGGATACGGTAAACCTGGAGTGAAACATCGGAATCTATAACTAGTGTCACAGGAATGGTTCAAAACATAGACAGTAAGGAGAGCAGTCTTCTTGTACTTCAGTCGGCATTGTGCCTTTTGTATTTAATTCCGATGAATTTCTGTGTTTTATCGTCAATAAGAAGGTCAGAGGCATACAGTAAACCTGAAGTGAAGCATGGGAATCTATAACTAGTGTCACAGGAATGGTTCAAACGTAGTCAGTAAGAAGAGTCCGTCTTTTTGTTCTTAAGTCGGCATTGTGCTTTTGTATTTAATTCCGATGCAATTTCTGTGTTTCATCGTCAATAAGAGGGTCCATGGTATACAGTAACCCTGGAGTGAAGGATCGGAATCTATAACTAGTGTCACAGGAATGTTTCAAACCATAGATAGTAAGATTTGTCAGTCTTCTTGTACTTAAGTCGGCATTGTGCTTTTTGTATTAAATTCCGATGCAATTTCTGTGTTTCATCATCAATAAGAAGGTCCAAGGGATACAGTAAACCTGAAGGGAAGCATCGAAACCTATAACTAGTATCACGGGAATAGTTCAAAACATAGACAGTAAGCAGAGTCAGTCTTCTTGTACTTAAGTCAGCATTAAGCTTTTGTATTTAATTCCGATGCAATTTCTGTGTTTCATCGTCACTAAGAAGGTCAGTGGGATACAGTAATCCTGACGTTAAGCATCGGAATCTATAACTAGTGTCACAGGAATGGTTCAAACGTAGTCAGTAAGAAGAGTCCGTCTTTTTCTTCTTAAGTCGGCATTGTGCTTTTGTATTTAATGCCGATGAAATTTCTGTGTTTCATCGTCAATAAGAGGGTCCATGGTATACAGTAAACCTGGAGTGAAGGATCGGAATCTATAACTAGTGTCACAGGAACGGTTCAAACCATAGACAGTAAGATGAGTCAGTATCCTTGTACTTAATTCGGCATTGTGCATTTTCTACTTAATTCCGATGCAATTTCTGTGTTTCATCGTCAATAAGAAGGTCCAAGGGATACAGAAAACCCGAAGTGAAGCATCGGAATCAATAGCTAGTGTCACAGGAATGGTTCATAACATAGTCAGTAAGATGAGTCAGTCTTCTTGTACTTAAGTCATCATTGTGCATTTTCTATTTAATTCTGATGCTTTTTCTGTGTTTCATCGTCAATAAGAAGGTCCAAGGGATACTGTAAACCTGGAGTGAAGCATCGGAATCTATAACTAGTGTCACAGGAATGGTTCAAATCACAGACAGTTAGAAGAGTCAGACTTCTTTTACTTAAGTTGGCATTGTGCCTTTTGTATTTAATTCCGATGCAATTTCTGTGCTTCATCGTCAATGAGAAGGTCCAAGGGATACAGTAAACCTTGAGTGAAGCAACAGAGTCTATAACTAGTATCACAGGATTGGTTCAAAACATAGACAGTAAGAAGAGTCAGTCTTCTTGTACTTAAGTCGGCATTGTGCCTTTTGTATTTAATTCGGATGCAATTTCTGTCTTTCATCGTCAATAAGAAGGTCAGAAGGATAAAGTAATCCTGAAGTAAAGCATCGGAATCTATGACTAGTGTCACAGGAATGGTTCAAAGCATAGTCTGTGTGAAGAGTCAGTCATCTTGTACTTAAGTCGGTATTGTGCCTTTTGTATTTAGTTACGATGCAATTTCTGCGTTTCATCGTCAATAAGAAGGTCCAAGGGATACAGTAAACCTAAAGTGAAGCATCGGAATCTATGAGTAGTGCCACAGGAATGGTTCAAATCATAGACAGTAAGAAGAGTCAGTCTTCTTGTACTTAAGTCAGCATTGTGGCTTTTGTATTTAATTCCGAAGCAATTTCTGTGTTTCATCGTCAGTAAGAAGGTCCAAGGGATACAGTAAACCTGAAGTGAAGCATTGGAATCTATAACTAGAGTCACGGGAATGGTTCAAAACATAGACAGTAGGAAGAGTCAGTCTTCTTGTATTTAAGTCGGCATTGTGCTTTTTCTATTTAATTCCGATGCGATTTCTGTGTCTCATCGTCAATAGGAAGGTCCAAGGGATACAGTAAACCTGAAGTGAAGCATCGGAATCTATAATAGTGTCACAGGAATGGTTCAAAACATAGTCTGTAAGAAGAGTCAGTCTTCTTGTACTTAAGTCGGCATTGTGCCTTTTCTATTTAATTACGATGTAATTTCTGTGTTTCATCGTCAGTAAGAAGGTATAAGGGATACAGTAAACCTGAAGCGAAGCATCGAAATCTATAACTAGTGTCAAAGGAATGGTTCAAACGTAGTCAGTAAGAAGAGTCCGTCTTCTTGTACTTAAGTCGGCATTGTGCTATTGTATTAAATTCCGATGCAATTTCTGTGTTTCATCGTCAATAAGTAGGTCCAAGGGATACAGTAAACCTGTAGTGAAGCATCGGAGTCTATAACTAGTGTCACATGAATGGGTCAAAACATAGACAGTAAGAAGAGTCAAACTTCTTGTACTTAATTCGGCATTTTGCGTTTTGTATTTAATTCTGATGCAATTTCTGTGTTTCATCGTCAATAAGAAGGTCAGAGGGATACAGTAAACCTGAAGAGAAGCATCGGAATCTATAACTAGTGTCACAGGAATGGTTCGAAACATAGTCAGTAAGAAGAGTCAGTCTTCTTGAACTTAAGTCGGCATTGTGCTTTTTGTATTTAATTCCGATGCAATCTCTGTGTATCATCGTCAATAAGAAGGTCCAAGGGATACAGTAAACCTGGAGTGAAGCATCGGAATCCGTAACTAGTGTCACAGGGACGGTTCCATCCATAGACAGTAAGATGAGTCAGTTATCTTGTTCTTAAGTCGGCATTGTGCATTTTCTATTTAATTCCGATGTATTTTCTGTGTTTCATCGTCAATAAGAAGGTCCAAGGGATACAGTAAGCCCGAAGTGAAGCATCGGAATCTATAACTAGTGTCACAGGAGTGGTTCAAATCATTGTCAGTAAGAAGCGTCAGTCTCCCTCTACATAAGTCATCAGTGTGAATTTTCTTTTTAATTCTGATGCAATTTCTGTGTTTCGTCGTCAATAGGAAGGTCCAAGGGATACAGTAAACCTGGAGTGAAGCATCGGAATCTATAACTAGTGTCACAGGAATGGTTCAGAACACAGACAGTAAGAAGAGTCAGACTTCTTTTACTTAAGTCGGCATTGTGCCTTTTGTATTTAATTCCGATGCAATTTCTGTGTTTCATCTTCAATAAGAAGGTCCAAGGGATACAGTAAACCTGGAGTGAAGCATCAGAGTCTATAACTAGTGTCACAGGAATGGTTCAAAACATAGACAGTAAGAAGAGTCAGTCTTCTTGTACTTAATTCGGCATTGTGCCTTTAGTAATTAATTTCAATGCAATTTTTGTGTTTCATCGTCAATAAGAAGGTCAGAGGGACACAGTAAACGTGATATAATGCATCGCAAACAATAACTAGGGTCACAGGAATGGTTCAAAACATAGTCAGTAAGAAGAGTCAGTGTTCTTGTAGTTTAGTCGGCATTGTGCCTTTTCTATTTAATTCCTATGCAATTTCTGTGTTTCATCGCCAATAAGACGGTCCGAGGAATACAGTAAACCGGGAGTGAAGCATCGGAATCTATAACTAGTGTCAGAGGGACGGTTCAAAACATAGACAGTAAGATGAGTCAGTGTTCTTGTACTTAAGTCGGCATTGTGCTTTTTGTATTTAATTCCGATGCAATTTCTGTGTTTCATCGTCACTAAGAAGGTGAGTGGGATACAGTAAACCAGAAGTGAAGCATCGGAAACTATAACTAGTGTCACAGGAATGGTTCAAAACATAGAGAGTTGGAAGAGTCAGTCTCCTTGTAATTAAGTCGGCATTGTGCCTTTTGTATTTCATTCCGATGCAATTTCTGTGTTTCATCGTCCATAAGGAGGTCCGAGGGATACAGTAAACCTCAACTGAAGCATCGTAATAAAAAACTAGTGTCACAGGATTGGTTCAAAGCATAGAGAGTAGGAAGAGTCAGTCTTCTTGTACTTAAGTCGGCATTGTGCTTTTTCTATTTAATTCCGATGCGATTTCTGTGTCTCATCGTCAATAGGAAGGTCCAAGGGATACAGTAAACCTGAAGTGAAGCATCGGAATCTATAACTAGTGTCACAGGAATGGTTCAAATCATAGTCAGTAAGAAGAGTCAGTCTTCTTGTACGTAAGTCGGCATTGTGAATTTTGTATTTAATCCAGATACAATTTCTGTGTTTCATCGTCAATAGGAAGGTCCAAGGGATACAGTAAATCTGGAGTGAAGCATCGGAATCTATAACTAGTGTCACAGGGATGGTTCAAAACATAGACAGTAAGAAGAGTCAGTCTTCTTGTACTTAAGTCGGCATTGTGCCTTTTGTATTTAATTCCGATGCAATTTCGTGTTTCATCGTCAATAAGAAGGCCAGAGGGATAAAGTAATCCTGAAGTAAAGCATCGGAATCTATGACTAGTGTCACAGGAATGGTTCAAAACATAGTCAGTGTGAAGAGTCAATCTTCTTGTACTTAAGTCGTTATTGTGCCTTTTGTATTTAATTCCGATGCAATTTCTGTGTTTCATCGTCAATAAGAAGGTCCAAGGGATACAGTAAACCTAAAGTGAATCATCGGAATCTATGATTAGTGCCACAGGAATGGTTCAAAACATAGACAGTAAGAAGAGTCAGTCTTCTTGTACTTAAGTCGGCATTGTGCCTTTTGTACTTAATTCCGATGCAATTTCTGTGTTTCATCGTCAATAAGAAGGTCCAAGGGATACAGTAAACCTGGAGTGAAGCATCGGAATCCATAACTAGTGTCAGAGGGACGGTTCAAAACATCGACAGTAAACATGAGTCAGTATTCTTGTACATTAGTCGGCATTGTGCTTTTTGTATTTAATTCCGATGCAAATTTCTGTGTTTCATCGTCACTAAGAAGGTCAGAGGGATACAGTAAACCTGAAGTGAAGCATCGGAATCTATAACTAGTGTCACAGGAATGGTTCAAAACATAGACAGTAAGAAGAGTCAGACTTCTTTTAATTAAGTCGGCATTGTGCCTTTTGTATTTAATTCCAATGCAATTTCTGTGTTTTTTCGTAAATAAGAAGGTGCAAGGGATACAGTAAACCTGGAGTCAAGCATCTGAGTCTGTAACTAGTGTCACAGGAATGGTTAAAAACACAGACAGTAAGAAGAGTCAGTCTTCTTGTACTTAAGTCGGTAATGTGCCTTTTGTGTTTAATTACGATGCAATTTCTGTGTTTCATCGTCGATAAGGTCAGAGGGATACAGTAAACCTGAAGTGAAGCATCGGAATCTATAACTAGTGCCACAGGAATGGTTCAAAACATAGACAGTGGGAAGAGTCAGTCTTCTTTTACTTAAGTCGGCATTGTGCCTTTTGTATTTAATTCCGATGCAATTTCATTGTTTCATCGTCAATAAGAAGCTCCAAGGGAAACTGTAAACCTGAAGTGAAGCATCGGAATCTATAACTAGTGTTAATGGAATGGTTCAAACATAGACAGTAGGAAGTGTCCGTCTTCTTGTACTTAAGTCCTCACTGTGCCTTTTGTTTTTAATTCCGAGGCAATTTCTGTGTTTCATCGTCAACAAGAAGGTAAAAGGGATACAGTAAATCTGAAGTGAAGCTTCGGAATCTGTAACTAGTGTCACAGGAATGGTTCAAAACATAAACAGTAAGGAGAGTCAGTCTTCTTGCACTTAAGTCGGCATTGTGCCTTTTCTATTTAATTCCGATGCAATTTCCGTGTTTCATCGTCAATAAAAAGGTCCAAGGGATACAGTAAACCTGAAGTCAAGCATTGGATTCAATAACTAGTGTCACAGGAATGGTTCAAAATATAGACAGTAAGAAGAGTCAGTTATCTTGTACTTAAGTCGGCATTGTGCGTTTTGTATTTAATTCCGATGCAATTTCTGTGTTTCATCGTTAATAAGAACGTCCAAGGAATACAGTAAACCTGAAGTGAAGCATCGGAATCTATAACTAGTCTCACAGGAATGGTTTAAAACATAGTAAGAAGAGCCAGTCATCTTGTACTTAAGTTGGCACTGTGCCATTTGTATTTAATTCCGATACAATTTCTGTGTTTCATCGTCAGTAAGAAGGTCCAAGGGATACAGTAAACCTGAAGTGAAGCATCGGAATCTATAACTAGTGTCAATGGAATGGTTCAAACATAGACAGTAGGAAGTGTCCGTCTTCTTGTACTTAAGTCGGCATTGTGCCTTTTGTTTTTAATGCCGAGGCAATTTCTGTGTTTCATCGTCAATAAGAAGGTCCAAGGGATACAGTAAATCTGAAGTGAAGCATCGGAATCTATAACTAGTGTCACAGGAATGGTTCAAAACATAGACAGTAAGAAGAGTCAGTGTTCTTGTACTTAAGTCGGTATTGTGCCTTTTGTATTTAATTCCGATGCAATTTCTGTGTTTCATCGTCAATATGAAGGTCAGAGGGATTCAGTAAACCTGAAGTGAAGCATCGGAATCTATAACTAGTGTCACAGGAATGGTTCAAAACATAGACAGTAAGAAGAGTCAGTCTTCTTGTACTTAAGTCGGCATTGTGCCATTTGTATTTAATTCCGATACAATTTCTGTGTTTCATCGTCAGTAAGAAGGTCCAAGGGATACAGTAAACCTGAGGTGAAGCATCGGAATCCATAACTAGTGTCACAGGAATGGTTCAAAGCATAGACAGTAAGAAGAGCCAGTCTTCTTGTACTTAAGTCGGTATAGTGCCTTTTGTGCTTAATTCCGATGCAATTTCTGTGTTTCATCGTCGATAAGGTCAGAGGGATGCAGTAAACTTGAAGTGAAGCATCGGAATCTATAACTAGAGTCACAGGAATAGTTCAAAACATAGACAGTAAGAAGAGTCAGTCTTCTTATTTTTAAGTCGGTAGTGTGCCTTTTGTGCTTCATTCCGATGCAATTTCTGTGTTTCATCGTCGATAAGGTCAGAGGGATACAGTAAACCTGAAGTGAAGCATCGGAATCTATAACTAGTGTCACAGGAATGGTTCAAAACATAGTCAGTATTAAGAGTCAGTCTTCTTGTACTTAAGTCGGCATTGTGCCTTTTGTATTTAATTCCGATGCAATTTCTGTGTTTCATCGTCAATAAGAAGGTCAGAGGGATACAGTAAACCTGAAGTGAAGCATCAGAATCCAAAATTAGTGTCACAGGAATGGTTCAAAACATAGACAGTAGGTAGAGTCAGTCAACTTGTAATTAAGTCGGCATTGTGCATTTTGTATTTAATTCCGATGCAATTTCGGTGTTTCATCGTTAATAAGAAGGCCCAAGGGATACATTAAACCTGAAGTGAAGCACCAGAATCGATAACTAGTGTCACAGGAATGGTTCAAAACATAGTCAGTAAGAAGAGTCAGTCTTCTAGTACTTAAGTCGGCATGATTCCTTTTCTATTTAATTCCGACGCAATTTCTGTGTTTCATCGTCAATTAGAGGGTCGTCGGTAAGAAGGTCAGAGGGATACGGTAATCCTGAAGTGAAGCATCGGAATCTATAACTAGTGTCACAGGAATGGTTCAAAACATAGACAGTAAGAAGAGTCACTCTTCTTGTACTTAAGTCGGTATTGTGCCTATTGTGCTTAATTCCGATGCAATTTCTGTGTTTCATCGTCGATAAGAAGGTCCAAAGTATACAGTAAACCTGGAGTGAAGCATCGGAATCAAAAACTGGTGTCACTGGAATGGTTCAAATCATCGACAGTAAGAAGAGTCAGTCTTCTTGTTCTTAAGTCGGCATTGTGTCTTTTGTATTTAATTCCGATGCAATTTCTGTGTTTCATCGTCAATAAGATGATCCAAGGGATACAGTAAACCGGAAGTGAAGCATCGGAATCTATAACTAGTGTCACAGGAATGGTTCAAAACATAGTCAGTAAGAAGAGACAGCCTTCATGTACTTATGTCGGCATTGTGCCTTTGGTATTTAATTCCGATGCAATATCTGTGTTTCATCGTCAACAAGAAGGTCCAAGGGATACAGTAAACCTGAAGTGAAGCAACGGAATCTATAACTAGTGTCACAGGAATGGTTCAAAACATAGTCAGTAACAGGAGTCAGTCTTCTTGTACCTAAGTCGGCATTGTGCCTTTTCTATTTAATTCCGATGCAATTTCGGTGTTTCATCGTCAATATGAAGGTCCAAGGGATACAGTAAACCTGGTGTGAAGCATCGGAATCTATAACTAGTGTCACAGGAATGGTTCACAGCATAGACAGTAACAAGAGTCAGTCTTCTTGTCCTTAAGTCGTCATTGTGTTTTTCTATTTAATTCCGATGCAATGTCGGTGTTTCATCGTCATTCAGAAGGTCCAAGGGATACAGTAAACCTGAAGTCAAGCGTCGGAATCTATAACTAGTGTCACAGGAATGGTTCAAAACATAGGCAGCAACAAGAGTCAGTCTTCTTGTCCTTATGTCGTCATTGTGCTTTTTCTATTTAATTCCGATGCAATTTCGGTGTTTCATCGTCAATAAGAAGGTCCAAGGGATACAGTAAACCTGGTGTGAAGCATCTTAATCTATAACTAGTGTCACTGGAATGGTTCAAAACATAGACAGTAAGAAGAGGCAGCCTTCTTGTACTTAAGTCAGCATTCTGCCTTTTGTATTTAATTTCGATGACATTTCAGTTTTTAATCGTCAATAAAAAGGTCCAAGGAATACCACAAACCTAAAGTGAAGAATGGGAATCCATAACTAGTGTTACAGGAATGGTTCAAAGCATGGTCAGTAAGAAGAGTCAGCCTTCATGTACTTAAGTCGGCACTGTGCCGTTTGTATTTAATTCCGATGCAGTTTCATTGTTTCATCGTCAATAAGAAGGTGAGAGGGATACAGTAACCCTGAAGTGAAGCATCGGAATCTAAAACTAGTGTCACAGGAATGGTTCAAAACATAGACAGTATGAAGAGTCACTCTTCTTGTGCTTAAGTGGGCATTGTGCCTTTTGTATTTAATTCCGATGCAATTTCTGTGTTTCATCGTCAGTAAGAAGGTCCAAGGGATACAGTAAACCTGAAGTCAAGCATCGGATTCAATAACTAGTGTCACAGAAATGGTTCAAAACATAGACAGTAAGAAGAGTCAGTCTTCTTGTGCTTAAGTCGGCATTGTGCCTTTTGTATTTAATTCCGATGCAATTTCTGTTTTTCATCGTCAATAAGAAGGTCCAAGGGATACAGTAAACCTGAAGTCAAGCATCGGATTCAATAACTATTGTCACAGAAATGTTTCAAAACATAGACAGTAGGATGAGTCAGTCTTCTTGTGCTTAAGTCGGCATTGCGAGTTTTGTATTTAATTCCGATGCAATATCTGTGTTTCATCGTCAATAAGAAGGTCCAAGGGATACAGTAAACCTGAAGTCAAGCATCGGAATCAATAACTAGTGTCACAGAAATGGTTCAAAACATAGACAGTAAGAAGAGGCAGTCTTCTTGTGCTTAAGTCGGCATTGCGAGTTTTGTATTTAATTCCGATGCAATATCTGTGTTTCATCGTCAATAAGTGGTCCAAGCGTTTCATGAAACCTGAAGTAAAGCATCGGAATCTATAACTAGTGCCACAGGAATGGTTCAAAACATAGTAAGAAGAGTCAGTCTTCTTGTACTTAAGTCGGCATTGTGCCATTTGTATTTAATTCCGATACAATTTCTGTGTTTCATCGTCAGTAAGAAGGTCCAAGGGATACAGTAAACCTGAAGTGAAGCATCGGAATCTATAACTAGTGTGACAGGAATGGTTTAAAGCATAGACAGTAAGAAGAGTCAGTCTTCTTGTACTTAAGTCGGTATAGTGCTTTTGTGCTTAATTCCGATGCAATTTCTGTGTTTCATCGTCGATAAGGTCAGAGGGATGCAGTAAACTTGAAGTGAAGCATTGGAACCTATAACTAGTGTCAATGGAATGGTTCAAACATAGACAGTAGGAAGTGTCCGTCTTCTTGTACTTAAGTCGACGTTGTGCCTTTTGTTTTTAATTCCGAGGCAATTTCTGTGTTTCATCGTCAATAAGAAGATCCAAGGGATACAGTAATCCGGAAGTGAAGCATCGGAATCTATAACTAGTGTCACAGGAATGGTTCAAAACATAGACAGTAAGAAGAGTCACTCTTCTTGTACTTAAGTCGGTATTGTTCCTATTGTGCTTAATTCCGATGCAATTTCTGTGTTTCATCGTCGATATGGTCAGAGGGATACAGTAAACCTGAAGTGAAGCATCGCAATCTATAACTAGTGTCACGGGAATGGTTCAAAACATAGTCAGTGAGAAGAGTGACTCTTCTTGTACTTAAGTCGGCATTGTACCTATTCTATATAATTCCGATGCAATTTCTGTGTTTCATCGTCAATAAGAAGGTCCAAAGGATACAGTAAACCTGGATTGAAGCATCGCAATCAAAAACTGGTGTCACTGGAATGGTTCAAAACATAGACAGTAAGGAGAGTCAGTCTTCTTGTTCTTAAGTCGGCATTGTGACTTTTGTATTTAATTCCGATGCAATTTCTGTGTTTCATCGTCAATAAGAAGATCCAAGGGATACAGTATACCGGAAGTGAAGCATCGGAATCTATAACTAGTGTCAAAGGAATGGTTCAAAACATAGTCAGTAAGAAGAGACAGCCTCATGTACTTATGTCGGCATTGTGCATTTGGTATTTAATTCCGATGCAATATCTGTGTTTCATCGTCAACAAGAAGGTCCAAGGGATACAGTAAACCTGAAGTGAAGCAACGGAATCCATAACTAGTGTCACAGGAATGGTTCAAAACATAGTCAGTAACAGGAGTCAGTCTTCTTGTACCTAAGTCGGCATTGTGCCTTTTCTATTTAATACCGATGCAATTTCGGTGTTTCATCGTCAATATGAAGGTCCAAGGGATACAGTAAACCTGGTGTGAAGCATCATAAACTATAACTGGTGTCACAGGAATGGTTCACAGCATAGACAGTAACAAGAGTCAGTCTTCTTGTCCTTAAGTCGTCATTGTGCTTTTTCTATTTAATTCCGATTCAATTTCGGTGTTTCATCGTCATTCAGAAGGTCCAAGGGATACAGTAAACCTGAAGTCAAGCATCGGAATCTATAACTAGTGTCACAGGAATGGTTCAAAACATAGGCAGTAACAAGAGTCAGTCTTCTTGTCCTTAAGTCGTCATTGTGCTTTCTCTATTCAATTCCGATGCATTTTCGGTGTTTCATCGTCAATAAGAAGGTCCAAGTGATACAGTAAACCTGGTGTGAAGCATCTTATCTATAACTAGTGTCACTGGAATGGTTGAAAACATAGACAGTAAGAAGAGTCAGCCTTCTTGTACTTAAGTCAGCATTCTGCATTTTGTATTTAATTTCGATGACATTTCAGTTTTTAATCGTCAATAAAAAGGTCCAAGGAGTACAGCAAACCCGAAGTGAAGCATCGGAATCCATAACTAGTGTTACAGGAATGGTTCAAAACATGGTCAGTAAGAAGAGTCAGCCTTCATGTACTTAAGTCGGCATTGTGCCGTTTGTATTTAATTCCGATGCAGTATCATTGTTTCATCGTCAATAAGAAGTTCCAAGGGAAACTGTAAACCTGAAGTGAAGCATCGTAATCTATAACTAGTGTCAATGGAATGGTTCAAACATAGACAGTAGGAAGTGTCCGTCTTCTTGTACTTAAGTCGGCATTGTGCCTTTTGTTTTTAATTCCGAGGCAATTTCTGTGTTTCATCGTCAATAAGAAGGTCCAAGGGATACAGTAAATCTGAAGTGAAGCATCGGAATCTATAACTAGTGTCACAGGAATGGTTCAAAACATAGACAGTAAGAAGAGTCAGTCTTCTTGTACTTAAGTCGGCATTGTGCCTTTTGTATTTAATTCCGATGCAATTTCTGTGTTTCATCGTCAATATGAAGGTCAGAGGGATTCAGCAAACCTGAAGTGAAGCATCGGAATGTGTAACTAGTGTCACAGGAATGGTTCAAAACATAGACAGTAAGAAGAGTCAGTCTTCTTGTACTTGAGTCGGCATTGTGCCATTTGTGTAAAATTCCGATGCAATTTCTGTGTTTCATCGTCAATAAGTAGGTCCAAGGGATACAGTAAACCTGAAGTCAAGCATTGGATTCTATAACTAGTGTCACAGGAATGGTTCAAAACATAGTCAGTAAGAAGAGTCAGTCATCTTGTACTTCAGTCGGCATTGTGCCTATTCTATTTAATTCCGACGCAATTTCTGTGTTTCATCGTCAATTACAGGGTCCATGGGATACACTAAAGATGGAGTGACGCATTGGAATCTATAACTAGTGTCACAGGAATGGTTCAAACATAGACAGTAAGAAGAATCAGTCTTCTTGTACTTAAGTTGCATTGTGCATTTTCTATTTAATTCCGATGCAATTTCTGTGTTTCATCGTCAATAAGAAGGTCAGAGGGATACAGTAAACCTGAACTGAAGCATCGGAATCTATAACTAGTGTCACAGGAATGGTTCAAAAAATAGTCAGTAACAAGAGTCAGTCTTCTTGTCCTTAAGTCGGGATTGTGCCTTTTGTATTTAATTCCGATGCAGTTTCTGTGTTTCATCGTCAATAAGAAGGTCCAAGGGATACAGAAAACCTGGAGTGTAGCATCGAAATCTATAACTAGTGTCACAGGAATGGTTCAAAACATAGAGAGTAAGAAGTGTCAGTCTTCATGCACATAAGTCGGCATTGTGCCTTTTCTATTTAATTCCGACGCAATTTCTGTGTTTCATCGTCAATTAGAAGGTCCAAGGGATACGGTAAACCTGAAGTGAAGCATTGGATTCTATAACTAGTGTCACAGGAATGGTTCAAAACATAGTCAGTAAGAAGAGTCAGTCATCTTGTACTTCAGTCGGCATTGTGCCTATTCTATTTAATTCCGATGCAATTTCCTGTATTTCATCGTCAATAAGAAGGTCCATGGGATACAGTAAACCTGGTGTGAAGCATCGGAATCTATAACTAGTGTCACAGGAATGGTTCACAAAATAGATAGTAAGAAGAGTCAGTCTTCTTGTACTTAAGTCGACATTGTGCCTTTTGTATTTATTTCCGATGCAATTTATGTGTTTCATCGTCAATATGAAGGTCAAAGGGATTCCGTAAACCTGAAGTGAAGCATCGGAATCTATAACTAGTGTCACAGGAATGGTTGAAAACATAGACATTAGGAAGAGTCAGTCTTCTTGTACTTAAGGCGGCATTGTGTCTTTTGTATTTAATTCCGATGCAATTTCTGTGTTTCATCGTCAGTAAGAAGGTCCAAGGGATACAGTAAACCTGAAGTTAAGCATCGGAATCCATAACTAGTGTCACAGGAATGGTTCAATGCATAGACAGTAAGAAGAGCCAGTCTTCTTGTACTTAAGTCGGTATAGTGCCTTTTGTGCTTAATTCCGATGCAATTTCTGTGTTTCATCGTCGATAAGGTCAGAGGGATGCAGTAAACTTGAAGTGAAGCATCGGAATCTATAACTAGAGTCACAGAAATGGTTCAAAACATAGACAGTAGGAAGAGTCAGTCTTCTTGTACTTAAGTCAGCATTGTGTCTTTTGTATTTAATTCCGATGCAATTTCATTGTTTCATCGTCAATAAGAAGTTCCAAGGGAAACAGTAAACCCGAAGTGAAGCATCGGAATCTATAACTAGTGTCAATGGAATGGTTCAAACATAGACAGTAGGAAGTGTCCGTCTTCTTGTACTTAAGTCGGCATTGTGCCTTTTGTTTTTAATTCCGAGGCAATTTCTGTGTTTCATCGTCAATAAGAAGGTCCAAGGGATACAGTAAATCTGAAGTGAAGCATCGGAATCTATAACTAGTGTCACAGGAATGGTTCAAAACATAGACAGTAAGAAGAGTCAGTCTTCTTGTACTTAAGTCGGTATTGTGTCTTTTGTGTTTAATTACGATGCAATTTCTGTGTTTCATCGTCGATAAGAAGTTCCAAGGGAAACTGTAAACCTGAAGTGAAGCATCGGATTCTATAACTAGTGTTAATGGAATGGTTCAAACATAGACAGTAGGAAGTGTCCGTCTTCTTGTACTTAAGTCGGCACTGTGCCTTTTGTTTTTAATTCCGAGGCAATTTCTGTGTTTCATCGTCAACAAGAAGGTCCAAGGGATACAGTAAATCTGAAGTGAAGCTTCGGAATCTGTAACTAGTGTCACAGGAATGGTTCAAAACATAAACAGTAGGTAGAGTCAGTCTTCTTGCACTTAAGTCGGCATTGTACCTTTTCTATTTAATTCCGATGCAATTTCTGTGTTTCATCGTCAATAAAAAGGTCCAAGGGATACAGTAAACCTGATGTCAAGCATCGGATTCAATAACTAGTGTCACAGGAATGGTTCAAAATATAGACAGTAAGAAGAGTCAGTTTTCTTGTACTTAAGTCGGCATTGTGCGTTTTGTATTTAATTCCGATGCAATTTCTGTGTTTCATCGTCAATATGAAGGTCAGAGGGATTCAGCAAACCTGAAGTGAAGCATCGGAATGTATAACTAGTGTCACAGGAATGGTTCAAAACATAGACAGTAAGAAGAGTCAGTCTTCTTGTACTTGAGTCGGCATTGTGCCTTTTGTGTAAAATTCCGATGCAATTTCTGTGTTTCATCGTCAATAAGTAGGTCCAAGGGATACAGTAAACCTGAAGTCAAGCATCGGAATCTATAACTAGTGTCACAGGAATGGTTCAATACATAGACAGTAAGAAGAGTCAGTCTTCCTGTACTTAAGTTGGCATTATGCCTTTTCTATTTAATTCCGAGGCAATTTCTGTGTTTCATCGTTAGTAAGAAGGTCAGAGGGATACAGTAAACCTGAAGTGAAGCATCGGAATCTATAACTAGTGTCACAGGAATGGTTCAAAACATAGACAGTAAGAAGAGTCAGTCTTCTTGTACTTAAGTCGGTAATGTGCCTTTTGTGTTTAATTACGATGCAATTTCTGTGTTTCATCGTCGATAAGGTCAGAGGGATACAGTAAACCTGAAGTGAAGCATCGGAATCTATAACTAGTGTCACAGGAATGGTTCAAAACATAGACAGTGGGAAGAGTCAGTCTTCTTTTACTTAAGTCGGCATTGTGCCTTTTGTATTTAATTCCGATGCAATTTCATTGTTTCATCGTCAATAAGAAGTTCCAAGGGAAACTGTAAACCTGAAGTGAAGCATCGGATTCTATAACTAGTGTTAATGGAATGGTTCAAACATAGACAGTAGGAAGTGTCCGTCTTCTTGTACTTAAGTCGGCACTGTGCCTTTTGTTTTTAATTCCGAGGCAATTTCTGTGTTTCATCGTCAACAAGAAGGTAAAAGGGATACAGTAAATCTGAAGTGAAGCTTCGGAATCTGTAACTAGTGTCACAGGAATGGTTCAAAACATAAACAGTAAGAAGAGTCAGTCTTCTTGCACTTAAGTCGGCATTGTGCCTTTTCTATTTAATTCCGATGCAATTTCTGTGTTTCATCGTCAATAAAAAGGTCCAAGGGATACAGTAAACCTGAAGTCAAGCATCGGATTCAATAACTAGTGTCACAGGAATGGTTCAAAATATAGACAGTAAGAAGAGTCAGTTTTCTTGTACTTAAGTCGGCATTGTGCGTTTTGTATTTAATTCCGATGCAATTTCTGTGTTTCATCGTTAATAAGAACGTCCAAGGAATACAGTAAACCTGAAGTGAAGCATCGGAATCTATAACTAGTCTCACAGGAATGGTTCAAAACATAGTAAGAAGAGTCAGTCTTCTTGTACTTAAGTTGGCACTGTGCCATTTGTATTTAATTCCGATACAATTTCTGTGTTTCATCGTCAGTAAGAAGGTCCAAGGGATACAGTAAACCTGAAGTGAAGCATCGGAATCTATAACTAGTGTCACAGGAATGGTTCAAAGCATAGACAGTAAGAAGAGTCGGTCTTCTTGTACCTAAGTCGGTATTGTGCCTTTTGTGCTTAATTCCGAGGCAATTTCTGTGTTTCATCGTCGATAAGGTCAGAGGGATACAGTAAACCTGAAGTGAAGCATCGGAATCTATAACTAGAGTCACAGGAATGGTTCAAATCATAGACAGTAGGAAGAGTCAGTCTTCTTGTACTTAAGTCGGCATTCTGCCTTTTGTATTTAATTCCGATGCAATTTCACTGTTTCATCGTCAATAAGGTGTTCCAAGGGAAACAGTAAACCTGAAGTGAAGCTTCGGAATCTATAACTAGTGTCAATGGAATGGTTCAAACATAGACAGTAGGAAGTGTCCGTCTTCTTGTACTTAAGTCGGCATTGTGCCTTTTGTTTTTAATGCCGAGGCAATTTTTGTGTTTCATCGTCAATAAGAAGGTCCAAGGGATACAGTAAATGTGAAGTGAACATCGGAATCTATAAGTAGTGTCACAGGAATGGTTCAAAACATAGACAGTAAGAAGAGTCAGTGTTCTTGTACTTAAGTCGGTATTGTGCCTTTTGTATTTAATTCCGATGCAATTTCTGTGTTTCATCGTCAATATGAAGGTCAGAGGGATTCAGTAAACCTGAAGTGAAGCATCGGAATCTATAACTAGTGTCACAGGAATGGTCCAAAACATAGACAGTAAGAAGAGTCAGTCTTCTTGTACTTGAGTCGGCATTGTGCCTTTTGTATTAAATTCCGATGCAATTTCTGTGTGTCATCGTCAATAAGAAGGTCCAAGGGATACAGTAAACCTGAAGTCAAGCATTGGAATCTATAACTAGTGTCACAGGAATGGTTCAAAACATAGACAGTAAGAAGAGTCAGTCTTCCTGTACTTAAGTCGGCATCGTGCCTTCTCTATTTAATTCCGAGGCATTTTTGTGTTTCATCGTCAGTAAGAAGGTCAGAGGGATACAGTAAACCTGAAGTGAAGCATCGGAAACTATAACTAGTGTCACAGGAATAGTTCAAAACATAGACAGTAAGAAGAGTCAGTCTTCTTATTTTTAAGTCGGTATTGTGCCTTTTGTGCTTCATTCCGATGCTATTTCTGTGTTTCATCGTCGATAAGGTCAGAGGGATACAGTAAACCTGAAGTGAAGCATAGGAATCTATAACTAGTGTCACAGGAATGGTTCAAAACATAGTCAGTATTAAGAGTCAGTCTTCTTGTACTTAAGTCGGCATTGTGCCTTTTGTATTTAATTCCGATGCAATTTCTGTGTTTCATCGTCAATAAGAAGGTCAGAGGGATACAGTAAACCTGAAGTGAAGCATCAGAATCCAAAATTAGTGTCACAGGAATGGTTCAAAACATAAACAGTAGGTAGAGTCAGTCAACTTGTAATTAAGTCGGTATTGTGCATTTTGTATTTAATTCCGATGCAATTTCGGTGTTTCATCGTCAATAAGAAGGTCCAAGGGATACATTAAACCTGAAGTGAAGCACCAGAATCTATAACTAGTGTCACAGGAATGGTTCAAAGCATAGTCAGTAAGAAGAGTCAGTCTTCTAGTACTTAAGTCGGCATGATTCCTTTTCTATTTAATTCCGACGCAATTTCTGTGTTTCATCGTCAATTACAGGGTCCATGGGATACACTAAAGATGGAGTGACGCATTGGAATCTATAACTAGTGTCACAGGAATGGTTCAAACATAGACAGTAAGAAGAATCAGTCTTCTTGTACTTAAGTTGCATTGTGCATTTTCTATTTAATTCCGATGCAATTTCTGTGTTTCATCGTCAATAAGAAGGTCAGAGGGATACAGTAAACCTGAACTGAAGCATCGGAATCTATAACTAGTGTCACAGGAATGGTTCAAAAAATAGTCAGTAACAAGAGTCAGTCTTCTTGTCCTTAAGTCGGGATTGTGCCTTTTGTATTTAATTCCGATGCAGTTTCTGTGTTTCATCGTCAATAAGAAGGTCCAAGGGATACAGAAAACCTGGAGTGTAGCATCGAAATCTATAACTAGTGTCACAGGAATGGTTCAAAACATAGAGAGTAAGAAGTGTCAGTCTTCATGCACATAAGTCGGCATTGTGCCTTTTCTATTTAATTCCGACGCAATTTCTGTGTTTCATCGTCAATAAGAAGGTCCAAGGGATACGGTAAACCTGAAGTGAAGCATTGGATTCTATAACTAGTGTCACAGGAATGGTTCAAAACATAGTCAGTAAGAAGAGTCAGTCATCTTGTACTTCAGTCGGCATTGTGCCTATTCTATTTAATTCCGATGCAATTTCCTGTATTTCATCGTCAATAAGAAGGTCCATGGGATACAGTAAACCTGGTGTGAAGCATCGGAATCTATAACTAGTGTCACAGGAATGGTTCACAAAATAGATAGTAAGAAGAGTCAGTCTTCTTGTACTTAAGTCGACATTGTGCCTTTTGTATTTATTTCCGATGCAATTTATGTGTTTCATCGTCAATATGAAGGTCAAAGGGATTCCGTAAACCTGAAGTGAAGCATCGGAATCTATAACTAGTGTCACAGGAATGGTTGAAAACATAGACATTAGGAAGAGTCAGTCTTCTTGTACTTAAGGCGGCATTGTGTCTTTTGTATTTAATTCCGATGCAATTTCTGTGTTTCATCGTCAGTAAGAAGGTCCAAGGGATACAGTAAACCTGAAGTTAAGCATCGGAATCCATAACTAGTGTCACAGGAATGGTTCAATGCATAGACAGTAAGAAGAGCCAGTCTTCTTGTACTTAAGTCGGTATAGTGCCTTTTGTGCTTAATTCCGATGCAATTTCTGTGTTTCATCGTCGATAAGGTCAGAGGGATGCAGTAAACTTGAAGTGAAGCATCGGAATCTATAACTAGAGTCACAGAAATGGTTCAAAACATAGACAGTAGGAAGAGTCAGTCTTCTTGTACTTAAGTCAGCATTGTGTCTTTTGTATTTAATTCCGATGCAATTTCATTGTTTCATCGTCAATAAGAAGTTCCAAGGGAAACAGTAAACCCGAAGTGAAGCATCGGAATCTATAACTAGTGTCAATGGAATGGTTCAAACATAGACAGTAGGAAGTGTCCGTCTTCTTGTACTTAAGTCGGCATTGTGCCTTTTGTTTTTAATTCCGAGGCAATTTCTGTGTTTCATCGTCAATAAGAAGGTCCAAGGGATACAGTAAATCTGAAGTGAAGCATCGGAATCTATAACTAGTGTCACAGGAATGGTTCAAAACATAGACAGTAAGAAGAGTCAGTCTTCTTGCACTTAAGTCGGCATTGTGCCTTTTGTATTTAATTCCGATGCAATTTATGTGTTTCATCGTCAATATGAAGGTCAGAGGGATTCAGCAAACCTGAAGTGAAGCATCGGAATCTATAACTAGTGTCACAGGAATGGTTCAAAACATAGACAGTAAGAAGAGTCAGTCTTCTTGTACTTGAGTCGGCATTGTGCCTTTTGTATTAAATTCCGATGCAATTTCTGTGTTTCATCGTCAATAAGAAGGTCCAAGGGATACAGTAAACCTGAAGTCAAGCATTGGAATCTATAACTAGTGTCACAGGAATGGTTCAAAACATAGACAGTAAGAAGAGTCAGTCTTCCTGTACTTAAGTCGACATGGTGCCTCTTCTATTTAAATCCGAGGCAATTTCTGTGTTTCATCGTCAGTAAGAAGGTCAGAGGGATACGGTAATCCTGAAGTGAAGCATCGGAATCTATAACTAGTGTCACAGGAATGGTTCAAAACATAGACAGTAAGAAGAGTCACTCTTCTTGTACTTAAGTCGGTATTGTGCCTATTGTGCTTAATTCCGATGCAATTTCTGTGTTTCATCGTCGATAAGAAGGTCCAAAGGATACAGTAAACCTGAAGTGAAGCATCGGAATCAAAAACTGGTGTCACTGGAATGGTTCAAATCATAGACAGTAAGAAGAGTCAGTCTTCTTGTTCTTAAGTCGGCATTGTGTCTTTTGTATTTAATTCCGATGCAATTTCTGTGTTTCATCGTCAATAAGAAGATCCAAGGTATACAGTGAACCGGAAGTGAAGCATCGGAATCTATAACTAGTGTCACAAGAATGGTTCCAAACATAGTCAGTAAGAAGAGACAGCCTTCATGTACTTATGTCGGCACTGTGCCTTTCGTATTTAATTCCGATGCAATATCTGTGTTTCATCGTCAACAAGAAGGTCCAAGGGATACAGTAAACCTGAAGTGAAGCAACGGAATCTATAACTAGTGTCACAGGAATGGTTCAAAACATAGTCAGTAACAGGAGTCAGTCTTCTTGTACCTAAGTCGGCATTGTGCCTTTTCTATTTAATTCCGATGCAAATTCGGTGTTTCATCGTCAATATGAAGGTCCAAGGGATACAGTAAACCTTGTGTGAAGCATCGGAATCTATAACTAGTGTCACAGGAATGGTTCACAGCATAGACAGTAACAAGAGTCAGTCTTCTTGTCCTTAAGTCGTCATTGTGTTTTTCTATTTAATTCCGATGCAATGTCGGTGTTTCATCGTCATTCAGAAGGTCCAAGGGATACAGTAAACCTGAAGTCAAGCGTCGGAATCTATAACTAGTGTCACAGGAATGGTTCAAAACATAGGCAGCAACAAGAGTCAGTCTTCTTGTCCTTATGTCGTCATTGTGCTTTTCTATTTAATTCCGATGCAATTTCGGTGTTTCATCGTCAATAAGAAGGTCCAAGGGATACAGTAAACCTGGTGTGAAGCATCTTAATCTATAACTAGTGTCACTGGAATTGTTCAAAACATAGACAGTAAGAAGAGTCAGCCTTCTTGTACTTAAGTCAGCATTCTGCCTTTTGTATTTAATTTCGATGACATTTCAGTTTTTAATCGTCAATAAAAAGGTCCAAGGAATACAGCAAACCTGAAGTGAAGAATCGGAATCCATAACTAGTGTTACAGGAATGGTTCAAAACATGGTCAGTAAGAAGAGTCAGCCTTCATGTACTTAAGTCGGCACTGTGCCGTTTGTATTTAATTCCGATGCAGTTTCATTGTTTCATCGTCAATAAGAAGGTGAGAGGGATACAGTAACCCTGAAGTGAAGAATCGGAATCTAAAACTAGTGTCACAGGAATGGTTCAAAACATAGACAGTATGAAGAGTCACTCTTCTTGTGCTTAAGTCGGCATTGTGCCTTTTGTATTTAATTCCGATGCAATTTCTGTGTTTCATCGTCAATAAGAAGGTCCAAGGAATACAGTAAACCTGAAGTCAAGCATCGGATTCAATAACTAGTGTCACAGAAATGGTTCAAAACATAGACAGTAAGAAGAGTCACTCTTCTTGTACTTAAGTCGGTATTGTGCCTATTGTGCTTAATTCCGATGCAATTTCTGTGTTTCATCGTCGATAAGAAGGTCCAAAGGATACAGTAAACCTGGAGTGAAGCATCGGAATCAAAAACTGGTGTCACTGGAATGGTTCAAATCATAGACAGTAAGAAGAGTCAGTCTTCTTGTTCTTAAGTCGGCATTGTGTCTTTTGTATTTAATTCCGATGCAATTTCTGTGTTTCATCGTCAATAAGAAGATCCAAGGGATACAGTAAACCGGAAGTGAAGCATCGGAATCTATAACTAGTGTCACAGGAATGGTTCAAAACATAGTCAGTAACAGGAGTCAGTCTTCTTGTACCTAAGACTGCATTGTGCCTTTTCTATTTAATTCCGATGCAATTTCGGTGTTTCATCGTCAATATGAAGGTCCAAGGGATACAGTAAACCTGGTGTGAAGCATCGGAATCTATAACTAGTGTCACAGGAATGGTTCACAGCATAGACAGTAACAAGAGTCAGTCTTCTTGTCCTTAAGTCGTCATTGTGTTTTTCTATTTAATTCCGATGCAATGTCGGTGTTTCTTCGTCATTCAGAAGGTCCAAGGGATACAGTAAACCTGAAGTCAAGCGTCGGAATCTATAACTAGTGTCACAGGAATGGTTCAAAACATAGGCAGCAACAAGAGTCAGTCTTCTTGTCCTTATGTCGTCATTGTGCTTTTTCTATTTAATTCCGATGCAATTTCGGTGTTTCATCGTCAATAAGAAGGTCCAAGGGATAGAGTAAACCTGGTGTGAAGCATCTTAATCTATAACTAGTGTCACTGGAATGGTTCAAAACATAGACAGTAAGAAGAGTCAGCCTTCTTGTACATAAGTCAGCATTCTGCCTTTTGTATTTAATTTCGATGACATTTCAGATCTTAATCGTCAATAAAAAGGTCCAAGTAATACAGCAAACCTAAAGTGAAGAATCGGAATCCATAACTAGTGTTACAGGAATGGTTCAAAACATGGTCAGTAAGAAGAGTCAGCCTTCATGTACTTAAGTCGGCACTGTGCCGTTTGTATTTAATTCCGATGCAGTTTCATTGTTTCATCGTCAATAAGAAGGTGAGAGGGATACAGTAACCCTGAAGTGAAGAATCGGAATCTAAAACTAGTGTCACAGGAATGGTTCAAAAAATAGACAGTATGAAGAGTCACTCTTCTTGTGCTTAAGTCGGCATTGTGCCTTTTGTATTTAATTCCGATGCAATTTCTGTGTTTCATCGTCAATAAGAAGTTCCAAGGGAAACTGTAAACCAGAAGTGAAGCATCGGATTCTATAACTAGTGTTAATGGAATGGTTCAAACATAGACAGTAGGAAGTGTCCGTCTTCTTGTACTTAAGTCGGCACTGTGCCTTTTGTTTTTAATTCCGAGGCAATTTCTGTGTTTCATCGTCAACAAGAAGGTCCAAGGGATACAGTAAATCTGAAGTGAAGCTTCGGAATCTATAACTAATGTCACAGGAATGGTTCAAAATATAGACAGTGAAAAGAGTCAGTTTTCTTGTACTTAAGTCGGCATTGTGCGTTTTGTATTTAATTCCGATGCAATTTCTGTGTTTCATCGTCAATATGAAGGTCAGAGGGATTCAGCAAACCTGAAGTGAAGCATCGGAATGTATAACTAGTGTCACAGGAATGGTTCAAAACATAGACAGTAAGAAGAGTCAGTCTTCTTGTTCTTGAGTCGGCATTGTGCCTTTTGTGTAAAATTCCGATGCAATTTCTGTGTTTCATCGTCAATAAGTAGGTCCAAGGGATACAGTAAACCTGAAGTCAAGCATCGGAATCTATAACTAGTGTCACAGGAATGGTTCAATACATAGACAGTAAGAAGAGTCAGTCTTCCTGTACTTAAGTTGGCATTATGCCTTTTCTATTTAATTCCGAGGCAATTTCTGTGTTTCATCGTTAGTAAGAAGGTCAGAGGGATACAGTAAACCTGAAGTGAAGCATCGGAATCTATAACTAGTGTCACACGAATGGTTCAAAACATAGACAGTAAGAAGAGTCAGTCTTCTTGTACTTAAGTCGGTAATGTGCCTTTTGTGTTTAATTACGATGCAATTTCTGTGTTTCATCGTCGATAAGGTCAGAGGGATACAGTAAACCTGAAGTGAAGCATCGGAATCTATAACTAGTGTCACAGGAATGGTTCAAAACATAGACAGTGGGAAGAGTCAGTCTACTTTTACTTAAGTCGGCATTGTGCCTTTTGTATTTAATTCCGATGCAATTTCATTGTTTCATCGTCAATAAGAAGTTCCAAGGGAAACTGTAAACCTGAAGTGAAGCATCGGATTCTATAACTAGTGTTAATGGAATGGTTCAAACATAGACAGTAGGAAGTGTCCGTCTTCTTGTACTTAAGTCGGCACTGTGCCTTTTGTTTTTAATTCCGAGGCAATTTCTGTGTTTCATCGTCAACAAGAAGGTAAAAGGGATACAGTAAATCTGAAGTGAAGCTTCGGAATCTGTAACTAGTGTCACAGGAATGGTTCAAAACATAAACAGTAAGAAGAGTCAGTCTTCTTGCACTTAAGTCGGCATTGTGCTTTTTCTATTTAATTCCGATGCAATTTCTGTGTTTCATCGTCAATAAGAAGGTCCAAGGGATACAGTAAACCTGAAGTCAAGCATCGAATTCAATAACTAGTGTCACAGGAATGGTTCAAAATATAGACAGTAAGAAGAGTCAGTTTTCTTGTACTTAAGTCGGCATTGTGCGTTTTGTATTTAATTCCGATGCAATTTCTGTGTTTCATCGTTAATAAGAACGTCCAAGGAATACAGTAAACCTGAAGTGAAGCATCGGAATCTATAACTAGTCTCACAGGAATGGTTCAAAACATAGACAGTAAGAAGAGTCAGTCTTCTTGTACTTGAGTCGGCATTGTGCCTTTTGTATTAAATTCCGATGCAATTTCTGTGTTTCATCGTCAATAAGAAGGTCCAAGGGATACAGTAAACCTGAAGTCAAGCATTGGAATCTATAACTAGTGTCACAGGAATGGTTCAAAACATAGACAGTAAGAAGAGTCAGTCTTCCTGTACTTAAGTCGACATGGTGCCTCTTCTATTTAAATCCGAGGCAATTTCTGTGTTTCATCGTCAGTAAGAAGGTCAGAGGGATACGGTAATCCTGAAGTGAAGCATCGGAATCTATAACTAGTGTCACAGGAATGGTTCAAAACATAGACAGTAAGAAGAGTCACTCTTCTTGTACTTAAGTCGGTATTGTGCCTATTGTGCTTAATTCCGATGCAATTTCTGTGTTTCATCGTCGATAAGAAGGTCCAAAGGATACAGTAAACCTGGAGTGAAGCATCGGAATCAAAAACTGGTGTCACTGGAAAGGTTCAAATCATAGACAGTAAGAAGAGTCAGTCTTCTTGTTCTTAAGTCGGCATTGTGTCTTTTGTATTTAATTCCGATGCAATTTCTGTGTTTCATCGTCAATAAGAAGATCCAAGGTATACAGTGAACCGGAAGTGAAGCATCGGAATCTATAACTAGTGTCACAAGAATGGTTCAAAACATAGTCAGTAAGAAGAGACAGCCTTCATGTACTTATGTCGGCACTGTGCCTTTCGTATTTAATTCCGATGCAATATCTGTGTTTCATCGTCAACAAGAAGGTCCAAGGGATACAGTAAACCTGAAGTGAAGCAACGGAATCTATAACTAGTGTCACAGGAATGGTTCAAAACATAGTCAGTAACAGGAGTCAGTCTTCTTGTACCTAAGTCGGCATTGTGCCTTTTCTATTTAATTCCGATGCAATTTCGGTGTTTCATCGTCAATATGAAGGTCCAAGGGATACAGTAAACCTTGTGTGAAGCATCGGAATCTATAACTAGTGTCACAGGAATGGTTCACAGCATAGACAGTAACAAGAGTCAGTCTTCTTGTCCTTAAGTCGTCATTGTGTTTTTCTATTTAATTCCGATGCAATGTCGGTGTTTCATCGTCATTCAGAAGGTCCAAGGGATACAGTAAACCTGAAGTCAAGCGTCGGAATCTATAACTAGTGTCACAGGAATGGTTCAAAACATAGGCAGCAACAAGAGTCAGTCTTCTTGTCCTTATGTCGTCATTGTGCTTTTCTATTTAATTCCGATGCAATTTCGGTGTTTCATCGTCAATAAGAAGGTCCAAGGGATACAGTAAACCTGGTGTGAAGCATCTTAATCTATAACTAGTGTCACTGGAATTGTTCAAAACATAGACAGTAAGAAGAGTCAGCCTTCTTGTACTTAAGTCAGCATTCTGCCTTTTGTATTTAATTTCGATGACATTTCAGTTTTTAATCGTCAATAAAAATGTCCAAGGAATACAGCAAACCTGAAGTGAAGAATCGGAATCCATAACTAGTGTTACAGGAATGGTTCAAAACATGGTCAGTAAGAAGAGTCAGCCTTCATGTACTTAAGTCGGCACTGTGCCGTTTGTATTTAATTCCGATGCAGTTTCATTGTTTCATCGTCAATAAGAAGGTGAGAGGGATACAGTAACCCTGAAGTGAAGCATCGGAATCTAAAACTAGTGTCACAGGAATGGTTCAAAACATAGACAGTATGAAGAGTCACTCTTCTTGTGCTTAAGTCGGCATTGTGCCTTTTGTATTTAATTCCGATGCAATTTCTGTGTTTCATCGTCAATAAGAAGGTCCAAGGAATACAGTAAACCTGAAGTCAAGCATCGGATTCAATAACTAGTGTCACAGAAATGGTTCAAAACATAGACAGTAAGAAGAGTCAGTCTTCTTGTGCTTAAGTCGGCATTGTGCCTTTTGTATTTAATTCCGATGCAATTTCTGTGTTTCATCGTCAATAAGAAGGTCCAAGGGATAGAGTAAACCTGAAGTCAAGCATTGGAATCTATAACTAGTGTCACAGGAATGGTTCAAAACATAGACAGTAAGAAGAGTCAGTCTTCCTGTACTTAAGTCGACATGGTGCCTCTTCTATTTAATTCCGATGCAATTTCTGTGTTTCATCGTCAGTAAGAAGGTCAGAGGGATACGGTAATCCTGAAGTGAAGCATCGGAATCTATAACTAGTGTCACAGGAATGGTTCAAAACATAGTCAGTAAGAAGAGACAGCCTTCATGTACTTATGTCGGCATTATGCCTTTCGTATTTAATTCCGATGCAATATCTGTGTTTCATCGTCAACAAGAAGGTCCAAGGGATACAGTAATCCTGAAGTGAAGCAACGGAATCTATAACTAGTGTCACAGGAATGGTTCAAAACATAGTCAGTAACAGGAGTCAGTCTTCTTGTACCTAAGTCGGCATTGTGCCTTTTCTATTTAATTCCGATGCAATTTCGGTGTTTCATCGTCAATATGAAGGTCCAAGGGATACAGTAAACCTGGTGTGAAGCATCGGAATCTATAACTAGTGTCACAGGAATGGTTCACAGCATAGACAGTAACAAGAGTCAGTCTTCTTGTCCTTAAGTCGTCATTGTGTTTTTCTATTTAATTCCGATGCAATGTCGGTGTTTCATCGTCATTCAGAAGGTCCAAGGGATACAGTATACCTGAAGTCAAGCGTCGGAATCTATAACTAGTGTCACAGGAATGGTTCAAAACTTAGGCAGCAACAAGAGTCAGTCTTCTTGTCCTTATATCGTCATTGTGCTTTTTCTATTTAATTCCGATGCAATTTCGGTGTTTCATCGTCAATAAGAAGGTCCAAGGGATACAGTAAACCTGGTGTGAAGCATCTTAATCTATAACTAGTGTCACTGGAATGGTTCAAAACGTAGACAGTAAGAAGAGTCAGCCTTCTTGTACATATGTCAGCATTCTGCCTTTTGTATTTAATTTCGATGACATTTCAGATCTTAATCGTCAATAAAAAGGTCCAAGGAATACAGCAAACCTGAAGTGAAGAATCGGAATCCATAACTAGTGTTACAGGAATGGTTCAAAACATGGTCAGTAAGAAGAGTCAGCCTTCATGTACTTAAGTCGGCACTGTGCCGTTTGTATTTAATTCCGATGCAGTTTCATTGTTTCATCGTCAATAAGAAGGTGAGAGGGATACAGTAACCCTGAAGTGAAGCATCGGAATCTAAAACTAGTGTCACAGGAATGGTTCAAAAAATAGACAGTATGAAGAGTCACTCTTCTTGTGCTTAAGTCGGCATTGTGCCTTTTGTATTTAATTCCGATGCAATTTCTGTGTTTCATCGTCAATAAGAAGTTCCAAGGGAAACTGTAAACCAGAAGTGAAGCATCGGATTCTATAACTAGTGTTAATGGAATGGTTCAAACATAGACAGTAGGAAGTGTCCGTCTTCTTGTACTTAAGTCGGCACTGTGCCTTTTGTTTTTAATTCCGAGGCAATTTCTGTGTTTCATCGTCAACAAGAAGGTCCAAGGGATACAGTAAATCTGAAGTGAAGCTTCGGAATCTATAACTAGTGTCACAGGAATGGTTCAAAACATAAACAGTAAGTAGAGTCAGTCTTCTTGCACTTAAGTCGGCATTGTACATTTTCTATTTAATTACGATGCAATTTCTGTGTTTCATCGTCAATAAAAAGGTCCAAGGGATACAGTAAACCTGATGTCAAGCATCGGATTCAATAACTAGTGTCACAGGAATGGTTCAAAATATAGACAGTAAAAAGAGTCAGTTTTCTTGTACTTAAGTCGGCATTGTGCGTTTTGTATTTAATTCCGATGCAATTTCTGTGTTTCATCGTCAATATGAAGGTCAGAGGGATACAGTAAACCTGAAGTGAAGCATCGGAATCTATAACTAGTGTCACAGGAATGGTTCAAAACATAGACAGTAAGAAGAGTCAGTCTTCTTGTACTTAAGTCGGTAATGTGCCTTTTGTGTTTAATTACGATGCAATTTCTGTGTTTCATCGTCGATAAGGTCAGAGGGATACAGTAAACCTGAAGTGAAGCATCGGAATCTATAACTAGTGTCACAGGAATGGTTCAAAACATAGACAGTGGGAAGAGTCAGTCTTCTTTAGCTTAAGTCGGCATTGTGCCTTTTGTATTTAATTCCGATGCAATTTCATTGTTTCATCGTCAATAAGAAGTTCCAAGGGAAACTGTAAACCTGAAGTGAAGCATCGGATTCTATAACTAGTGTTAATGGAATGGTTCAAACATAGACAATAGGAAGTGTCCGTCTTCTTGTACTTAAGTCGGCACTTTGCCTTTTGTTTTTAATTCCGAGGCAATTTCTGTGTTTCATCGTCAACAAGAAGGTAAAAGGGATACAGTAAATCTGAAGTGAAGCTTCGGAATCTGTAACTAGTGTCACAGGAATGGTTCAAAACATAAACAGTAAGAAGAGTCAGTCTTCTTGCACTTAAGTCGGCATTGTGCCTTTTCTATTTAATTCCGATGCAATTTGTGTGTTTCATCGTCAATAAGAAGGTCCAAGGGATACAGTAAACCTGAAGTCAAGCATCGAATTCAATAACTAGTGTCACAGGAATGGTTCAAAATATAGACAGTAAGAAGAGTCAGTTTTCTTGTACTTAAGTCGGCATTGTGCGTTTTGTATTTAATTCCGATGCAATTTCTGTGTTTCATCGTTAATAAGAACGTCCAAGGAATACAGTAAACCTGAAGTGAAGCATCGGAATCTATAATTAGTCTCACAGGAATGGTTCAAAACATAGTAAGAAGAGTCAGTCTTCTTGTACTTAAGTTGGCACTGTGCCATTTGTATTTAATTCCGATACAATTTCTGTGTTTCATCGTCAGTAAGAAGGTCCAAGGGATACAGTAAACCTGATGTGAAGCATCGGAATCTATAACCAGTGTCACAGGAATGGTTCAAAGCATAGACAGTAAGAAGAGTCGGTCTTCTTGTACCTAAGTCGGTATTGTGCCTTTTGTGCTTAATTCCGATGCAATTTCTGTGTTTCATCGTCGATAAGGTCAGAGGGATACAGTAAACCTGAAGTGAAGCATCGGAATCTATAACTAGAGTCACAGGAATGGTTCAAATCATAGACAGTAGGAAGAGCCAGTCTTCTTGTACTTAAGTCGGCATTGTGCCTTTTGTATTTAATTCCGATGCAATTTCACTGTTTCATCGTCAATAAGGTGTTCCAAGGGAAACAGTAAACCTGAAGTGAAGCATCGGAATCTATAACTAGTGTCAATGGAATGGTTCAAACATAGACAGTAGGAAGTGTCCGTCTTCTTGTACTTAAGTCGGCATTGTGCCTTTTGTTTTTAATGCCGAGGCAATTTCTGTGTTTCATCGTCAATAAGAAGGTCCAAGGGATACAGTAAATGTGAAGTGAACATCGGAATCTATAAGTAGTGTCACAGGAATGGTTCAAAACATAGACAGTAAGAAGAGTCAGTGTTCTTGTACTTAAGTCGGTATTGTGCCTTTTGTATTTAATTCCGATGCAATTTCTGTGTTTCATCGTCAATATGAAGGTCAGAGGGATTCAGTAAACCTGAAGTGAAGCATCGGAATCTATAACTAGTGTCACAGGAATGGTTCAAAACATAGACAGTAATAAAAGTCAGTCTTCTTGTACTTGAGTCGGCATTGTGCCTTTTGTATTAAATTCCTATGCAATTTCTGTGTTTCATCGTCAATAAGAAGTTCCAAGGGATACAGTAAACCTGAAGTCAAGCATCTATAACTAGTGTCACAGGAATGGTACAAAACATAGACAGTAAGAAGAGTCAGTCTTCCTGTACTTAAGTCGGCATCGTGCCTTCTCTATTTAATTCCGAGGCAATTTCTGTGTTTCATCGTCAGTAAGAAGGTCAGAGGGATACAGTAAACCTGAAGTGAAGCATCGGAATCTATAACTAGTGTCACAGGAATAGTTCAAAACATAGACAGTAAGAAGAGTCAGTCTTCTTATTTTTAAGTCGGTATTGTGCCTTTTGTGCTTCATTCCGATGCAATTTCTGTGTTTCTTCGTCGATAAGGTCAGAGGGATACAGTAAACCTGAAGTGAAGCATCGGAATCTATAACTAGTGTCACAGGAATGGTTCAAAACATAGTCAGTATTAAGAGTCAGTCTTCTTGTACTTAAGTCGGCATTGTGCCTTTTGTATTTAATTCCGATGCAATTTCTGTGTTTCATCGTCAATAAGAAGGTCAGAGGGATACAGTAAACCTGAAGTGAAGCATCAGAATCCAAAATTAGTGTCACAGGAATGGTTCAAAACATAGACAGTAGGTAGAGTCAGTCAACTTGTAATTAAGTCGGCATTGTGCATTTTGTATTTAATTCCGATGCAATTTCGGTGTTTCATCGTCAATAAGAAGGTCCAAGGGATACATTAAACCTGAAGTGAAGCACCAGAATCTATAACTAGTGTCACAGGAATGGTTCAAAACATAGTCAGTAAGAAGAGTCAGTCTTCTAGTACTTAAGTCGGCATGATTCCTTTTCTATTTAATTCCGACGCAATTTCTGTGTTTCATCGTCAATTAGAGGGTGCATGGGATACACTAAACCTGGAGTGACGCATTGGAATCTATAACTAGTGTCACATGAATGGTTCAAACATAGACAGTAAGAAGAATCAGTCTTCTTGTACTTAAGTTGCCATTGTGCATTATCTATTTAATTCCGATGCAATTTCTGTGTTTCATCGTCAATAAGAAGGTCAGAGGGATACAGTAAACCTGAACTGAAGCATCGGAATCTATAACTAGTGTCACAGGAATGGTTCAAAAAATAGTCAGTAAGAAGAGTTAGTCTTCTTGTCCTTAAGTCGGGATTGTGCCTTTTGTATTTAATTCCGATGCAGTTTCTGTGTTTCATCGTCAATAAGAAGGTCCAAGGGATACAGAAAACCTGGAGTGTAGCATCGGAATCTATAACTAGTGTCACAGGAATGGTTCAAAACATAGAGAGTAAGAAGTGTCAGTCTTCATGCACATAAGTCGGCATTGTGCCTTTTCTATTTAATTCCGACGCAATTTCTGTGTTTCATCGTCAATTAGAAGGTCCAAGGGATACGGTAAACATGAAGTGAAGCATTGGAATCTATAACTAGTGTCACAGGAATGGTTCAAAACATAGTCAGTAAGAAGAGTCTGTCATCTTGTACTTCAGTCGGTATTGTGCCTATTCTATTTAATTCCGATGCAATTTCCTGTATTTCATCGTCAATAAGAAGGTCCATGGGATACAGTAAACCTGGTGTGAAGCATCGGAATCTATAACTAGTGTCACAGGAATGGTTCACAAAATAGATAGTAAGAAGAGTCAGTGTTCTTGTACTTAAGTCGACATTGTGCCTTTTATATTTATTTCCGATGCAATTTATGTGTTTCATCGTCAATATGAAGGTCAAAGGGATTCCGTAAACCTGAAGTGAAGCATCGGAATCTATAACTAGTGTCACAGGAATGGTTCAAAACATAGACAGTAGGAAGAGTCAGTCTTCTTGTACTTAAGGCGGCATTGTGTTTTTTGTATTTAATTCCGATGCAATATCTGTGTTTCATCGTCAGTAAGAAGGTCCAAGGGATACAGTAAACCTGAAGTTAAGCATCGGAATCCATAACTAGTGTCACAGGAATGGTTCAAAGCATAGACAGTAAGAAGAGCCAGTCTTCTTGTACTTAAGTCGGTATAGTGCCTTTTGTGCTTAATTCCGATGCAATTTCTGTGTTTCATCGTCGATAAGGTCAGAGGGATGCAGTAAACTTGAAGTGAAGCATCGGAATCTATAACTAGAGTCACAGAAATGGTTCAAAACATAGACAGTAGGAAGAGTCAGTCTTCTTGTACTTAAGTCAGCATTGTGTCTTTTGTATTTAATTCCGATGCAATTTCATTGTTTCATCGTCAATAAGAAGTTCCAAGGGAAACAGTAAACCCGAAGTGAAGCATCGGAATCTATAACTAGTGTCAATGGAATGGATCAAACATAGACAGTAGGAAGTGTCCGTCTTCTTGTACTTAAGTCGGCATTGTGCCTTTTGTTTTTAATTCCGAGGCAATTTCTGTGTTTCATCGTCAATAAGAAGGTCCAAGGGATACAGTAAATCTGAAGTGAAGCATCGGAATCTATAACTAGTGTCACAGGAATGGTTCAAATCATAGACAGTAAGAAGAGTCAGTCTTCTTGCACTTAAGTCGGCATTGTGCCTTTTGTATTTAATTCCGATGCAATTTATGTGTTTCATCGTCAATATGAAGGTCAGAGGGATTCAGCAAACCTGAAGTGAAGCATCGGAATCTATAACTAGTGTCACAGGAATGGTTCAAAACATAGACAGTAAGAAGAGTCAGTCTTCTTGTACTTGAGTCGGCATTGTGCCTTTTGTATTAAATTCCGATGCAATTTCTGTGTTTCATCGTCAATAAGAAGGTCCAAGGGATACAGTAAACCTGAAGTCAAGCATTGGAATCTATAACTAGTGTCACAGGAATGGTTCAAAGCATAGACAGTAAGAAGAGTCAGTCTTCCTGTACTTAAGTCAAGATGGTGCCTCTTCTATTTAAATCCGAGGCAATTTCTGTGTTTCATCGTCAGTAAGAAGGTCAGAGGGATACGGTAATCCTGAAGTGAAGCATCGGAATCTATAACTAGTGTCACAGGAATAGTTCAAAACATAGACAGTAAGAAGAGTCACTCTTCTTGTACTTAAGTCGGTATTGTGCCTATTGTGCTTAATTCCGATGCAATTTCTGTGTTTCATCGTCGATAAGAAGGTCCAAAGGATACAGTAAACCTGGAGTGAAGCATCGGAATCAAAAACTGGTGTCACTGGAATGGTTCAAATCATAGACAGTAAGAAGAGTCAGTCTTCTTGTTCTTAAGTCGGCATTGTGTCTTTTGTATTTAATTCCGATGCAATTTCTGTGTTTCATCGTCAATAAGAAGATCCAAAGGATACAGTAAACCGGAAGTGAGCATCGGAATCTATAACTAGTGTCACACGAATGGTTCAAAACATAGTCAGTAAGAAGAGACAGCCTTCATGTACTTATGTCGGCATTGTGCCTTTCGTATTTAATTCCGATGCAATATCTGTGTTTCATCGTCAACAAGAAGTTCCAAGGGATACAGTAAACCTGAAATGAAGCAACGGAAACTATAACTAGTGTCACAGGAAAGGTTCAAAACATAGTCAGTAACAGGAGTCAGTCTTCTTGTACCTAAGTCGGCATTGTGCCTTTTCTATTTAATTCCGATGCAATTTCGGTGTTTCATCGTCAATATGAAGGTCCAAGGGATACAGTAAACCTGGTGTGAAGCATCGGAATCTATAACTAGTGTCACAGGAATGGTTCACAGCATAGACAGTAACAAGAGTCAGTCTTCTTGTCCTTAAGTCGTCATTGTGTTTTTCTATTTAATTCCGATGCAATGTCGGTGTTTCATCGTCATTCAGAAGGTGCAAGGGATACAGTAAACCTGAAGTCAAGCGTCGGAATCTATAACTAGTGTCACAGGAATGGTTCAAAACATAGTCAGCAACAAGAGTCAGTCTTCTTGTCCTTATGTCGTCATTGTGCTTTTTCTATTTAATTCCGATGCAATTTCGGTGTTTCATCGTCAATAAGAAGGTCTAAGGGATACAGTAAACCTGGTGTGAAGCATCTTAATCTATAACTAGTGTCACTGGAATGGTTCAAAACATAGACAGTAAGAAGAGTCAGCCTTCTTGTACTTAATTCAGCATTCTGCCTTTTGTATTTAATTTCGATGACATTTCAGTTTTTAATCGTCAATAAAAAGGTCCAAGGAATACAGCAAACCTGAAGTGAAGAATCGGAATCCATAACTAGTGTTACAGGAATGGTTCAAAACATGGTCAGTAAGAAGAGTCAGCCTTCATGTACTTAAGTCGGCACTGTGCCGTTTGTATTTAATTCCGATGCAGTTTCATTGTTTCATCGTCAATAAGAAGGTAAGAGGGATACAGTAACCCTGAAGTGAAGCATCGGAATCTAAAACTAGTGTCACAGGAATGGTTCAAAACATAGACAGTATGAAGAGTCACTCTTCTTGTGCTTAAGTCGGCATTGTGCCTTTTGTATTTAATTCCGATGCAATATCTGTGTTTCATCGTCAATAAGAAGGTCCAAGGGATACAGTAAACCTGAAGTCAAGCATCGGATTCAATAACTAGTGTCACAGAAATGGTTCAAAACATAGACAGTAAGAAGAGTCAGTCCTCTTGTGCTTAAGTCGGCATTGTGCCGTTTGTATTTAATTCCGATGCAATTTCTGTTGTTCATCGTCAATAAGAAGGTCCAAGGGATACAGTAAACCTGAAGTCAAGCATCGGATTCAATAACTATTGTCACAGAAATGGTTCAAAACATAGACAGTAGGAAGAGTCAGTCTTCTTGCGCTTAAGTCGGCATTGCGAGTTTTGTATTTAATTCCGATGCAATATCTGTGTTTAATCGTCAATAAGAAGGTCCAAGGGATACAGAAAACCTGGAGTGTAGCATCGGAATCTATAACTAGTGTCACAGGTATGGTTCAAAACATAGAGAGTAAGAAGTGTCAGTCTTCATGCACATAAGTCGGCATTGTGCCTTTTCTATTTAATTCCGACGCAATTTCTGTGTTTATCGTCAATTAGAAGGTCCAAGGGATACGGTAAACCTGAAGTGAAGCATTGGAATCTATAACTAGTGTCACAGGAATGGTTCAAAACATAGTCAGTAAGAAGAGTCAGTCATCTTGTACTTCAGTCGGCATTGTGCCTATTCTATTTAATTCCGATGTAATTGCCTGTATTTCATCGTCAATAAGAAGGTCCATGGGATACAGTAAACCTGGTGTGAAGCATCGGAATCTATAACTAGTGTCACAGGAATGGTTCACAAAATAGATAGTAAGAAGAGTCAGTCTTCTTGTACTTAAGTCGACATTGTGCCTTTTGTATTTATTTCCGATGCAATTTATGTGTTTCATCGTCAATATGAAAGTCAAAGGGATTCCGTAAACCTGAAGTGAAGCATCGGAATCTATAACTAGTGTCACAGGAATGGTTCAAAACATAGACAGTATGAAGAGTCAGTCTTCTTGTACTTAAGGCGGCATTGTGTCTTTTGTATTTAATTCCGATGCAATTTCTGTGTTTCATCGTCAGTAAGAAGGTCCAAGGGATACAGTAAACCTGAAGTTAAGCATCGGAATCCATAACTAGTGTCACAAAAATGGTTCAAAGCATAGACAGTAAGAAGAGCCAGTCTTCTTGTACTTAAGTCGGTATAGTGCCTTTTGTGCTTAATTCCGATGCAATTTCTGTGTTTCATCGTCGATAAGGTCAGAGGGATGCAGTAAACTTGAAGTGAAGCACCGGAATCTATAACTAGAGTCACAAAAATGGTTCAAAACATAGACAGTAGGAAGCGTCAGTCTTCTTGTACTTAAGTCAGCATTGTGTCTTTTGTATTTAATTCTGATGCAAATTCATTGTTTCATCGTCAATAAGAAGTTCCAAGGGAAACAGTAAACCCGAAGTGAAGCATCGGAATCTATAACTAGTGTCAATGGAATGGTTCAAACATAGACAGTAGGAAGTGTCCGTCTTCTTGTACTTAAGTCGGCTTTGTGCCTTTTGTTTTTAATTCCGAGGCAATTTCTGTGTTTCATCGTCAATAAGAAGGTCCAAGGGATACAGTAAATCTGAAGTGAAGCATCGGAATCTATAACTAGTGTCACAGGAATGGTTCAAAACATAGACAGTAAGAAGAGTCAGTCTTCTTGCACTTAAGTCGGCATTGTGCCTTTTGTATTTAATTCCGATGCAATTTATGTGTTTCATCGTCAATATGAAGGTCAGAGGGATTCAGCAAACCTGAAGTGAAGCATCGGAATCTATAACTAGTGTCACAGGAATGGTTCAAAACATAGACAGTAAGAAGAGTCAGTCTTCCTGTACTTAAGTCGACATGGTGCCTCTTCTATTTAATTCCGAGGCAATTTCTGTGTTTCATCGTCAGTAAGAAGGTCAGAGGGATACGGTAATCCTGAAGTGAAGCATCGGAATCTATAACTAGTGTCACAGGAATGGTTCAAAACATAGACAGTAAGAAGAGTCACTCTTCTTGTACTTAAGTCGGTATTGTGCCTATTGTGCTTAATTCCGATGCAATTTCTGTGTTTCATCGTCGATAAGAAGGTCCAAAGGATACAGTAAACCTGGAGTGAAGCATCGGAATCAAAAACTGGTGTCACTGGAATGGTTCAAATCATAGACAGTAAGAAGAGTCAGTCTTCTTGTTCTTAAGTCGGCATTGTGTCATTTGTATTTAATTCCGATGCAATTTCTGTGTTTCATCGTCAATAAGAAGATCCAAGGGATACAGTAAACCGGAAGTGAAGCATCGGAATCTATAACTAGTGTCACAGGAATGGTTCAAAACATAGTCAGTAAGCAGAGACAGCCTTCATGTACTTATGTCGGCATTGTGCCTTTCGTATTTAATTCCGATGCAATATCTGTGTTTCATCGTCAACAAGAAGGTCCAAGGGATACAGTAAACCTGAAGTGAAGCAACGGAATCTATAACTAGTGTCACATGAATGGTTCAAAACATAGTCAGTAACAGGAGTCAGTCTTCTTGTACCTAAGTCGGCTTTGTGCCTTTTCTATTTAATTCCGATGCAATTTCGGTGTTTCATCGTCAATATGAAGGTCCAAGGGATACAGTAAACCTGGTGTGAAGCATCGGAATCTATAATTAGTGTCACAGGAATGGTTCACAGCATAGACAGTAACAAGAGTCAGTCTTCTTGTCCTTAAGTCGTCATTGTGTTTTTCTATTTAATTCCGATGCAATGTCGGTGTTTCATCGTCATTCAGAAGGTCCAAGGGATACAGTAAACCTGAAGTCAAGCGTCGGAATCTATAACTAGTGTCACAGGAATGGTTCAAAACATAGGCAGCAACAAGAGTCAGTCTTCTTGTCCTTATGTCGTCATTGTGCTTTTTCTATTTAATTCCGATGCAATTTCTGTGTTTCGTCGTCAATAAGAAGGTCCAAGGGATACAGTAAACCTGGTGTGAAGCATCTTAATCTATAACTAGTGTCACTGGATTGGTTCAAAACATAGACAGTAAGAAGAGTCAGCCTTCTTGTACTTAAGTCAGCATTCTGCCTTTTGTATTTAATTTCGATGACATTTCAGTTTTTAATCGTCAATAAAAAGGTCCAAGGAATACAGCAAACCTGAAGTGAAGAATCGGAATCCATAACTAGTGTTACAGGAATGGTTCAAAACATGGTCAGTAAGAAGAGTCAGCCTTCATGTACTTAAGTCGGCACTGTGCCGTTTGTATTTAATTCCGATGCAGTTTCATTGTTTCATCGTCAATAAGAAGGTGAGAGGGATACAGTAACCCTGAAGTGAAGCATCGGAATCTAAAACTAGTGTCACAGGAATGGTTCAAAACATAGACAGTATGAAGAGTCACTCTTCTTGTGCTTAAGTCGGCATTGTGCCTTTTGTATTTAATTCCGATGCAATTTCTGTGTTTCATCGTCAATAAGAAGGTCCAAGGAATACAGTGAACCTGAAGTCAAGCATCGGATTCAATAACTAGTGTCACAGAAATGGTTCAATACATAGACAGTAAGAAGAGTCAGTCTTCTTGTGCTTCAGTCGGCATTGTGCCTTTTGTATTTAATTCCGATGCAATTTCTGTGTTTCATCGTCAATAAGAAGGTCCAAGGGATACAGTAAACCTGAAGTCAAGCATCGGATTCAATAACTATTGTCAGTGAAATGGTTCAAAACATAGACAGTAGGAAGAGTCAGTCTTCTTGCGCTTAAGTTGGCATTGCGAGTTTTGTATTTAATTCCGATGCAATATCTGTGTTTCATCGTCAGTAAGAAGGTCCAAGGGATACAGTAAACCTGAAGTGAAGCATCGGAATCTATAACTAGTGTGACAGGAATGGTTCAAAGCATAGACAGTAAGAATAGTCAGTCTTCTTGTACTTAAGTCGGTATAGTGCCTTTTGTGCTTAATTCCGATGCAATTTCTGTGTTTCATCGTCGATAAGGACAGAGGGATGCAGTAAACTTGAAGTGAAGCATCGGAACCTATAACTAGTGTCAATGGAATGGTTCAAACATAGACAGTAGGAAGTGTCCGTCTTCTTGTACTTAAGTCGGCGTTGTGCCTTTTGTTTTTAATTCCGAGGCAATTTCTGTGTTTCTTCGTCAATAAGAAGATCCAAGGGATACAGTAAACCGGAAGTGAAGCATCGGAATCTATAACTAGTGTCACAGGAATGGTTCAAAACATAGACAGTAAGAAGAGTCACTCTTCTTGTACTTAAGTCGGTATTGTGCCTATTGTGCTTAATTCCGATGCAATTTCTGTGTTTCATCGTCGATAAGGCAGAGGGATACAGTAAACCTGAAGTGAAGCATCGCAATCTATAACTAGTGTCACGGGAATGGTTCAAAACATAGTCAGTGAGAAGAGTGACTCTTCTTGTACTTAAGTCGGCATTGTGCCTATTCTATATAATTCCGATGCAATTTCTGTGTTTCATCGTCAATAAGAAGGTCCAAAGGATACAGTAAACCTGGATTGAAGCATCGGAATCAAAAACTGGTGTCACTGGAATGGTTCAAAACATAGACAGTAAGGAGAGTCAGTCTTCTTGTTCCTAAGTCGGCATTGTGTCTTCTGTATTTAATTCCGATGCAATTTCTGTGTTTCATCGTCAATAAGAAGATCCAAGGGTTACAGTAAACCGGAAGTGAAGCATCGGAATCTATAACTAGTGTCAATGGAATGGTTCAAACATAGACAGTAGGAAGTGTCCGTCTTCATGTACTTAAGTCGGCATTGTGCCTTTTGTTTTTAATTCCGAGGCAATTTCTGTGTTTCATCGTCAATAAGAAGGTCCAAGGGATACAGTAAATCTGAAGTGAACATCGGAATCTATAACTAGTGTCACAGGAATGGTTCAAAACATAGACAGTAAGAAGAGTCAGTGTTCTTGTACTTAAGTCGGCATTGTGCCTTTTGTATTTAATTCCGATGCAATTTCTGTGTTAAATCGTCAATATGAAGGTCAGAGGGATTCAGTAAACCTGAAGTGAAGCATCGGAATCTATAACTAGTGTCACAGGAATGGTTCAAAACATAGACAGTAAGAAGAGTCAGTCTTCTTGTACTTGAGTCGGCATTGTGCCTTTTGTATTAAATTCCGATGCAATTTCTGTGTTTCATCGTCAATAAGAAGGTCCAAGGGATACAGTAAACCTGAAGTCAAGCATTGGAATCTATAACTAGTGTCACAGGAATGGTTCAAAACATAGACAGTAAGAAGAGTCAGTCTTCCTGTACTTAAGTCGGCATCGTGCCTTCTCTATTTAATTCCGAGGCAATTTCTGTGTTTCATCGTCAGTAAGAGGGTCAGAGGGATACAGTAAACCTGAAGTGAAGCATCGGAATCTATAACTAGTGTCACAGGAATAGTTCAAAACATAGACAGTAAGAAGAGTCAGTCTTCTTATTTTTAAGTCGGTATTGTGCCTTTTGTGCTTCATTCCGATGCAATTTCTGTGTTTCATCGTCGATAAGGTCAGAGGGATACAGTAAACCTGAAGTGAAGCATCGGAATCTATAACTAGTGTCACAGGAATGGTTCAAAACATAGTCAGTATTAAGAGTCAGTCTTCTTGTACTTAAGTCGGCATTGTGCCTTTTGTATTTAATTCCGATGCAATTTCTGTGTTTCATCGTCAATAAGAAGGTCAGAGGGATACAGTAAACCTGAAGTGAAGCATCAGAAACCAAAATTAGTGTCACAGGAATAGTTCAAAACATAGACAGTAGGTAGAGTCAGTCAACTTGTAATTAAGTCGGCATTGTGCATTTTGTATTTAATTCCGATGCAATTTCGGTGTTTCATCGTCAATAAGAAGGTCCAAGGGATACATTAAACCTGAAGTGAAGCACCAGAATCTATAACTAGTGTCACAGGAATGGTTCAAAACATAGTCAGTAAGAAGAGTCAGTCTTCTAGTACTTAAGTCGGCATGGTTCCTTTTCTATTTAATTCCGACGCAATTTCTGTGTTTCATCGTCAATTAGAGGGTCCAAGGGATACACTAAACCTGGAGTGACGCATTGGAATCTATAACTAGTGTCACAGGAATGGTTCAAACATAGACAGTATGAAGAATCAGTCTTCTTGTACTTAAGTTGCCATTGTGCATTTTCTATTTAATTCCGATGCAATTTCTGTGTATCATCGTCAATAAGAAGGTCAGAGGGATACAGTAAACCTGAACTGAAGCATCGGAATCTATAACTAGTGTCACAGGAATGGTTCAAAAAATAGTCAGTAAGAAGAGTCAGTCTTCTTGTCCTTAAGTCGGGATTGTGCCTTTTGTATTTAATTCCGATGCAGTTTCTGTGTTTCATCGTCAATAAGAAGGTCCAAGGGATACAGAAAACCTGGAGTGTAGCATCGGAATCTATAACTAGTGTCACAGGAATGGTTCAAAACATAGAGAGTAAGAAGTGTCAGTCTTCATGCACAGAAGTCGGCATTGTGCCTTTTCTATTTAATTCCGACGCAATTTCTGTGTTTCATCGTCAATTAGAAGGTCCAAGGGATACGGTAAACCTGCAGTGAAGCATTGGAATCTATAACTAGTGTCACAGGAATGGTTCAAAACATAGTCAGTAAGAAGAGTCAGTCATCTTGTACTTCAGTCGGCATTGTGCCTATTCTATTTAATTCCGATGCAATTTCCTGTATTTCATCGTCAATAAGAAGGTCCATGGGATACAGTAAACCTGGTGTGAAGCATCGGAATCTATAACTAGTGTCACAGGAATGGTTCACAAAATAGATAGTAAGAAGAGTCAGTGTTCTTGTACTTAAGTCGACATTGTGCCCTTTGTATTTAATTCCGATGCAATTTATGTGTTTCATCGTCAATATGAAGGTCAAAGGGATTCCGTAAACCTGAAGTGAAGCATCGGAATCTATAACTAGTGTCACAGGAATGGTTCAAAACATATACAGTAGGAAGAGTCAGTCTTCTTGTACTTAAGGCGGCATTGTGCCTTTTGTATTTCATTCCGATGCAATTTCTGTGTTTCATCGTCAATAAGAAGGTCCAAGGGATACAGTAAACCTGAAGTCAAGCATCGGATTCAATAACTAGTGTCACAGGAATGGTTCAAAACATAGACAATAAGAAGAGTCAGTCTTCTTGTGCTTAAGTCGGCATTGCGCGTTTTGTATTTAATTCCGATGCAATATCTGTGTTTCATCGTCAATAAGATGGTCCAAGCGTTTCATGAAACCTGAAGTAAAGCATCGGAATCTATAACTAGTGTCACAGGAATGGTTCAAAACATAGTAAGAAGAGTCAGTCTTCTTGTACTTAAGTCGGCATTGTGCCATTTGTATTTAATTCCGATACAATTTCTGTGTTTCATCGTCAGTAAGAAGGTCCAAGGGATACAGTAAACCTGAAGTGAAGCATCGGAATCTATAACTAGTGTCACAGGAATGGTTCAAAGCATAGACAGTAAGAAGAGCCAGTCTTCTTGTACTTAAGTCGGTATAGTGCCTTTTGTGCTTAATTCCGATGCAATTTCTGTGTTTCATCGTCGATAAGGTCAGAGGGATGCAGTAAACTTGAAGTGAAGCATCGGAATCTATAACTAGAGTCACAGAAATGGTTCAAAACATAGACAGTAGGAAGAGTCAGTCTTCTTGTACTTAAGTCAGCATTGTGTCTTTTGTATTTAATTCCGATGCAATTTCATTGTTTCATCGTCAATAAGAAGTTCCAAGGGAAACAGTAAACCCGAAGTGAAGCATCGGAATCTATAACTAGTGTCAATGGAATGGTTCAAACATAGACAGTAGGAAGTGTCCGTCTTCTTGTACTTAAGTCGGCATTGTGCCTTTTGTTTTTTATTCCGAGGCAATTTCTGTGTTTCATCGTCAATAAGAAGGTCCAAGGGATACAGTAAATCTGAAGTGAAGCATCGGAATCTATAACTAGTGTCACAGGAATGGTTCAAAACATAGACAGTAAGAAGAGTCAGTCTTCTTGCACTTATGTCGGCATTGTGCCTTTTGTATTTAATTCCGATGCAATTTATGTGTTTCATCGTCAATATGAAGGTCAGAGGGATTCAGCAAACCTGAAGTGAAGCATCGGAATCTATAACTAGTGTCACAGGAATGGTTCAAAACATAGACAGTAAGAAGAGTCAGTCTACTTGTACTTGAGTCGGCATTGTGCCTTTTGTATTAACTTCCGATGCAATTTCTGTGTTTCATCGTCAATAAGAAGGTCCAAGGGATACAGTAAACCTGAAGTCAAGCATTGGAATCTATAACTAGTGTCACAGGAATGGTTCAAAACATAGACAGTAGAAGAGTCAGTCTTCCTGTACTTAAGTCGACATGGTGCCTCTTCTATTTAATTCCGAGGCAATTTCTGTGTTTCATCGTCAGTAAGAAGGTCAGAGGGATACGGTAATCCTGAAGTGAAGCATCGGAATCTATAACTAGTGTCACAGGAATGGTTCAAAACATAGACAGTAAGAAGAGTCACTCTTCTTGTACTTAAGTCGGTATTGTGCCTATTGTGCTTAATTCCGATGCAATTTCTGTGTTTCATCGTCGATAAGAAGGTCCAAAGGATACAGTAAACCTGGAGTGAAGCATCGGAATCAAAAACTGGTGTCACTGGAATGGTTCAAATCATAGACAGTAAGAAGAGTCAGTCTTCTTGTTCTTAAGTCGGCATTGTGTCTTTTGTATTTAATTCCGATGCAATTTCTGTGTTTCATCGTCAATAAGAAGATCCAAGGGATACAGTAAACCGGAAGTGAAGCATCGGAATCTATAACTAGTGTCACAGGAATGGTTCAAAACATAGTCAGTAAGAAGAGACAGCCTTCATGTACTTATGTCGGCATTGTGCCTTTCGTATTTAATTCCGATGCAATATCTGTGTTTCATCGTCAACAAGAAGGTCCAAGGGATACAGTAAACCTGAAGTGAAGCAACGGAATCTATAACTAGTGTCACAGGAATGGTTCAAAACATAGTCAGTAACAGGAGTCAGTCTTCTTGTACCTAAGTCGGCATTGTACCTTTTCTATTTAATTCCGATGCAATTTCGGTGTTTCATCGTCAATATGAAGGTCCAAGGGATACAGTAAACCTGGTGTGAAGCATCGGAATCTATAACTAGTGTCACAGGAATGGTTCACAGCATAGACAGTAACAAGAGTCAGTCTTCTTGTCCTTAAGTCGTCATTGTGTTTTTCTATTTAATTCCGATGCAATGTCGGTGTTTCATCGTCATTCAGAAGGTCCAAGGGATACAGTAAACCTTAAGTCAAGCGTCGGAATCTATAACTAGTGTCACAGGAATGGTTCAAAACATAGGGAGCAACAAGAGTCAGTCTTCTTGTCCTTATGTCGTCATTGTGCTTTTTCTATTTAATTCCGAAGCAATTTCGGTGTTTCATCGTCAATAAGAAGGTCCAAGGGATACAGTAAACCTGGTGTGAAGCATCTTAATCTATAACTAGTGTTACTGGAATGGTTCAAAACATAGACAGTAAGAAGAGTCAGCCTTCTTGTACTTAAGTCAGCATTCTGCCTTTTGTATTTAATTTCGATGACATTTCAGTTTTTAATCGTCAATAAAAAGGTCCAAGGAATACAGCAAACCTGAAGTGAAGAATCGGAATCCGTAACTAGTGTTACAGGAGTGGTTCAAAACATGGTCAGTAAGAAGAGTCAGCCTTCATGTACTTAAGTCGGCACTGTGCCGTTTGTATTTAATTCCGATGCAGTTTCATTGTTTCATCGTCAATAAGAAGGTGAGAGGGATACAGTAACCCTGAAGTGAAGTATCGGAATCTAAAACTAGTTTCACAGGAATGGTTCAAAACATAGACAGTATGAAGAGTCACTCTTCTTGTGCTTAAGTCGGCATTGTGCCTTTTGTATTTAATTCCGATGCAATTTCTGTGTTTCATCGTCAATAAGAAGGTCCAAGGAATACAGTAAACCTGAAGTCAAGCATCGGATTCAATAACTATTGTCACAGAAATGGTTCAAAACATAGACAGTAAGAAGAGTCAGTCTTCTTGTGCTTAAGTCGGCATTGTGCCTTTTGTATTTAATTCCGATGCAATTTCTGTGTTTCATCGTCAATAAGAAGGTCCAAGGGATACAGTAAACCTGAAGTCAAGCATTGGAATCTATAACTAGTGTCACAGGAATGGTTCAAAACATAGACAGTAAGAAGAGTCAGTCTTCCTGTACTTAAGTCGACATGGTGCCTCTTCTATTTAATTCCGAGGCAATTTCTGTGTTTCATCGTCAGTAAGAAGGTCAGAGGGATACGGTAATCCTGAAGTGAAGCATCGGAATCTATAACTAGTGTCACAGGAATGGTTCAAAACATAGACAGTAAGAAGAGTCACTCTTCTTGTACTTAAGTCGGTATTGTGCCTATTGTGCTTAATTCCGATGCAATTTCTGTGTTTCATCGTCGATAAGAAGGTCCAAAGGATACAGTAAACCTGGAGTGAAGCATCGGAATCAAAAACTGGTGTCACTGGAATGGTTCAAATCATAGACAGTAAGAAGAGTCAGTCTTCTTGTTCTTAAGTCGGCATTGTGTCTTTTGTATTTAATTCCGATTCAATTTCTGTGTTTCATCGTCAATAAGAAGATCCAAGAGATACAGTAAACCGGAAGTGAAGCATCGGAATCTATAACTAGTGTCACAGGAATGGTTCAAAACATAGTCAGTAAGAAGAGACAGCATTCATGTACTTATGTCGGCATTGTGCCTTTCGTATTTAATTCCGATGCAATATCTGTGTTTCATCGTCAACAAGAAGGTCCAAGGGATACAGTAAACCTGAAGTGAAGCAACGGAATCTATAACTAGTGTCACAGGAATGGTTCAAAACATAGTTAGTAACAGGAGTCAGTCTTCTTGTACCTAAGTCGGCATTGTGCCATTACTATTTAATTCCGATGCAATTTCGGTGTTTCATCGTCAATATGAAGGTCCAAGGGATACAGTAAACCTGGTGTGAAGCATCAGAATCTATAACTAGTGTCACAGGAATGGTTCACAGCATAGACAGTAACAAGAGTCAGTCTTCTTGTCCTTAAGTCGACATTGTGTTTTTCTATTTAATTCCGATGCAATGTCGGTGTTTCATCGTCATTCAGAAGGTCCAAGGGATACAGTAAACCTAAAGTCAAGCGTCGGAATCTATAACTAGTGTCACAGGAATGGTTCAAAACAGAGGCAGCAACAAGAGTCAGTCTTCTTGTCATTATGTCGTCATTGTGCTTTTTCTATTTAATTCCGATGCAATTTCGGTGTTTCATCGTCAATAAGAAGGTCCAAGGGATACAGTAAACCTGGTGTGAAGCATCTTAATCTATAACTAGTGTCACTGGAATGGTTCAAAACATAGACAGTAAGAAGAGTCAGCCTTCTTGTACATAAGTCAGCATTCTGCCTTTTGTATTTAATTTCGATGACATTTCAGTTTTTAATCGTCAATAAAAAGGTCCAAGGAATACAGCAAACCTGAAGTGAAGAATCGGAATCCGTAACTAGTGTTACAGGAGTGGTTCAAAACATGGTCAGTAAGAAGAGTCAGCCTTCATGTACTTAAGTCGGCACTGTGCCGTTTGTATTTAATTCCGATGCAGTTTCATTGTTTCATCGTCAATAAGAAGGTGAGAGGGATACAGTAACCCTGAAGTGAAGCATCGGAATCTAAAACTAGTTTCACAGGAATGGTTCAAAACATAGACAGTATGAAGAGTCACTCTTCTTGTGCTTAAGTCGGCATTGTGCCTTTTGTATTTAATTCCGATGCAATTTCTGTGTTTCATCGTCAATAAGAAGGTCCAAGGAATACAGTAAACCTGAAGTCAAGCATCGGATTCAATAACTATTGTCACAGAAATGGTTCAAAACATAGACAGTAAGAAGAGTCAGTCTTCTTGTGCTTAAGTCGGCATTGTGCCTTTTGTATTTAATTCCGATGCAATTTCTGTGTTTCATCGTCAATAAGAAGGTCCAAGGGATACAGTAAACCTGAAGTCAAGCATTGGAATCTATAACTAGTGTCACAGGAATGGTTCAAAACATAGACAGTAAGAAGAGTCAGTCTTCCTGTACTTAAGTCGACATGGTGCCTCTTCTATTTAATTCCGAGGCAATTTCTGTGTTTCATCGTCAGTAAGAAGGTCAGAGGGATACGGTAATCCTGAAGTGAAGCATCGGAATCTATAACTAGTGTCACAGGAATGGTTCAAATCATAGACAGTAAGAAGAGTCACTCTTCTTGTACTTAAGTCGGTATTGTGCCTATTGTGCTTAATTCCGATGCAATTTCTGTGTTTCATCGTCGATAAGAAGGTCCAAAGGATACAGTAAACCTGGAGTGAAGCATCGGAATCAAAAACTGGTGTCACTGGAATGGTTCAAATCATAGACAGTAAGAAGAGTCAGTCTTCTTGTTCTTAAGTCGGCATTGTGTCTTTTGAATTTAATTCCGATGCAATTTCTGTGTTTCATCGTCAATAAGAAGATCCAAGAGATACAGTAAACCGGAAGTGAAGCATCGGAATCTATAACTAGTGTCACAGGAATGGTTCAAAACATAGTCAGTAAGAAGAGACAGCATTCATGTACTTATGTCGGCATTGTGCCTTTCGTATTTAATTCCGATGCAATATCTGTGTTTCATCGTCAACAAGAAGGTCCAAGGGATACAGTAAACCTGAAGTGAAGCAACGGAATCTATAACTAGTGTCACAGGAATGGTTCAAAACATAGTTAGTAACAGGAGTCAGTCTTCTTGTACCTAAGTCGGCATTGTGCCATTACTATTTAATTCCGATGCAATTTCGGTGTTTCATCGTCAATATGAAGGTCCAAGGGATACAGTAAACCTGGTGTGAAGCATCAGAATCTATAACTAGTGTCACAGGAATGGTTCACAGCATAGACAGTAACAAGACTCAGTCTTCTTGTCCTTAAGTCGTCATTGTGTTTTTCTATTTAATTCCGATGCAATGTCGGTGTTTCATCGTCATTCAGAAGGTCCAAGGGATACAGTAAACCTAAAGTCAAGCGTCGGAATCTATAACTAGTGTCACCGGAATGGTTCAAAACATAGGCAGCAACAAGAGTCAGTCTTCTTGTCCTTATGTCGTCATTGTGCTTTTTCTATTTAATTCCGATGCAATTTCGGTGTTTCATCGTCAATAAGAAGGTCCAAGGGATACAGTAAACCTGGTGTGAAGCATCTTAATCTATAACTAGTGTCACTGGAATGGTTCAAAACATAGACAGTAATAAGAGTCAGCCTTCTTGTACATAAGTCAGCATTCTGCCTTTTGTATTTAATTTCGATGACATTTCAGTTTTTAATCGTCAATAAAAAGGTCCAAGGAATACAGCAAACCTGAAGTGAAGAATCGGAATCCATAACTAGTGTTACAGGAATGGTTCAAAACATGGTCAGTAAGAAGAGTCTGCCTTCATGTACTTAAGTCGGCACTGTGCCGTTTGGATTTAATTCCAAAGCAGTTTCATTGTTTCATCGTCAATAAGAAGGTGAGAGGGATACAGTAACCCTGAAGTGAAGCATCGGAATCTAAAACTAGTGTCACAGAAATGGTTCAAAACATAGACAGTAAGAAGAGTCAGTCTTCTTGTGCTTAAGTCGGCATTGTGCCTTTTGTATTTAATTCCGATGCAATTTCTGTTTTTCATCGTCAATAAGAAGGTCCAAGGGATACAGTAAACCTGAAGTCAAGCATCGGATTCAATAACTATTGTCACAGAAATGGTTCAAAACATAGACAGTAGGAAGAGTCAGTCTTCTTGCGCTTAAGTCGGCATTGCGAGTTTTGTATTTAATTCCGACGCAATTTCTGTGTTTCATCGTCAATTAGAAGGTAAAAGGGATACGGTAAACCTGCAGTGAAGCATTGGATTCTATAACTAGTGTCACAGGAATGGTTCAAAACATAGTCAGTAAGAAGAGTCAGTCATCTTGTACTTCAGTCGGCATTGTGCCTATTCTATTTAATTCCGATGCAATTTCCTGTATTTCATCGTCAATAAGAAGGTCCATGGGATACAGTAAACCTGGTGTGAAGCATCGGAATCTATAACTAGTGTCACAGGAATGGTTCACAAAATAGATAGTAAGAAGAGTCAGTGTTCTTGTACTTAAGTCGACATTGTGCCCTTTGTATTTAATTCCGATGCAATTTATGTGTTTCATCGTCAATATGAAGGTCAAAGGGATTCCGTAAACCTGAAGTGAAGCATCGGAATCTATAACTAGTGTCACAGGAATGGTTCAAAACATAGACAGTAGGAAGAGTCAGTCTTCTTGTACTTAAGGCGGCATTGTGCCTTTTGTATTTAATTCCGATGCAATTTCTGTGTTTCATCGTCAATAAGAAGGTCCAAGGGATACAGTAAACCTGAAGTCAAGCATCGGATTCAATAACTAGTGTCACAGGAATGGTTCAAAACATAGACAATAAGAAGAGTCAGTCTTCTTGTTCTTAAGTCGGCATTGCGCGTTTTGTATTTAATTCCGATGCAATATCTGTGTTTCATCGTCAATATGATGGTCCAAGCGTTTCATGAAACCTGAAGTAAAGCATCGGAATCTATAACTAGTGTCACAGGAATGGTTCAAAACATAGTAAGAAGAGTCAGTCTTCTTGTACTTAAGTCGGCATTGTGCCATTTGTATTTAATTCCGATACAATTTCTGTGTTTCATCGTCAGTAAGAAGGTCCAAGGGATACAGTAAACCTGAAGTGAAGCATCGGAATCCATAACTAGTGTCACAGGAATGGTTCAAAGCATAGACAGTAAGAAGAGCCAGTCTTCTTGTACTTAAGTCGGTATAGTGCCTTTTGTGCTTAATTCCGATGCAATTTCTGTGTTTCATCGTCGATAAGGTAAGAGGGATGCAGTAAACTTGAAGTGAAGCATCGGAATCTATAACTAGAGTCACAGAAATGGTTCAAAACATAGACAGTAGGAAGAGTCAGTCTTCTTGTACTTAAGTCAGCATTGTGTCTTTTGTATTTAATTCCGATGCAATTTCATTGTTTCATCGTCAATAAGAAGTTCCAAGGGAAACAGTAAACCCGAAGTGAAGCATCGGAATCTATAACTAGTGTCAATGGAATGGTTCAAACATAGACAGTAGGAAGTGTCCGTCTTCTTGTACTTAAGTCGGCATTGTGCCTTTTGTTTTCTATTCCGAGGCAATTTCTGTGTTTCATCGTCAATAAGAAGGTCCAAGGGATACAGTAAATCTGAAGTGAAGCATCGGAATCTATAACTAGTGTCACAGGAATGGTTCAAAACATAGACAGTAAGAAGAGTCAGTCTTCTTGCACTTAAGTCGGCATTGTGCCTTTTGTATTTAATTCCGATGCAATTTATGCGTTTCATCGTCAATATGAAGGTCAGAGGGATTCAGCAAACCTGAAGTGAAGCATCGGAATCTATAACTAGTGTCACAGGAATGGTTCAAACATAGACAGTAAGAAGAGTCAGTCTACTTGTACTTGAGTCGGCATTGTGCCTTTTGTATTAAATTCCGATGCAATTTCTGTGTTTCATCGTCAATAAGAAGGTCCAAGGGATACAGTAAACCTGAAGTCAAGCATTGGAATCTATAACTAGTGTCACAGGAATGGTTCAAAACATAGACAGTAGAAGAGTCAGTCTTCCTGTACTTAAGTCGACATGGTGCCTCTTCTATTTAATTCCGAGGCAATTTCTGTGTTTCATCGTCAGTAAGAAGGTCAGAGGGATACGGTAATCCTGAAGTGAAGCATCGGAATCTATAACTAGTGTCACAGGAATGGTTCAAAACATAGACAGTATGAAGAGTCACTCTTCTTGTACTTAAGTCGGTATTGTGCCTATTGTGCTTAATTCCGATGCAATTTCTGTGTTTCATCGTCGATAAGAAGGTCCAAAGGATACAGTAAACCTGGAGTGAAGCATCGGAATCAAAAACTGGTGTCACTGGAATGGTTCAAATCATAGACAGTAAGAAGAGTCAGTCTTCTTGTTCTTAAGTCGGCATTGTGTCTTTTGTATTTAATTCCGATGCAATTTCTGTGTTTCATCGTCAATAAGAAGATCCAAGAGATACAGTAAACCGGAAGTGAAGCATCGGAATCTATAACTAGTGTCACAGGAATGGTTCAAAACATAGTCAGTAAGAAGAGACAGCATTCATGTACTTATGTCGGCATTGTGCCTTTCGTATTTAATTCCGATGCAATATCTGTGTTTCATCGTCAACAAGAAGGTCCAAGGGATACAGTAAACCTGAAGTGAAGCAACGGAATCTATAACTAGTGTCACAGGAATGGTTCAAAACATAGTTAGTAACAGGAGTCAGTCTTCTTGTACCTAAGTCGGCATTGTGCCATTACTATTTAATTCCGATGCAAATTCGGTGTTTCATCGTCAATATGAAGGTCCAAGGGATACAGTAAACCTGGTGTGAAGCATCAGAATCTATAACTAGTGTCACAGGAATGGTTCACAGCATAGACAGTAACAAGAGTCAGTCTTCTTGTCCTTAAGTCGTCATTGTGTTTTTCTATTTAATTCCGATGCAATGTCGGTGTTTCATCGTCATTCAGAAGGTCCAAGGGATACAGTAAACCTAAAGTCAAGCGTCGGAATCTATAACTAGTGTCACAGGAATGGTTCAAAACATAGGCAGCAACAAGAGTCGGTCTTCTTGTCCTTATGTGGTCATTGTGCTTTTTCTATTTAATTCCGATGCAATTTCGGTGTTTCATCGTCAATAAGAAGGTCCAAGGGATACAGTAAACCTGGTGTGAAGCATCTTAATCTATAACTAGTGTCACTGGAATGGTTCAAAACATAGACAGTAAGAAGAGTCAGCCTTCTTGTACATAAGTCAGCATTCTGCCTTTTGTATTTAATTTCGATGACATTTCAGTTTTTAATCGTCAATAAAAAGGTCCAAGGAATACAGCAAACCTGAAGTGAAGAATCGGAATCCATAACTAGTGTTACAGGAATGGTTCAAAACATGGTCAGTAAGAAGAGTCAGCCTTCATGTACTAAAGTCGGCACTGTGCCGTTTGGATTTAATTCCAAAGCAGTTTCATTGTTTCATCGTCAATAAGAAGGTGAGAGGGATACAGTAACCCTGAAGTGAAGCATCGGAATCTAAAACTAGTGTCACAGGAATGGTTCAAAACATAGACAGTATGAAGAGTCACTCTTCTTGTGCTTAAGTCGGCATTGTGCCTTTTGTATTTAATTCCGATGCAATTTCTGTGTTTCATCGTCAATAAGAAGGTCCAAGGGATACAGTAAACCTGAAGTCAAGCATCGGATTCAATAACTAGTGTCACAGAAATGGTTCAAAACATAGACAGTAAGAAGAGTCAGTCTTCTTGTGCTTAAGTCGGCATTGTGCCTTTTGTATTTAATTCCGATGCAATTTCTGTTTTTCATCGTCAATAAGAAGGTCCAAGGGATACAGTAAACCTGAAGTCAAGCATCGGATTCAATAACTATTGTCACAGAAATGGTTCAAATCATAGACAGTAGGAAGAGTCAGTCTTCTTGCGCTTAAGTCGGCATTGCGAGTTTTGTATTTAATTCCGACGCAATTTCTGTGTTTCATCGTCAATTAGAAGGTCCAAGGGATACGGTAAACCTGCAGTGAAGCATTGGAATCTATAACTAGTGTCACAGGAATGGTTCAAAACATCGTCAGTAAGAAGAGTCAGTCATCTTGTACTTCAGTCGGCATTGTGCCTATTCTATGTAATTCCGATGCAATTTCCTGTATTTCATCGTCAATAAGAAGGTCCATGGGATACAGTAAACCTGGTGTGAAGCATCGGAATCTATAACTAGTGTCACAGGAATGGTTCACAAAATAGATAGTAAGAAGAGTCAGTGTTCTTGTACTTAAGTCGACATTGTGCCCTTTGTATTTAATTCCGATGCAATTTATGTGTTTCATCGTCAATATGAAGGTCAAAGGGATTCCGTAAACCTGAAGTGAAGCATCGGAATCTATAACTAGTGTCACAGGAATGGTTCAAAACATAGACAGTAGGAAGAGTCAGTCTTCTTGTACTTAAGGCGGCATTGTGCCTTTTGTATTTAATTCCGATGCAATTTCTGTGTTTCATCGTCAATAAGAAGGTCCAAGGGATACAGTAAATCTGAAGTCAAGCATCAGATTCAATAACTAGTGTCACAGGAATGGTTCAAAACATAGACAATAAGAAGAGTCAGTCTTCTTGTGCTTAAGTCGGCATTGCGCGTTTTGTATTTAATTCCGATGCAATATCTGTGTTTCATCGTCAATAAGATGGTCCAAGCGTTTCATGAAACCTGAAGTAAAGCATCGGAATCTATAACTAGTGTCACAGGAATGGTTCAAGACATAGTAAGAAGAGTCAGTCTTCTTGTACTTAAGTCGGCATTGTGCCATTTGTATTTAATTCCGATACAATTTCTGTGTTTCATCGTCAGTAAGAAGGTCCAAGGGATACAGTAAACCTGAAGTGAAGCATCGGAATCCATAACTAGTGTCACAGGAATGGTTCAAAGCATAGACAGTAAGAAGAGCCAGTCTTCTTGTACTTAAGTCGGTATAGTGCCTTTTGTGCTTAATTCCGATGCAATTTCTGTGTTTCATCGTCGATAAGGTCAGAGGGATGCAGTAAACTTGAAGTGAAGCATCGGAATCTATAACTAGAGTCACAGAAATGGTTCAAAACATAGACAGTAGGAAGAGTCAGTCTTCTTGTACTTAAGTCAGCATTGTGTCTTTTGTATTTAATTCCGATGCAATTTCATTGTTTCATCGTCAATAAGAAGTTCCAAGGGAAACAGTAAACCCGAAGTGAAGCATCGGAATCTATAACTAGTGTCAATGGAATGGTTCAAACATAGACAGTAGGAAGTGTCCGTCTTCTTGTACTTAAGTCGGCATTGTGCCTTTTGTTTTTTATTCCGAGGCAATTTCTGTGTTTCATCGTCAATAAGAAGGTCCAAGGGATACAGTAAATCTGAAGTGAAGCATCGGAATCTATAACTAGTGTCACAGGAATGGTTCAAAACATAGACAGTAAGAAGCGTCAGTCTTCTTGCACTTAAGTCGGCATTGTGCCTTTTGTATTTAATTCCGATGCAATTTATGTGTTTCATCGTCAATATGAAGGTCAGAGGGATTCAGCAAACCTGAAGTGAAGCATCGGAACCTATAACTAGTGTCACAGGAATGGTTCAAAACATAGACAGTAAGAAGAGTCAGTCTACTTGTACTTGAGTCGGCATTGTGCCTTTTGTATTAAATTCCGATGCAATTTCTGTGTTTCATCGTCAATAAGAAGGTCCAAGGGATACAGTAAACCTGAAGTCAAGCATTGGAATCTATAACTAGTGTCACAGGAATGGTTCAAAACATAGACAGTAGAAGAGCCAGTCTTCCTGTACTTAAGTCGACATGGTGCCTCTTCTATTTAATTCCGATGCAATTTCTGTGTTTCATCGTCAGTAAGAAGGTCAGAGGGATACGGTAATCCTGAAGTGAAGCATCGGAATCTATAACTAGTGTCACAGGAATGGTTCAAAACATAGACAGTAAGAAGAGTCACTCTTCTTGTACTTAAGTCGGTATTGTGCCTATTGTGCTTAATTCCGATGCAATTTCTGTGTTTCATCGTCGATAAGAAGGTCCAAAGGATACAGTAAACCTGGAGTGAAGCATCGGAATCAAAAACTGGTGTCACTGGAATGGTTCAAATCATAGACAGTAAGAAGAGTCAGTCTTCTTGTTCTTAAGTCGGCATTGTGTCTTTTGTATTTAATTCCGATGCAATTTCTGTGTTTCATCGTCAATAAGAAGATCCAAGGGATACAGTAAACCGGAAGTGAAGCATCGGAATCTATAACTAGTGTCACAGGAATGGTTCAAAACATAGTCAGTAAGAAGAGACTGCCTTCATGTACTTATGTCGGCATTGTGCCTTTCGTATTTAATTCCGATGCAATATCTGTGTTTCATCGTCAACAAGAAGGTCCAAGGGATACAGTAAACCTGAAGTGAAGCAACGGAATCTATAACTAATGTCACAGGAATGGTTCAAAACATAGTCAGTAACAGGAGTCAGTCTTCTTGTACCTAAGTCGGCATTGTACCTTTTCTATTTAATTCCGATGCAATTTCGGTGTTTCATCGTCAATATGAAGGTCCAAGGGATACAGTAAACCTGGTGTGAAGCATCGGAATCTATAACTAGTGTCACAGGAATGGTTCACAGCATAGACAGTAACAAGAGTCAGTCTTCTTGTCCTTAAGTCGTCATTGTGTTTTTCTATTTAATTCCGATGCAATGTCGGTGTTTCATCGTCATTCAGAAGGTCCAAGGGATACAGTAAACCTGAAGTCAAGCGTCGGAATCTATAACTAGTGTCACAGGAATGGTTCAAAACATAGGCAGCAACAAGAGTCAGTCTTCTTGTCCTTATGTCGTCATTGTGCTTTTTCTATTTAATTCCGAAGCAATTTCGGTGTTTCATCGTCAATAAGAAGGTCCAAGGGATACAGTAAACCTGGTGTGAAGCATCTTAATCTATAACTAGTGTTACTGGAATGGTTCAAAACATAGACAGTAAGAAGAGTCAGCCTTCTTGTACTTAAGTCAGCATTCTGCCTTTTGTATTTAATTTCGATGACATTTCAGTTTTTAATCGTCAATAAAAAGGTCCAAGGAATACAGCAAACCTGAAGTGAAAAATCGGAATCCATAACTAGTGTTACAGGAGTGGTTCAAAACATGGTCAGTAAGAAGAGTCAGCCTTCATGTACTTAAGTCGGCACTGTGCCGTTTGTATTTAATTCCGATGCAGTTTCATTGTTTCATCGTCAATAAGAAGGTGAGAGGGATACAGTAAACCTGGTGTGAAGCATCAGAATCTATAACTAGTGTCACAGGAATGGTTCACAACATAGACAGTAACAAGAGTCAGTCTTCTTGTCCTTAAGTCGTCATTGTGTTTTTCTATTTAATTCCGATGCAATGTCGGTGTTTCATCGTCATTCAGAAGGTCCAAGGGATACAGTAAACCTAAAGTCAAGCGTCGGAATCTATAACTAGTGTCACAGGAATGGTTCAAAACATAGGCGGCAACAAGAGTCAGTCTTCTTGTGCTTAAGTCGGCCATGTGCCTTTTGTATTTATTTCCGATGCAATTTCTGTTTTTCATCGTCAATAAGAAGGTCCAAGGGATACAGTAAACCTGAAGTCAAGCATCGGATTCAATAACTATTGTCACAGAAATGGTTCAAAACATAGACAGTAAGAAGAGTCAGTCTTCTTGTGCTTAAGTCGGCATTGTGCCTTTTGTATTTAATTCCGATGCAATTTCTGTGTTTCATCGTCAATAAGAAGGTCCAAGGGATACAGTAAACCTGAAGTCAAGCATTGGAATCTATAACTAGTGTCACAGGAATGGTTCAAAACATAGACAGTAAGAAGAGTCAGTCTTCCTGTACTTAAGTCGACATGGTGCCTCTTCTATTTAATTCCGAGGCAATTTCTGTGTTTCATCGTCAGTAAGAAGGTCAGAGGGATACGGTAATCCTGAAGTGAAGCATCGGAATCTATAACTAGTGTCACAGGAATGGTTCAAATCATAGACAGTAAGAAGAGTCACTCTTCTTGTACTTAAGTCGGTATTGTGCCTATTGTGCTTAATTCCGATGCAATTTCTGTGTTTCATCGTCGATAAGAAGGTCCAAAGGATACAGTAAACCTGGAGTGAAGCATCGGAATCAAAAACTGGTGTCACTGGAATGGTTCAAATCATAGACAGTAAGAAGAGTCAGTCTTCTTGTTCTTAAGTCGGCATTGTGTCTTTTGAATTTAATTCCGATGCAATTTCTGTGTTTCATCGTCAATAAGAAGATCCAAGAGATACAGTAAACCGGAAGTGAAGCATCGGAATCTATAACTAGTGTCACAGGAATGGTTCAAAACATAGTCAGTAAGAAGAGACAGCATTCATGTACTTATGTCGGCATTGTGCCTTTCGTATTTAATTCCGATGCAATATCTGTGTTTCATCGTCAACAAGAAGGTCCAAGGGATACAGTAAACCTGAAGTGAAGCAACGGAATCTATAACTAGTGTCACAGGAATGGTTCAAAACATAGTTAGTAACAGGAGTCAGTCTTCTTGTACCTAAGTCGGCATTGTGCCATTACTATTTAATTCCGATGCAATTTCGGTGTTTCATCGTCAATATGAAGGTCCAAGGGATACAGTAAACCTGGTGTGAAGCATCAGAATCTATAACTAGTGTCACAGGAATGGTTCACAGCATAGACAGTAACAAGAGTCAGTCTTCTTGTCCTTAAGTCGTCATTGTGTTTTTCTATTTAATTCCGATGCAATGTCGGTGTTTCATCGTCATTCAGAAGGTCCAAGGGATACAGTAAACCTAAAGTCAAGCGTCGGAATCTATAACTAGTGTCACCGGAATGGTTCAAAACATAGGCAGCAACAAGAGTCAGTCTTCTTGTCCTTATGTCGTCATTGTGCTTTTTCTATTTAATTCCGATGCAATTTCGGTGTTTCATCGTCAATAAGAAGGTCCAAGGGATACAGTAAACCTGGTGTGAAGCATCTTAATCTATAACTAGTGTCACTGGAATGGTTCAAAACATAGACAGTAATAAGAGTCAGCCTTCTTGTACATAAGTCAGCATTCTGCCTTTTGTATTTAATTTCGATGACATTTCAGTTTTTAATCGTCAATAAAAAGGTCCAAGGAATACAGCAAACCTGAAGTGAAGAATCGGAATCCATAACTAGTGTTACAGGAATGGTTCAAAACATGGTCAGTAAGAAGAGTCTGCCTTCATGTACTTAAGTCGGCACTGTGCCGTTTGGATTTAATTCCAAAGCAGTTTCATTGTTTCATCGTCAATAAGAAGGTGAGAGGGATACAGTAACCCTGAAGTGAAGCATCGGAATCTAAAACTAGTGTCACAGAAATGGTTCAAAACATAGACAGTAAGAAGAGTCAGTCTTCTTGTGCTTAAGTCGGCATTGTGCCTTTTGTATTTAATTCCGATGCAATTTCTGTTTTTCATCGTCAATAAGAAGGTCCAAGGGATACAGTAAACCTGAAGTCAAGCATCGGATTCAATAACTATTGTCACAGAAATGGTTCAAAACATAGACAGTAGGAAGAGTCAGTCTTCTTGCGCTTAAGTCGGCATTGCGAGTTTTGTATTTAATTCCGACGCAATTTCTGTGTTTCATCGTCAATTAGAAGGTAAAAGGGATACGGTAAACCTGCAGTGAAGCATTGGATTCTATAACTAGTGTCACAGGAATGGTTCAAAACATAGTCAGTAAGAAGAGTCAGTCATCTTGTACTTCAGTCGGCATTGTGCCTATTCTATTTAATTCCGATGCAATTTCCTGTATTTCATCGTCAATAAGAAGGTCCATGGGATACAGTAAACCTGGTGTGAAGCATCGGAATCTATAACTAGTGTCACAGGAATGGTTCACAAAATAGATAGTAAGAAGAGTCAGTGTTCTTGTACTTAAGTCGACATTGTGCCCTTTGTATTTAATTCCGATGCAATTTATGTGTTTCATCGTCAATATGAAGGTCAAAGGGATTCCGTAAACCTGAAGTGAAGCATCGGAATCTATAACTAGTGTCACAGGAATGGTTCAAAACATAGACAGTAGGAAGAGTCAGTCTTCTTGTACTTAAGGCGGCATTGTGCCTTTTGTATTTAATTCCGATGCAATTTCTGTGTGTCATCGTCAATAAGAAGGTCCAAGGGATACAGTAAACCTGAAGTCAACCATCGGATTCAATAACTAGTGTCACAGGAATGGTTCAAAACATAGACAATAAGAAGAGTCAGTCTTCTTGTTCTTAAGTCGGCATTGCGCGTTTTGTATTTAATTCCGATGCAATATCTGTGTTTCATCGTCAATATGATGGTCCAAGCGTTTCATGAAACCTGAAGTAAAGCATCGGAATCTATAACTAGTGTCACAGGAATGGTTCAAAACATAGTAAGAAGAGTCAGTCTTCTTGTACTTAAGTCGGCATTGTGCCATTTGTATTTAATTCCGATACAATTTCTGTGTTTCATCGTCAGTAAGAAGGTCCAAGGGATACAGTAAACCTGAAGTGAAGCATCGGAATCCATAACTAGTGTCACAGGAATGGTTCAAAGCATAGACAGTAAGAAGAGCCAGTCTTCTTGTACTTAAGTCGGTATAGTGCCTTTTGTGCTTAATTCCGATGCAATTTCTGTGTTTCATCGTCGATAAGGTAAGAGGGATGCAGTAAACTTGAAGTGAAGCATCGGAATCTATAACTAGAGTCACAGAAATGGTTCAAAACATAGACAGTAGGAAGAGTCAGTCTTCTTGTACTTAAGTCAGCATTGTGTCTTTTGTATTTAATTCCGATGCAATTTCATTGTTTCATCGTCAATAAGAAGTTCCAAGGGAAACAGTAAACCCGAAGTGAAGCATCGGAATCTATAACTAGTGTCAATGGAATGGTTCAAACATAGACAGTAGGAAGTGTCCGTCTTCTTGTACTTAAGTCGGCATTGTGCCTTTTGTTTTCTATTCCGAGGCAATTTCTGTGTTTCATCGTCAATAAGAAGGTCCAAGGGATACAGTAAATCTGAAGTGAAGCATCGGAATCTATAACTAGTGTCACAGGAATGGTTCAAAACATAGACAGTAAGAAGAGTCAGTCTTCTTGCACTTAAGTCGGCATTGTGCCTTTTGTATTTAATTCCGATGCAATTTATGCGTTTCATCGTCAATATGAAGGTCAGAGGGATTCAGCAAACCTGAAGTGAAGCATCGGAATCTATAACTAGTGTCACAGGAATGGTTCAAACATAGACAGTAAGAAGAGTCAGTCTACTTGTACTTGAGTCGGCATTGTGCCTTTTGTATTAAATTCCGATGCAATTTCTGTGTTTCATCGTCAATAAGAAGGTCCAAGGGATACAGTAAACCTGAAGTCAAGCATTGGAATCTATAACTAGTGTCACAGGAATGGTTCAAAACATAGACAGTAGAAGAGTCAGTCTTCCTGTACTTAAGTCGACATGGTGCCTCTTCTATTTAATTCCGAGGCAATTTCTGTGTTTCATCGTCAGTAAGAAGGTCAGAGGGATACGGTAATCCTGAAGTGAAGCATCGGAATCTATAACTAGTGTCACAGGAATGGTTCAAAACATAGACAGTATGAAGAGTCACTCTTCTTGTACTTAAGTCGGTATTGTGCCTATTGTGCTTAATTCCGATGCAATTTCTGTGTTTCATCGTCGATAAGAAGGTCCAAAGGATACAGTAAACCTGGAGTGAAGCATCGGAATCAAAAACTGGTGTCACTGGAATGGTTCAAATCATAGACAGTAAGAAGAGTCAGTCTTCTTGTTCTTAAGTCGGCATTGTGTCTTTTGTATTTAATTCCGATGCAATTTCTGTGTTTCATCGTCAATAAGAAGATCCAAGAGATACAGTAAACCGGAAGTGAAGCATCGGAATCTATAACTAGTGTCACAGGAATGGTTCAAAACATAGTCAGTAAGAAGAGACAGCATTCATGTACTTACGTCGGCATTGTGCCTTTCGTATTTAATTCCGATGCAATATCTGTGTTTCATCGTCAACAAGAAGGTCCAAGGGATACAGTAAACCTGAAGTGAAGCAACGGAATCTATAACTAGTGTCACAGGAATGGTTCAAAACATAGTTAGTAACAGGAGTCAGTCTTCTTGTACCTAAGTCGGCATTGTGCCATTACTATTTAATTCCGATGCAAATTCGGTGTTTCATCGTCAATATGAAGGTCCAAGGGATACAGTAAACCTGGTGTGAAGCATCAGAATCTATAACTAGTGTCACAGGAATGGTTCACAGCATAGACAGTAACAAGAGTCAGTCTTCTTGTCCTTAAGTCGTCATTGTGTTTTTCTATTTAATTCCGATGCAATGTCGGTGTTTCATCGTCATTCAGAAGGTCCAAGGGATACAGTAAACCTAAAGTCAAGCGTCGGAATCTATAACTAGTGTCACAGGAATGGTTCAAAACATAGGCAGCAACAAGAGTCGGTCTTCTTGTCCTTATGTGGTCATTGTGCTTTTTCTATTTAATTCCGATGCAATTTCGGTGTTTCATCGTCAATAAGAAGGTCCAAGGGATACAGTAAACCTGGTGTGAAGCATCTTAATCTATAACTAGTGTCACTGGAATGGTTCAAAACATAGACAGTAAGAAGAGTCAGCCTTCTTGTACATAAGTCAGCATTCTGCCTTTTGTATTTAATTTCGATGACATTTCAGTTTTTAATCGTCAATAAAAAGGTCCAAGGAATACAGCAAACCTGAAGTGAAGAATCGGAATCCATAACTAGTGTTACAGGAATGGTTCAAAACATGGTCAGTAAGAAGAGTCAGCCTTCATGTACTAAAGTCGGCACTGTGCCGTTTGGATTTAATTCCAAAGCAGTTTCATTGTTTCATCGTCAATAAGAAGGTGAGAGGGATACAGTAACCCTGAAGTGAAGCATCGGAATCTAAAACTAGTGTCACAGGAATGGTTCAAAACATAGACAGTATGAAGAGTCACTCTTCTTGTGCTTAAGTCGGCATTGTGCCTTTTGTATTTAATTCCGATGCAATTTCTGTGTTTCATCGTCAATAAGAAGGTCCAAGGGATACAGTAAACCTGAAGTCAAGCATCGGATTCAATAACTAGTGTCACAGAAATGGTTCAAAACATAGACAGTAAGAAGAGTCAGTCTTCTTGTGCTTAAGTCGGCATTGTGCCTTTTGTATTTAATTCCGATGCAATTTCTGTTTTTCATCGTCAATAAGAAGGTCCAAGGGATACAGTAAACCTGAAGTCAAGCATCGGATTCAATAACTATTGTCACAGAAATGGTTCAAATCATAGACAGTAGGAAGAGTCAGTCTTCTTGCGCTTAAGTCGGCATTGCGAGTTTTGTATTTAATTCCGACGCAATTTCTGTGTTTCATCGTCAATTAGAAGGTCCAAGGGATACGGTAAACCTGCAGTGAAGCATTGGAATCTATAACTAGTGTCACAGGAATGGTTCAAAACATCGTCAGTAAGAAGAGTCAGTCATCTTGTACTTCAGTCGGCATTGTGCCTATTCTATGTAATTCCGATGCAATTTCCTGTATTTCATCGTCAATAAGAAGGTCCATGGGATACAGTAAACCTGGTGTGAAGCATCGGAATCTATAACTAGTGTCACAGGAATGGTTCACAAAATAGATAGTAAGAAGAGTCAGTGTTCTTGTACTTAAGTCGACATTGTGCCCTTTGTATTTAATTCCGATGCAATTTATGTGTTTCATCGTCAATATGAAGGTCAAAGGGATTCCGTAAACCTGAAGTGAAGCATCGGAATCTATAACTAGTGTCACAGGAATGGTTCAAAACATAGACAGTAGGAAGAGTCAGTCTTCTTGGACTTAAGGCGGCATTGTGGCTTTTGTATTTAATTCCGATGCAATTTCTGTGTTTCATCGTCAATAAGAAGGTCCAAGGGATACAGTAAATCTGAAGTCAAGCATCAGATTCAATAACTAGTGTCACAGGAATGGTTCAAAACATAGACAATAAGAAGAGTCAGTCTTCTTGTGCTTAAGTCGGCATTGCGCGTTTTGTATTTAATTCCGATGCAATATCTGTGTTTCATCGTCAATAAGATGGTCCAAGCGTTTCATGAAACCTGAAGTAAAGCATCGGAATCTATAACTAGTGTCACAGGAATGGTTCAAGACATAGTAAGAAGAGTCAGTCTTCTTGTACTTAAGTCGGCATTGTGCCATTTGTATTTAATTCCGATACAATTTCTGTGTTTCATCGTCAGTAAGAAGGTCCAAGGGATACAGTAAACCTGAAGTGAAGCATCGGAATCCATAACTAGTGTCACAGGAATGGTTCAAAGCATAGACAGTAAGAAGAGCCAGTCTTCTTGTACTTAAGTCGGTATAGTGCCTTTTGTGCTTAATTCCGATGCAATTTCTGTGTTTCATCGTCGATAAGGTCAGAGGGATGCAGTAAACTTGAAGTGAAGCATCGGAATCTATAACTAGAGTCACAGAAATGGTTCAAAACATAGACAGTAGGAAGAGTCAGTCTTCTTGTACTTAAGTCAGCATTGTGTCTTTTGTATTTAATTCCGATGCAATTTCATTGTTTCATCGTCAATAAGAAGTTCCAAGGGAAACAGTAAACCCGAAGTGAAGCATCGGAATCTATAACTAGTGTCAATGGAATGGTTCAAACATAGACAGTAGGAAGTGTCCGTCTTCTTGTACTTAAGTCGGCATTGTGCCTTTTGTTTTTTATTCCGAGGCAATTTCTGTGTTTCATCGTCAATAAGAAGGTCCAAGGGATACAGTAAATCTGAAGTGAAGCATCGGAATCTATAACTAGTGTCACAGGAATGGTTCAAAACATAGACAGTAAGAAGCGTCAGTCTTCTTGCACTTAAGTCGGCATTGTGCCTTTTGTATTTAATTCCGATGCAATTTATGTGTTTCATCGTCAATATGAAGGTCAGAGGGATTCAGCAAACCTGAAGTGAAGCATCGGAACCTATAACTAGTGTCACAGGAATGGTTCAAAACATAGACAGTAAGAAGAGTCAGTCTACTTGTACTTGAGTCGGCATTGTGCCTTTTGTATTAAATTCCGATGCAATTTCTGTGTTTCATCGTCAATAAGAAGGTCCAAGGGATACAGTAAACCTGAAGTCAAGCATTGGAATCTATAACTAGTGTCACAGGAATGGTTCAAAACATAGACAGTAGAAGAGCCAGTCTTCCTGTACTTAAGTCGACATGGTGCCTCTTCTATTTAATTCCGATGCAATTTCTGTGTTTCATCGTCAGTAAGAAGGTCAGAGGGATACGGTAATCCTGAAGTGAAGCATCGGAATCTATAACTAGTGTCACAGGAATGGTTCAAAACATAGACAGTAAGAAGAGTCACTCTTCTTGTACTTAAGTCGGTATTGTGCCTATTGTGCTTAATTCCGATGCAATTTCTGTGTTTCATCGTCGATAAGAAGGTCCAAAGGATACAGTAAACCTGGAGTGAAGCATCGGAATCAAAAACTGGTGTCACTGGAATGGTTCAAATCATAGACAGTAAGAAGAGTCAGTCTTCTTGTTCTTAAGTCGGCATTGTGTCTTTTGTATTTAATTCCGATGCAATTTCTGTGTTTCATCGTCAATAAGAAGATCCAAGGGATACAGTAAACCGGAAGTGAAGCATCGGAATCTATAACTAGTGTCACAGGAATGGTTCAAAACATAGTCAGTAAGAAGAGACAGCCTTCATGTACTTATGTCGGCATTGTGCCTTTCGTATTTAATTCCGATGCAATATCTGTGTTTCATCGTCAACAAGAAGGTCCAAGGGATACAGTAAACCTGAAGTGAAGCAACGGAATCTATAACTAATGTCACAGGAATGGTTCAAAACATAGTCAGTAACAGGAGTCAGTCTTCTTGTACCTAAGTCGGCATTGTACCTTTTCTATTTAATTCCGATGCAATTTCGGTGTTTCATCGTCAATATGAAGGTCCAAGGGATACAGTAAACCTGGTGTGAAGCATCGGAATCTATAACTAGTGTCACAGGAATGGTTCACAGCATAGACAGTAACAAGAGTCAGTCTTCTTGTCCTTAAGTCGTCATTGTGTTTTTCTATTTAATTCCGATGCAATGTCGGTGTTTCATCGTCATTCAGAAGGTCCAAGGGATACAGTAAACCTGAAGTCAAGCGTCGGAATCTATAACTAGTGTCACAGGAATGGTTCAAAACATAGGCAGCAACAAGAGTCAGTCTTCTTGTCCTTATGTCGTCATTGTGCTTTTTCTATTTAATTCCGAAGCAATTTCGGTGTTTCATCGTCAATAAGAAGGTCCAAGGGATACAGTAAACCTGGTGTGAAGCATCTTAATCTATAACTAGTGTTACTGGAATGGTTCAAAACATAGACAGTAAGAAGAGTCAGCCTTCTTGTACTTAAGTCAGCATTCTGCCTTTTGTATTTAATTTCGATGACATTTCAGTTTTTAATCGTCAATAAAAAGGTCCAAGGAATACAGCAAACCTGAAGTGAAAAATCGGAATCCATAACTAGTGTTACAGGAGTGGTTCAAAACATGGTCAGTAAGAAGAGTCAGCCTTCATGTACTTAAGTCGGCACTGTGCCGTTTGTATTTAATTCCGATGCAGTTTCATTGTTTCATCGTCAATAAGAAGGTGAGAGGGATACAGTAAACCTGGTGTGAAGCATCAGAATCTATAACTAGTGTCACAGGAATGGTTCACAACATAGACAGTAACAAGAGTCAGTCTTCTTGTCCTTAAGTCGTCATTGTGTTTTTCTATTTAATTCCGATGCAATGTCGGTGTTTCATCGTCATTCAGAAGGTCCAAGGGATACAGTAAACCTAAAGTCAAGCGTCGGAATCTATAACTAGTGTCACAGGAATGGTTCAAAACATAGGCGGCAACAAGAGTCAGTCTTCTTGTGCTTAAGTCGGCCATGTGCCTTTTGTATTTATTTCCGATGCAATTTCTGTTTTTCATCGTCAATAAGAAGGTCCAAGGGATACAGTAAACCTGAAGTCAAGCATCGGATTCAATAACTATTGTCACAGAAATGGTTCAAAACATAGACAGTAGGAAGAGTCAGTCTTCTTGCGCTTAAGTCGGCATTGCGAGTTTTGTATTTAATTCCGATGCAATATCTGTGTTTCATCGTCAATAAGAAGGTCCAAGGGATACAGTAAACCTGAAGTCAAGCATCGGATTCAATAACTAGTGTCACAGAAATGGTTCAAAACATAGACAGTAAGAAGAGTCAGTCTTCTTGTGCTTAAGTCGGCATTGCGAGTTTTGTATTTAATTCCGATGCAATATCTGTGTTTCATCGTCAATAAGTGGTCCAAGCGTTTCATGAAACCTGAAGTAAAGCATCGGAATCTATAACTAGTGTCACAGGAATGGTTCAAAACATAGTAAGAAGAGTCAGTCTTCTTGTACTTAAGTCGGCATAGTGCCATTTGTATTTAATTCCGATACAATTTCTGTGTTTCATCGTCAGTAAGAAGGTCCAAGGGATACAGTAAACCTGAAGTGAAGCATCGGAATCTATAACTAGTGTGACAGGAATGGTTCAAAGCATAGACAGTAAGAAGAGTCAGTCTTCTTGTACTTAAGTCGGTATAGTGCCTTTTGTGCTTAATTCCGATGCAATTTCTGTGTTTCATCGTCGATAAGGTCAGAGGGATGCAGTAAACTTGAAGTGAAGCATCGGAACCTATAACTAGTGTCAATGGAATGGTTCAAACATAGACAGTAGGAAGTGTCCGTCTTCTTGTACTTAAGTCGGCGTTGTGCCTTTTGTTTTTAATTCCGAGGCAATTTCTGTGTTTCATCGTCAATAAGAAGATCCAAGGGATACAGTAAACCGGAAGTGAAGCATCGGAATCTATAACTAGTGTCACAGGAATGGTTCAAAACATAGACAGTAACAAGAGTCACTCTTCTTGTACTTAAGTCGGTATTGTGCCTATTGTGCTTAATTCCGATGCAATTTCTGTGTTTCATCGTCGATAAGGTCAGAGGGATACAGTAAACCTGAAGTGAAGCATCGCAATCTATAACTAGTGTCACGGGAATGGTTCAAAACATAGTCAGTCAGAAGAGTGACTCTTCTTGTACTTAAGTCGGCATTGTGCCTATTCTATATAATTCCGATGCAATTTCTGTGTTTCATCGTCAATAAGAAGGTCCAAAGAATACAGTAAACCTGGATTGAAGCATCGGAATCAAAAACTGGTGTCACTGGAATGATTCAAAACATAGACAGTAAGGAGAGTCAGTCTTCTTGTTCTTAAGTCGGCATTGTGTCTTTTGTATTTAATTCCGATGCAATTTCTGTGTTTCATCGTCAATAAGAAGATCCAAGGGATACAGTAAACCGGAAGTGAAGCATCGGAATCTATAACTAGTGTCAAAGGAATGGTTCAAAACATAGTCAGTAAGAAGAGACAGCCTTCATGTACTTATGTCGGCATTGTGCCTTTGGTATTTAATTCCGATGCAATATCTGTGTTTCATCGTCAACAAGAAGGTCCAAGGGATACAGTAAACCTGAAGTGAAGCAACGGAATCTATAACTAGTCTCACAGGAATGGTTCAAAACATAGTCAGTAACAGGAGTCAGTCTTCTTGTACCTAAGTCGGCATTGTGCCTTTTCTATTTAATACCGATGCAATTTCGGTGTTTCATCGTCAATATGAAGGTCCAAGGGATACAGTAAACCTGATGTGAAGCATCGGAATCTATAACTGGTGTCACAGGAATGGTTCACAGCATAGACAGTAACAAGAGTCAGTCTTCTTGTCCTTAAGTCGTCATTGTGATTTTTCTATTCAATTCCGATGCAATGTCGGTGTTTCATCGTCAATAAGAAGGTCCAAGTGATACAGTAAACCTGGTGTGAAGCATCTTATCTATAACTAGTGTCACAGGAATGGTTCAAAGCATAGACAGTAAGAAGAGTCAGTTTTCTTGTACCTAAGTCGGTATTGTGCCTTTTGTGCTTAATTCCGATGCAATTTCTGTGTTTCATCGTCGATAAGGTCAGAGGGATACAGTAAACCTGAAGTGAAGCATCGGAATCTATAACTAGAGTCACAGGAATGGTTCAAATCATAGACAGTAGGAAGAGTCAGTCTTCTTGTACTTAAGTCGGCATTGTGCCTTTTGTATTTAATTCCGATGCAATTTCACTGTTTCATCGTCAATAAGGTGTTCCAAGGGAAACAGTAAACCTGAAGTGAAGCATCGGAATCTATAACTAGTGTCAATGGAAAGGTTCAAACATAGACAGTAGGAAGTGTCCGTCTTCTTGTACTTAAGTCGGCATTGTGCCTTTTGTTTTTAATTCCGAAGCAATTTCTGTGTTTCATCGTCAATAAGAAGGTCCAAGGGATACAGTTAATCTGAAGTGAACATCGGAATCTATAACTAGTGTCACAGGAATGGTTCAAAACATGGACAGTAAGAAGAGTCAGTGTTCTTGTACTTAGGTCGGCATTGTGCCTTTTGTATTTAATTCCGATGCAATTTCTGTGTTTCATCGTCAATATGAAGGTCAGAGGGATTCAGTAAACCTGAAGTGAAGCATCGGAATCTATAACTAGTGTCACAGGAATGGTTCAAAGCATAGGCAGTAAGAAGAGTCAGTCTTCTTGTACTTGAGTCGGCATTGTGCCTTTTGTATTAAATTCCGATGCAATTTCTGTGTTTCATCGTCAATAAGAAGGTCCAAGGGATACAGTAAACCGGAAGTCAAGCATTGGAATCTATAACTAGTGTCACAGGAATGGTTCAAAACATAGACAGTAAGAAGAGTCAGTCTTCCTGTACTTAAGTCGGCATGGTGCCTTTTCTATTTAATTCCGAGGCAATTTCTGTGTTTTATCGTCAGTAAGAAGGTCAGAGGGATACAGTAAACCTGAAGTGAAGCATCGGAATCTGTAACTAGTGTCACAGGAATAGTTCAAAACATAGACAGTAAGAAGAGTCAGTCTTCTTATTTTTAAGTCGGTATTGTGCCTTATGTGCTTAATTCCGATGCAATTTCTGTGTTTCATCGTCGATAAGGTCAGAGGGATACAGTAAACCTGAAGTGAAACATCGGAATCTATAACTAGTGTCACAGGAATGGTTCAAAACATAGTCAGTATTAAGAGTCAGTCTTCTTGTACTTAAGTCGGCATTGTGCCTTTTGTATTTAATTCCGATGCAATTTCTGTGTTTCATCGTCAATAAGAAGGTCAGAGGGATACAGTAAACCTGAAGTGAAGCATCAGAATCCAAAATTAGTGTCACAGGAATGGTTCAAAACATAGACAGTAGGTGGAGTCAGTCAACTTGTAATTAAGTCGGCATTGTGCATTTTGTATTTAATTCCGATGCAATTTCGGTGTTTCATCGTCAATAAGAAGGTCCAAGGGATACATTAAACCTGAAGTGAAGCACCAGAATCTATAACTAGTGTCACAGGAATGGTTCAAAACATAGTCAGTAAGAAGAGTCAGTCTTCTAGTACTTAAGTCGGCATGGTTCCTTTTCTATTTAATTCCGACGCAATATCTGTGTTTCATCGTCAATTAGAGTGTCCAAGGGATACACTAAACCTGGAGTGACGCATTGGAATCTATAACTAGTGTCACAGGAATGGTTCAAACATAGACAGTAAGAAGAATCAGTCTTCTTGTACTTAAGTTGGCATTGTGCATTTTCTATTTAATTCCGATGCAATTTCTGTGTTTCATCGTCAATAAGAAGGTCAGAGGGATACAGTAAACCTGAACTGAAGCATCGGAATCTATAACTAGTGTCACAGGAATGGTTCAAAGAATAGTCAGTAAGAAGAGTCAGTCTTCTTGTCCTTAAGTCGGGATTGTGCCTTTTGTATTTAATTCCGATGCAGTTTCTGTGTTTCATCGTCAATAAGAAGGTCCAAGGGATACAGAAAACCTGGAGTGTAGCATCGGAATCTATAACTAGTGTTACAGGAATGGTTCAAAACATAGAGAGTAAGAAGTGTCAGTCTTCATGCACATAAGTCGGCATTGTGCCTTTTCTATTTAATTCCGACGCAATTTCTGTGTTTCATCGTCAATTAGAAGGTCCAAGGGATACGGTAAACCTGAAGTGAAGCATTGGAATCTATAACAAGTGGCACAGGAATGGTTCAAAACATAGTCAGTAAGAAGAGTCAGTCATCTTGTACTTCAGTCGGCATTGTGCCTTATCTATTTAATTCCGATGCAATTTCTGTGTTTCATCGTCAATAAGAAGGTCCAAAGGATACAGTAAACCTGGAGTGACGCATCGGAATCTATAACTGGTGTCACAGGAATGGTTCAAAACATAGTCAGTAGGAAGAGTCAGTCTTCTCGTACTTAAGTCGGCATTCTGCCTTTTGTATTTAATTCCGATGCAATTTCTGTGTTTCATCGTCAATAAGAAGATCCAAGGGATACAGTAAACCGGAAGTGAAGCATCGGAATCTATAACTAGTGTCACAGGAATGGTTCAAAACATAGGCAGTGAGAAGAGTCAGTCTTCATGTACTTATGTCGGCATTGTGCCTTTTGTATTTAATTCCGATACGATTTCTGTGTTTCATCGTCAGTAAGAAGGTCCAAGGGATACAGTAAACCTGAAGTGAAGCATCGGAATCTATAACTAGTGTCACAGGAATGGTTCAATACATAGACAGTAGGAAGAGTCAGTCTTCTTGTACTTAAGTCGGCATTGGGACTTTTGTATTTAATTCCGATGCAATTTCTGTGTTTCATCGTCAATAAGAAGGTCAGATGGATACACTAAACCTGAAGTGAAGCATCGGAATCCAAAATTAGTGTCACAGGAATGATTCAAATCATAGACAGTAGGAAGAGTCAGTCAACTTGTAATTAAGTCGGCATTGTGCATTTTGTATTTAATTCCGATGCAATTTCGGTGTTTCATCGTCAATGAGAAGGTCCAAGGGATACATTAAACCTGAAGTGAAGCACCGGGATCTATAACTAGTGTCACAGGAATGGTTCAAAACATAGTCAGTAAGAAGAATCAGTCTTCTAGTACTTAAGTCGGCATGGTTCCTGTTCTATTTAATTCCGATGCAATTTCTGTGTTTCATCGTCAATTAGAAGGTCCAAGGGATACACTAAACCTGGAGTGACACATTGGAATCTATAACTAGTGTCACAGGAATGGTTCAAACATAGACAGTAAGAAGAATCAGTCTTCTTGTACTTAAGTTGCCATTGTGGATTTTCCATTTAATTCCGATGCAATTTCTGTGTTTCATCGTCTATAAGAAGGTCAGAGGGATACAGTCAACCTGAAGTGAAGCATCGGAATCTATAACTAGTGTCACAGGAAGGGTTCAAAACATAGTCAGTAAGAACAGTCAGTCATCTTGTACTTATGTCGGCATTGTGCCTTTTGTATTTAATTCCGATACGATTTCTGTGTTTCATCGTCAGTAAGAAGGTCCAAGGGATACAGTAAACCTGGATTGAAGCATCGGAATCTGTAACGAGTGTCACAGGAATGGTTCAATACATAGACAGTAAGAAGAGTCAGTCTTCCTGTACTTAAGTCGGCATTATGCCTTTTCTATTTAATTCCGAGGCAATTTCTGTGTTTCATCGTCAGTAAGAAGGTCAGAGGGATACAGTAAACCTGAAGTGAAGCATCGGAATCTATAACTAGTGTCACAGGAATGGTTCAAAACATAGACAGTAAGAAGAGTCAGTCTTCTTGTACTTAAGTCGGTATTGTGCCTTTTGTGTTTAATTACGATGCAATTTCTGTGTTTAATCGTCGAAAAGGTCAGAGGGATACAGTAAACCTGAAGTGAAGCATCGGAACCTATAACTAGTGTCACAGGAATGGTTCAAAACATAGACAGTGGGAAGAGTCAGTCTTCTTTTACTTAAGTCGGCATTGTGCCTTTTGTATTTAATTCCGATGCAATTTCATTGTTTCATCGTCAATAAGAAGTTCCAAGGGAAACAGTAAACCTGAAGTGAAGCATCGGATTCTATAACTAGTGTTAATGGAATGGTTCAAACATAGACAATAGGAAGTGTCCATCTTCTTGTACTTAAGTCGGCATTGTGCCTTTTGTTTTTAATTCCGAGGCAATTTCTGTGTTTCATCGTCAACAAGAAGGTCCAAGGGATACAGTAAATCTGAAGTGAAGCATCAGGAATCTATAACTAGTGTCACAGGAATGGTTCAAAACATAGACAGTAAGAAGAGTCAGTCTTCTTGCACTTAAGTCGGCATTGTGCCATATCTATTTAATTCCGATGCAATTTCTGTGTTTCATCGTCAATAAGAAGGTCCAAGGGATACAGCAAACCTGAAGTCAAGCATCGGATTCATTAACTATTGTCACAGGAATGGTTCAAAACATAGACAGTAAGAAGAGTCAGTTTTCTTGTACTTTAGTCGGCATTGTGCGTTTTGTATTCAATTCCGATGCAATTTCTGTGTTTGATCGTTAATAAGAACGTCCAAGGAATACAGTAAACCTGAAGTGAAGCATCGGAATCTATAACTAGTGTCACAGGAATGGTTCAAAACATAGTAAGAAGAGTCAGTCTTCTTGTACTTAAGTCGGCATTGTGCCATTTGTATTTAATTCCGATACGATTTCTGTGTTTCATCGTCAGTAAGAAGGTCCAAGGGATACAGTAAACCTGAAGTGAAGCATCGGAATCTATAACTAGTGTCACAGGAATGGTTCAATACATAAACAGTAGGAAGGGTCAGTCTTCTTGTACTTAAGTCGGCATTGGGCCTTTTGTATTTAATTCCGATGCAATTTCTGTCTTTCATCGACAATACGAAGGTCAGAGGGATACACTAAACCTAAAGTGAAGCATCGGAATCCAAAATTAGTGTCACAGGAATGATTCGAAACATAGACAGTAGGAAGAGTCAGTCAACTTGTAATTAAGTCGGCATTGTGCATTTTGTATTTAATTCCCATGCAATTTCGGTGTTTCATCGTCAATGAGAAGGTCCAAGGGATACATTAAACCTGAAGTGAAGCACCGGGATCTATAACTAGTGTCACAGGAATGGTTCAAAACATAGTCAGTAAGAAGAATCAGTCTTCTAGTACTTAAGTCGGCATGGTTCCTTTTCTATTTACTTCCCACGCAATTTCTGTGTTTCATCGTCAATTAGAAGGTCCAAGGGATACAGTAAACCTGAAGTCAAGCATCGGAATCTATAACTAGTGTCACAGGAAGGGTTCAAAACATAGTCAGTAAGAAGAGTCTGCCATCTTGTACTTCAGTCGGCATTATGCCTTTTCTATTTAATTCCGAGGCAATTTCAGTGTTTCATCGTCAATACGAAGGTCCAAGGGATACAGTAAACCTGGATTGAAGCATCGGAATCTGTAACTAGTGTCACAGGAATGGTTCAATACATAGACAGTAAGAAGAGTCAGTCTTCCTGTACTTAATTCGGCATTATGCCTTTTCGATTTAATTCCGAGGCAATTTCTGTGTTTCATCGTCAGTAAGAAGGTCAGAGGGATACAGTAAACCTGAAGTCAAGCATCGGATTCAATAACTATTGTCACAGGAATGGTTCAAAACATAGACAGTAAGAAAGGTCAGTTTTCTTGTACTTTAGTCGGTATTGTGCGTTTTGTATTTAATTCCGATGCAATTTCTGTGTTTCATCGTTAATAAGAACGTCCAAGGAATACAGTAAACCTGAAGTGAAGCATTGGAATCTATAACTAGTATCACAGGAATGGTTCAAAACATAGTAAGAAGAGTCAGTCTTCTTGTACTTAAGTTGACATTGTGCCACTTGTATTTAATTCCGATACAATTTCTGTGTTTCATCGTCAGTTAGAAGGTCCAAGGGATACAGTAAACCTGAAGTGAAGCATCGGAATCTGTAACTAGTGTCACAGGAATGGTTCAATACATAGACAGTAAGAAGAGTCAGTCTTCCTGTATTTAAGTCGGCATTATGCCTTTTCTATTTAATTCCGAGGCAATTTCTGTGTTTCATCGTCAGTAAGAAGGTCAGAGGGATACAGTAAACCTGAAGTCAAGCATCGGATTCAATAACTATTGTCACAGGAATGGTTCAAAACATAGACAGTAAGAAGAGTCAGTTTCCTTGTACTTAAGTCGGCATTGTGCCTTTTGTATATAATTCCGATGCAATTTCCCTCTTTCATCGTTAATAAGGTGTTCCAAGTGAAACAGTAAACCTGAAGTGAAGCATCGGAAACTACAACTAGTGTCAATGGAATGGTTCAAACATAGACAGTAGGAAGTGTCCGTCTTCTTGTGCTTAAGTCGGCATTGTGCCTTTTGTTTTTAATTCCGAGCCGATTTCTCTGTTTCATCGTCAATAAGAAGGTCCAAGGGATACAGTAAATCTGAAGTGAAGCATCGGAATCTATAACTAGTGTCACAGGAATGGTTCAAAACATAGACAGTAAGAAGAGTCAGTCTTCTTGTACTTAAGTCGGCATTGTGTATTTTGTATTTAATTCCGATGCAATTTCTGTGTTTCATCGTCAATATGAAGGTCAGAGGGATTCAGCACACCTGAAGTGAAGCATCGGAATCTATAACTAGTGTCACAGGAATGGTTCAAAACATAGACAGTAAGAAGTGTCAGTCTTCTTGTACTTGAGTCGGCATTGTGCCTTTTGTAATAAATTCCGATGCAATTTCTGTGTTTCATCGTCAATAAGAAGGTCCAAGGGATACAGTAAACGTGAAGTCAAGCATTGGAATCTATAACTAGTGTCACAGGAATGGTTCATAACATAGACAGTAAGAAGAGTCAGTCTTCCTGTACTTAAGTCGGCATGGTGCACTTTCTATTTAATTCCGAGGCAATCTCTGTGTTTCAACGTCAGTAAGAAGGTCAGTGGGATACAGTAAACCTGAAGTGAAGCATCGGTATCTGTAACTAGTGTCACAGGAATGGTTCAAATATAGACAGTAAGAAGAGTCAGTCTTCTTGTTTTTAAGTCGGTATTGTGCCTTTTGTGCTTAATTCCGATGCAATTTCTGTGTTTCATCGTCGATAAGGTCAGAGGGATACAGTAAACCTGAAGTGAAGCATCGGAATCTATAACTAGTGTCACAGGAATGGTTCAAAACATTTTCAGTAGGAAGAGTCAGTCTTCTTGTACTTAGGTCGGCATTGTGCCTTTTGTATTTAATTCCGATGCAATTTCTGTGTTTCATCGTCAATAAGAAGGTCAGAGGGATACAGTAAACCTGAAGTGAAGCATCAGAATCCAAAATTAGTGTCACAGGAATGGTTCAAAACATAGACAGTAGGAAGAGTCAGTCAACTTGTAATTAAGTCGGCATTGTGCATTTTGTATTTAATTCCGATGCAGTTTCGGTGTTTCATCGTCAATAAGAAGGTCCAAGGGATACATTAAACCTGAAGTGAAGCACCGGAATCTATAACTAGTGTCACAGGAATGGTTCAAACATAGACAGTAAGAAGAATCAGTCTTCTTGTACTTAAGTTGCCATTGTGCATTTTCTATTTAATTCCGATGCAATCTCTGTGTTTCATCGTCAATAAGAAGGTCAGAGGGATACAGTAAACCTGAAGTGAAGCATCGGATTCTATAACTAGTGTCACAGGAATGGTTCAAAAAATAGCCAGTAAGAAGAGTAAGTCTTCTTATCCTTAAGTCGGGATTGTGCATTTTGTATTTAATTCCGATGCAGTTTCTGTGTCTCATCGTCAATAAGAAGGTCCAAGGGATACAGAAAACCTGTAGTGTAGCATCGCAATCTATAACTAGTGTCACAGGAATGGTTCAAATCATAGACAGTAAGAAGAGTCAGTCTTCATGCACTTAAGTCGGCATTGTGCCGATTCTATTTAATTCCGACGCAATTTCTGTGTTTCATCGTCAATTAGAAGGTCCAAGGGATACGGTAAACCTGAAGTGAAGCATTGGAATCTATAACTAGTGTCACAGGAATGGTTCAAAACATAGTCAGTAAGAAGAGTCAGTCATCTTGTACTTCAGTCGGCATTGTGCCTTATCTATCTAATTCCGATGCAATTTCAGTGTTTCATCGTCAAAAAGAAGGTCCAAAGGATACAGTAAACCTGGAGTGACGCATCGGAATCTATAACTGGTGTCACAGGAATGGATCAAAACATAGACAGTAAGAAGAGTCAGTCTTCTTGTTCTTAAGTCGGCATTGTGCCATATCTATTTAATTCCGATGCAATTTCTGTGTTTCATCGTCAATAAGAAGGTCCAAGGGATACAGCAAACCTGAAGTCAAGCATCGGAATCTATAACTAGTGTCACAGGAATGGTTCAAAACATAGTAAGAAGAGTCAGTCTTCTTGTACTTAAGTCGGCATTGTGCCATTTGTATTTAATTCCGATACGATTTCTGTGTTTCATCGTCAGTAAGAAGGTCCAAGGGATACAGTAAACCTGAAGTGAAGCATCGGAATCTATAACTAGTGTCACAGGAATGATTCAATACATAAACAGTAGGAAGGGTCAGTCTTCTTGTACTTAAGTCGGCATTGGGCCTTTTGTATTTAATTCCGATGCAATTTCTGTCTTTCATCGACAATACGAAGGTCAGAGGGATACACTAAACCTAAAGTGAAGCATCGGAATCCAAAATTAGTGTCACTGGAATGATTCGAAACATAGACAGTAGGAAGAGTCAGTCAACTTGTAATTAAGTCGGCATTGTGCATTTTGTATTTAATTCCCATGCAATTTCGGTGTTTCATCGTCAATGAGAAGGTCCAAGGGATACATTAAACCTGAAGTGAAGCACCGGGATCTATAACTAGTGTCACAGGAATGGTTCAAAACATAGTCAGTAAGAAGAATCTGTCTTCTAGTACTTAAGTCGGCATGGTTCCTTTTCTATTTAATTCCCACGCAATTTCTGTGTTTCATCGTCAATTAGAAGGTCCAAGGGATACAGTAAACCTGAAGTCAAGCATGGGAATCTATAACTAGTGTCACAGGAAGGGTTCAAAACATAGTCAGTAAGAAGAGTCAGTCATCTTGTACTTCAGTCGGCATTATGCCTTTTCTATTTAATTCCGAGGCAATTTCAGTGTTTCATCGTCAATACGAAGGTCCAAGGGATACAGTAAACCTGGATTGAAGCATCGGAATCTGTAACTAGTGTCACAGGAATGGTTCAATACATAGACAGTAAGAAGAGTCAGTCTTCCTGTACTTAATTCGGCATTATGCCTTTTCGATTTAATTCCGAGGCAATTTCTGTGTTTCATCGTCAGTAAGAAGGTCAGAGGGATACAGTAAACCTGAAGTCAAGCATCGGATTCAATAACTATTGTCACAGGAATGGTTCAAAACATAGACAGTAAGAAAGGTCAGTTTTCTTGTACTTTAGTCGGTATTGTGCGTTTTGTATTTAATTCCGATGCAATTTCTGTGTTTCATCGTTAATAAGAACGTCCAAGGAATACAGTAAACCTGAAGTGAAGCATTGGAATCTATAACTAGTATCACAGGAATGGTTCAAAACATAGTAAGAAGAGTGAGTCTTCTTGTACTTAAGTTGACATTGTGCCACTTGTATTTAATTCCGATACAATTTCTGTGTTTCATCGTCAGTTAGAAGGTCCAAGGGATACAGTAAACCTGAAGTGAAGCATCGGAATCTGTAACTAGTGTCACAGGAATGGTTCAATACATAGACAGTAAGAAGAGTCAGTCTTCCTGTATTTAAGTCGGCATTATGCCTTTTCTATTTAATTCCGAGGCAATTTCTGTGTTTCATCGTCAGTAAGAAGGTCAGAGGGATACAGTAAACCTGAAGTCAAGCATCGGATTCAATAACTATTGTCACAGGAATAGTTCAAAACATAGACAGTAAGAAGAGTCAGTTTCCTTGTACTTAAGTCGGCATTGTGCCTTTTGTATTTAATTCCGATGCAATTTCCCTCTTTCATCGTCAATAAGGTGTTCCAAGTGAAACAGTTAACCTGAAGTGAAGCATCGGAAACTATAACTAGTGTCAATGGAATGGTTCAAACATAGACAGTAGGAAGTGTCCGTCTTCTTGTGCTTAAGTCGGCATTGTGCCTTTTGTTTTTAATTCCGAGCCGATTTCTCTGTTTCATCGTCAATAAGAAGGTCCAAGGGATACAGTAAATCAGAAGTGAAGCATCGGAATCTATAACTAGTGTCACAGGAATGGTTCAAAACATAGACAGTAAGAAGAGTCAGTCTTCTTGTACTTAAATCGGCATTGTGTATTTTGTATTTAATTCCGATGCAATTTCTGTGTTTCATCGTCAATATGGAGGTCAGAGGGATTCAGCACACCTGAAGTGCAGCATCGGAATCTATAACTAGTGTCACAGGAATGGTTCAAAACATAGACAGTAAGAAGTGTCAGTCTTCTTGTACTTGAGTCGGCATTGTGCCTTTTGTGCTTAATTCCGATGCAATTTCTGTGTTTCATCGTCGATAAGGTCAGAGGGATACAGTAAACCTGAAGTGAAGCATCGGAATCTATAACTAGTGTCACAGGAATGGTTCAAAACATAGTCAGTAGGAAGAGTCAGTCTTCTTGTACTTAGGTCGGCATTGTGCATTTTGTATTTAATTCCGATGCAATTTCTGTGTTTCATCGTCAATAAGAAGGTCAGAGGGATACAGTAAACCTGAAGTGAAGCATCAGAATCCAAAATTAGTGTCACAGGAATGGTTCAAAACATAGACAGTAGGAAGAGTCAGTCAACTTGTAATTAAGTCGGCATTGTGCATTTTGTATTTAATTCCGATGCAGTTTCGGTGTTTCATCGTCAATAAGAAGGTCCAAGGGATACATTAAACCAGAAGTGAAGCACCGGAATCTATAACTAGTGTCACAGGAATGGTTCAAAACATACTCAGTAAGAAGAGTCAGTCTTCTAGTACTTAAGTCGGCATGGTTCTTTTTCTATTTAATTCCGACGCAATTTCTGTGTTTCATCGTCAATTAGAAGGTCCAAGGGATACACTAAACCTGGAGTGACGCATTGGAATCTATAACTAGTGTCACAGGAATGGTTCAAACATAGACAGTAAGAAGAATCAGTCTTCTTGTACTTAAGTTGCCATTGTGCATTTTCTATTTAATTCCGATGCAATCTCTGTGTTTCATCGTCAATAAGAAGGTCAGAGGGATACCGTAAACCTGAAGTGAAGCATCGGATTCTATAACTAGTGTCACAGGAATGGTTCAAAAAATAGCCAGTAAGAAGAGTAAGTCTTCTTATCCTTAAGTCGGGATTGTGCATTTTGTATTTAATTCCGATGCAGTTTCTGTGTCTCATCGTCAATAAGAAGGTCCAAGGGATACAGAAAACCTGTAGTGTAGCATCGCAATCTATAACTAGTGTCACAGGAATGGTTCAAATCATAGACAGTAAGAAGAGTCAGTCTTCATGCACTTAAGTCGGCATTGTGCCTATTCTATTTAATTCCGACGCAATTTCTGTGTTTCATCGTCAATTAGAAGGTCCAAGGGATACGGTAAACCTGAAGTGAAGCATTGGAATCTATAACTAGTGTCACAGGAATGGTTCAAAACATAGTCAGTAAGAAGAGTCAGTCATCTTGTACTTCAGTCGGCATTGTGCCTTATCTATCTAATTCCGATGCAATTTCAGTGTTTCATCGTCAAAAAGAAGGTCCAAAGGATACAGTAAACCTGGAGTGACGCATCGGAATCTATAACTGGTGTCACAGGAATGGTTCAAAACATAGACAGTAAGAAGAGTCAGTCTTCTTGTTCTTAAGTCGGCATTGTGTCTTTTGTATTTAATTCCGATGCAATTTCTGTGTTTCATCGTCAATAAGAAGATCCAAGGGATACAGTAAACCGGAAGTGAAGCATCGGAATCCAAAATTAGTGTCACAGGAATGATTCAAAACATAGACAGTAGGAAGAGTCAGTCAACTTGTAATTAAGTCGGCATTGTGCATTTTGTATTTAATTCCGATGCAATTTCGGTGTTTCATCGTCAATGAGAAGGTCCAAGGGATACATTAAACCTGAAGTGAAGCACCGGGATCTATAACTAGTGTCACAGGAATGTTTCAAAACATCGTCAGTAAGAAGAATCAGTCTTCTAGTACTTAAGTCGGCATGGTTCCTGTTCTATTAAATTCCGATGCAATTTCTGTGTTTCATCGTCAATTAGAAGGTCCAAGGGATACACTAAACCTGGAGTGACACATTGGAATCTATAACTAGTGTCACAGGAATGGTTCAAACATAGACAGTAAGAAGAATCAGTCTTCTTGTACTTAAGTTGCCATTGTGGATTTTCTATTAAATTCCAAAGCAATTTCTGTGTTTCATCGTCTATAAGAAGGTCAGAGGGATACAGTTAACCTGAAGTGAAGCATCGGAATCTATAACTAGTGTCACAGGAAGGGTTCAAAACATAGTCAGTAAGAAGAGTCAGTCATCTTGTACTTCAGTCGGCATTATGCCTTTTCTATTTAATTCCGACGCAATTTCAGTGTTTCATCGTCAATACGAAGGTCCAAGGGGTACAGTAAACCTGGATTGAAGCATCGGAATCTGTAACGAGTGTCACAGGAATGGTTCAATACATAGACAGTAAGAAGAGTCAGTCTTCCTGTACTTAAGTCGGCATTATGCCTTTTCTATTTAATTCCGAGGCAATTTCTGTGTTTCATCGTCAGTAAGAAGGTCAGAGGGATACAGTAAACCTGAAGTGAAGCATCGGAATCTATAACTAGTGTCACAGGAATGGTCCAAAACATAGACAGTAAGAAGAGTCAGTCTTCTTGTACTTAAGTCGGTATTGTGCCTTTTGTGTTGCATTACGATGCAATTTCTGTGTTTAATCGTCGAAAAGGTCAGAGGGATACAGTAAACCTGAAGTGAAGCATCGGAACCTATAACTAGTGTCACAGGAATGGTTCAAAACATAGACAGTGGGAAGAGTCAGTCTTCTTTTACTTAAGTCGGCATTGTGCCTTTTGTATTTAATTCCGATGCAATTTCATTGTTTCATCGTCAATAAGAAGTTCCAAGGGAAACAGTAAACCTGAAGTGAAGCATCGGATTCTATAACTAGTGTTAATGGAATGGTTCAAACATAGACAATAGGAAGTGTCCGTCTTCTTGTACTTAAGTCGGCATTGTGCCTTTTGTTTTTAATTCCGAGGCAATTTCTGTGTTTCATCGTCAACAAGAAGGTCCAAGGGATACAGTAAATCTGAAGTGAAGCATCGGAATCTATAACTAGTGTCACAGGAATGGTTCAAAACATAGACAGTAAGAAGAGTCAGTCTTCTTGCACTTAAGTCGGCATTGTGCCATATCTATTTAATTCCGATGCAATTTCTGTGTTTCATCGTCAATAAGAAGGTCCAAGGGATACAGCAAACCTGAAGTCAAGCATCGGATTCAATAACTATTGTCACAGGAATGGTTTAAAACATAGACAGTAAGACGAGTCAGTTTTCTTGTACTTTAGTCGGCATTGTGCGTTTTGTATTTAATTCCGATGCAATTTCTGTGTTTCATCGTTAATAAGAACGTCCAAGGAATACAGTAAACCTGAAGTGAAGCATCGGAATCTATAACTAGTGTCACAGGAATGGTTCAAAACATAGTAAGAAGAGTCAGTCTTCTTGTACATAAGTCGGCATTGTGCCATTTGTATTTAATTCCGATACGATTTCTGTGTTTCATCGTCAGTAAAAAGGTCCAAGGGATACAGTAAACCTGAAGTGAAGCATCGGAATCTATAACTAGTGTCACAGGAATGGTTCAATACATAAACAGTAGGAAGGGTCAGTCTTCTTGTACTTAAGTCGGCATTGGGCCTTTTGTATTTAATTCCGATGCAATTTCTGTCTTTCATCGTCAATACGAAGGTCAGAGGGATACACTAAACCTAAAGTGAAGCATCGGAATCCAAAATTTGTGTCACAGGAATGATTCGAAACATAGACAGTAGGAAGAGTCAGTCAACTTGTAATTAAGTCGGCATTGTGCATTTTGTATTTAATTCCGATGCAATTTCGGTGTTTCATCGTCAATGAGAAGGTCCAAGGGATACATTAAACCTGAAGTGAAGCACCGGGATCTATAACTAGTGTCACAGGAATGGTTCAAAACATAGTCAGTAAGAAGAATCAGTCTTCTAGTACTTAAGTCGGCATGGTTCCTTTTCTATTTAATTCCGATGCAATTTCTGTGTTTCATCGTCAATTAGAAGGTCCAAGGGATACACTAAACCTGGAGTGACACATTGGAATCTATAACTAGTGTCACAGGAATGGTTCAAACATAGACAGTAAGAAGAATCAGTCTTCTTGTACTTAAGTTGCCATTGTGCATTTTCTATTTAATTCCGATGCAATTTCTGTGTTTCATCGTCTATATGAAGGTCAGAGGGATACAGTTAACCTGATGTGAAGCATCGGAATCTATAACTAGTGTCCCAGGAATGGTTCAAAACATAGTCAGTAAGAAGAGGCATTCCTCTTGTCCTTAAGTCGGCATTGTGCCTTTTGTATTTAATTCCGTTGCAGTTTCTGTGTTTCATCGTCAATAAGAAGGTCCAAGGGATACAGAAAACCTGGAGTGTAGCATCGGAATCTACAACTGTTGTCACAGGAATTGTTCAAAACATAGACAGTAAGGAGGGTCAGTCTTCATGTACTTAAGTCGGCATTGTGCCTTTTCTATTTAATTCCCACGCAATTTCTTTGTTTCATCGTCAATTAGAAGGTCCAAGGGATACAGTAAACCTGAAGTCAAGCATCGGAATCTATAACTAGTGTCACAGGAAGGGTTCAAAACATAGTCAGTAAGAAGAGTCATTCATCTTGTACTTCAGTCGGCATTATGCCTTTTCTATTTAATTCCGAGGCAATTTCAGTGTTTCATCGTCAATACGAAGGTCCAAGGGATACAGTAAACCTGGATTGAAGCATCGGAATCTGTAACTAGTGTCACAGGAATGGTTCAATACATAGACAGTAAGAAGAGTCAGTCTTCCTGTACTTATGTCGGCATTATACCTTTTCTATTTAATTCCGAGGCAATTTCTGTGTTTCATCGTCAGTAAGAAGGTCAGAGGGATACAGTAAACCTGAAGTCAAGCATCGGATTCAATAACTATTGTCACAGGAATGGTTCAAAACATAGACAGTAAGAAGAGTCAGTTTTCTTGTACTTTAGTCGGCATTGTGCGTTTTGTATTTAATTCCGATGCAATTTCTGTGTTTCATCGTTAATAAGAACGTCCAAGGAATACAGTAAACCTGAAGTGAAGCATCGGAATCTATAACTAGTGTCACAGGAATGGTTCAAAACATAGTAAGAAGAGTCAGTCTTCTTGTACTTAAGTTGACATTGTGCCATTTGTATTTAATTCCGATACAATTTCTGTGTTTCATCGTCAGTAAGAAGGTCCAAGGGATACAGTAAACCTGAAGTGAAGCATCGGAATCTATAACTAGTGTCACAGGAATGGTTCAAAACATAGTCAGTAGGAAGAGTCAGTCTTCTTGTACTTAGGTCGGCATTATGCCTTTTGTATTTAATTCCGATGCAATTTCTGTGTTTCATCGTCAATAAGAAGGTCAGAGGGATACAGTACACCTGAAGTCAAGCATTGGAATCTATAACTAGTGTCACAGGAATGGTTCATAACATAGACAGTATGAAGAGTCAGTCTTCCTGTACTTAAGTCGGCATGGTGCACTTTCTATTTAATTCCGAGGCAATTTCTGTGTTTCAACGTCAGTAAGAAGGTCAGTGGGATACAGTAAACCTGAAGTGAAGCATCGGAATCTATAACTAGTGTCACAGGAATGGTTCAAAACATAGTCAGTAGGAAGAGTCAGTCTTCTTGTACTTAGGTCGGCATTATGCCTTTTGTATTTAATTCCGATGCAATTTCTGTGTTTCATCGTCAATAAGAAGGTCAGAGGGATACAGTAAACCTGAAGTGAAGCATCAGAATCCAAAATAAGTGTCACAGGAATGGTTCAAAACATAGACAGTAGGAAGAGTCAGTCAACTTGAAATTAAGTCGGCATTGTGCAATTTGTATTTAGTTCCGATGCAGTTTCGGTGTTTCATCGTCAATAAGAAGGTCCAAGGGATACATTAAACCTGAAGTGAAGCACCGGAATCTATAACTAGCGTCACAGGAATGGTTCAAAACATAGTCAGTAAGAAGAGTCAGTCTTCTAGTACTTAAGTCGGCATGGTTCTTTTTCTGTTTTATTCCGACGCAATTTCTGTGTTTCATCGTCAATTAGAAGGTCCAAGGGATACACTAAACCTGGAGTGACGCATTGGAATCTATAACTAGTGTCACAGGAATGGTTCAAACATAGACAGTAAGAAAAATCAGTCTTCTTATACTTAAGTTGCCATTGTGCATTTTCTATTTAATTCCGATGCAATCTCTGTGTTTCTTCGTCAATAAGAAGGTCAGAGGGATACAGTAAACCTGAAGTGAAGCATCGGAATCTATAACTAGTGTCACAGGAATGGTTCAAAAAATAGCCAGTAAGAAGAGTAAGTCTTCTTATCCTTAAGTCGGGATTGTGCCTTTTGTATTTAATTCCGATGCAGTTTCTGTGTCTCATCGTCAATAAGAGGGTCCAAAGGATACAGAAAACCTGGAGTGTAGCATCGCAATCTATAACTAGTGTCACAGGAATGGTTCAAAACATAGACAGTAAGAAGAGTCAGTCTTCATGCACTTAAGTCGGCATTGTGCCTTTTCTATTTAATTCCGACGCAATTTCTGTGTTTCATCGTCAATTAGAAGGTCAAAGGGATACGGTAAACCTGAAGTGAAGCATTGGAATCCATTACTCGTGTCACAGGAATGGTTCAAAACATAGTCAGTAACAAGAGTCAGTCTTCTTGTACTTCAGTCGGCATTGTGCCTTATCTATTTAATTCCGTTGCAATTTCAGTGTTTCTTCGTCAATAAGAAGGTAAAAAGGATACAGTAAACCTGGAGTGACGCATCGGAATCTATAACTGGTGTCACAGGAATGGTTCAAAACATAGACAGTAAGAAGAGTCAGTCTTCTTGTTCTTAAGTCGGCATTGTGTCTTTTGTATTTAATTCCGATGAAATTTCTGTGTTTCATCGTCAATAAGAAGATCCAAGGGATACAGTAAACCGGAAGTGGAGCATCGGAATCTATAACTAGTGTCACAGAAAAGGTTCAAAACATAGTCAGTAAGAAGAGTCAGTCTTCATGTACTTATGTCGGCATTGTACCTTTTGTATTTAATTCCGATGCAATATCTGTGCTTCATCGTCAACAAGATGGTCCAAGGGATACAGTAAACCTGAAGTCAAGCAACGGAATCTATAACTAGTGTCACAGGAATGGTTCAAAACATAGTCAGTAACAGGAGTCAGTCTTCTTGTACCTAAGTCGGCATTGTGCCTTTTCTATTTAATTCCGATGCAATTTCGGTGTTTCTTCGTCAATATGATTGTCCTAAGGATACAGTAAACCTGGTGTGAAGCATCGGAATCAATAACTAGTGTCACAGGAATGTTTCACAGCATAGACAGTAACAAGAGTCAGTCTTCTTGTCCTTAAGTCGTCATTGTGTTTTTTCTATTTAATTCCGATGCAATTTCATTGTTTCATTGTCAATAAGAAGGTCCAAGGGATACAGAAAAACCTGAAGTCAAGCATCAGAATCTATAACTAGTGTCACAGGAATGGTTCAAAACATAGGCAGTAACAAGACTCAGTCTTCTTGTCCTTAAGTCGTCATTGTGCTTTTTCTATTTAATTCCGATGCAATTTCGGTGTTTCATCGTCAATAAGAAGGTCCAAGGGATACAGTAAACCTGGTGTGAAGCATCTTAGTCTGTAACTAGTGTCACAGGAATGGTTCAAAACATAGACAGTAAGAAGGGTCAGACTTCTTATACTTAAGTCAGCATTCTGCCTTTTGTATTTGATTTCGATGACATTTCTGTTTTTAGTCGTCAATAAGAAGGTCCAAGGGAAACAGTAAACCTGAAGTGAAGCATCGGAATCTATAACTTGTGACAATGGAATGGTTCAAAAATAGACAGTAGGAAGTGTCCGTCTTCTTGTACTTAAGTCGGCATTGTGCCTTTTGTTTTTAATTCCGAGGTAATTTCTGTGCTTCATCGTCAATAAGAAGGTCCAAGGGATACAGTAAATCTGAAATGAAGCATCGGAATCTATAACTAGTGTCACAGGAATGGTTCAAAACATAGACAGTAAGAAGAGTCAGTCTTCTTGTACTTAAGTCGGCATTGTGCCTTTTGTATTTAATTCCGACGCAATTTCTGTGTTTCATCGTCAATATGAAGGTCAGAGGGATTCAGCAAACCTGAAGTGAAGCATCGGAATCTATAACTAGTGTCACAGGAATGGTTCAAAACATAGACAGTAAGAAGAGTCAGTCTTCTTGTACTTTAGTCGGCATTGTGCCTTTTGTATTAAATTCCGATGCAATTTCTGTGTTTCATCGTCAATAAGAAGGTCCAAGGGATACAGTAAACCTGAAGTCAAGCATTGGAATCTATAACTAGTGTCACAGGAATGGTTCATAACATAGACAGTAAGAAGAGTCAGTCTTCCTGTACTTAAGTCGGCATGGTGCACTTTCTATTTAATTCCGAGGCAATTTCTGTGTTTCAACGTCAGTAAGAAGGTCAGTGGGATACAGTAAACCTGAAGTGAAGCATCGGTATCTATAACTAGTGTCACAGGAATGGTTCAATAATAGACAGTAAGAAGAGTCAGTCTTCTTGTTTTTAAGTCGGTATTGTGAATTTTGTGCTTAATTCCGATGCAATTTCTGTGTTTCATCGTCGATAAGGTCAGAGGGATACAGTAAACCTGAAGTGAAGCATCGGAATCTATAACTAGTGTCACAGGAATGGTTCAAAACATAGTCAGTAGGAAGAGTCAGTCTTCTTGTACTTAGGTCGGCATTATGCCTTTTTTATTTAATTCCGATGCAATTTCTGTGTTTCATCGTCAATAAGAAGGTCAGAGGGATACAGTAAACCTGAAGTGAAGCACCGGAATCTATAACTAGCGTCACAGGAATGGTTCAAAACATAGTCAGTAAGAAGAGTCAGTCTTCTAGTACTTAAGTCGGCATGGCTCTTTTTCTATTTTATTCCGACGCAATTTCTGTGTTTCATCGTCAATTAGAAGGTCCAAGGGATACACTAAACCTGGAGTGACGCATTGGAATCTATAACTAGTGTCACAGGAATGGTTCAAACATAGACAGTAAGAAGAATCAGTCTTCTTATACTTAAGTTGCCATTGTGCATTTTCTATTTAATTCCGATGCAATCTCTGTGTTTCATCGTCAATAAGAAGGTCAGACGGATACAGTAAACCTGAAGTGAAGCATCGGAATCTATAACTAGTGTCACAGGAATGGTTCAAAAAATAGCCAGTAAGAAGAGTAAGTCTTCTTATCCTTAAGTCGGGATTGTGCCTTTTGCATTTAATTCCGATGCAGTTTCTGTGTCTCATCGTCAATAAGAAGGTCCAAGGGATACAGAAAACCTGGAGTGTAGCATCGCAATCTATAACTAGTGTCACAGGAATGGTTCAAAACATAGACAGTAAGAAGAGTCAGTCTTCATGCACTTAAGTCGGCATTGTGCCTTTTCTATTTAATTCCGACGCAATTTCTGTGTTTCATCGTCAATTAGAAGGTCAAAGGGATACGGTAAACCTGAAGTGAAGCATTGGAATCCATTACTCGTGTCACAGGAATGGTTCAAAACATAGTCAGTAACAAGAGTCAGTCTTCTTGTACTTCAGTCGGCATTGTGCCTTATCTATTTAATTCCGATGCAATTTCAGTGTTTCATCGTCAAAAAGAAGGTCCAAAGGATACAGTAAACCTGGAGTGACGCATCGGAATCTATAACTGGTGTCACAGGAATGGTTCAAAACATAGACAGTAAGAAGAGTCAGTCTTCTTGTTCTTAAGTCGGCATTGTGTCTTTTGTATTTAATTCCGATGAAATTTCTGTGTTTCATCGTCAATAAGAAGATCCAAGGGATACAGTAAACCGGAAGTGAAGCATCGGAATCTATAACTAGTGTCACAGGAATGGTTCAAAACATAGTCAGTAAGAAGAGTCAGTCTTCATGTACTTATGTCGGCATTGTACCTTTTGTATTTAATTCCGATGCAATATCTGTGCTTCATCGTCAACAAGATGGTCCAAGGGATACAGTAAACCTGAAGTGAAGCAACGGAATCTATAACTAGTGTCACAGGAATGGTTCAAAACATAGTCAGTAACAGGAGTCAATCTTCTTGTACCTAAGTCGGCATTGTGCCTTTTCTATTTAATTCCGATGCAATTTCGGTGTTTCATCGTCAATATGATTGTCCTAAGGATACAGTAAACCTGGTGTGAAGCATCGGAATCTATAACTAGTGTCACAGGAATGTTTCACAGCATAGACAGCAACAAGAGTCAGTCTTCTTGTCCTTAAGTCGTCATTGTGTTTTTTCTATTTAATTCCGATGCAATTTCATTGTTTCATTGTCAATAAGAAGGTCCAAGGGATACAGAAAAACCTGAAGTCAAGCATCAGAATCTATAACTAGTGTCACAGGAATGGTTCAAAACATAGGCAGTAACAAGACTCAGTCTTCTTGTCCTTAAGTCGTCATTGTGCTTTTTCTATTTAATTCCGATGCAATTTCGGTGTTTCATCGTCAATAAGAAGGTCCAAGGGATACAGTAAACCTGGTGTGAAGCATCTTAGTCTATAACTAGTGTCACAGGAATGGTTCAAAACATAGACAGTAAGAAGGGTCAGACTTCTTATACTTAAGTCAGCATTCTGCCTTTTGTATTTAATTTCGATGACATTTCTGTTTTTAGTCGTCAATAAGAAGGTCCAAGGGAAACAGTAAACCTGAAGTGAAGCATCGGAATCTATAACTTGTGACAATGGAATGGTTCAAACATAGACAGTAGGAAGTGTCCGTCTTCTTGTACTTAAGTCGGCATTGTGCCTTTTGTTTTTAATTCCGAGGCAATTTCTGTGCTTCATCGTCAATAAGAAGGTCCAAGGGATACAGTAAATCTGAAATGAAGCATCGGAATCTATAACTAGTGTCACAGGAATGGTTCAAAACATAGACAGTAAGAAGAGTCAGTCTTCTTGTACTTAAGTCGGCATTGTTCCTTTTGTATGTAATTCCGATGCAATTTCTGTGTTTCATCGTCAATATGAAGGTCAGAGGGATTCAGCAAACCTGAAGTGAAGCATCGGAATCTATAACTAGTGTCACAGGAAGGGTTCAAAACATAGTCAGTAAGAAGAGTCAGTTATCTTGTACTTCAGTCGGCATTATGCCTCTTCTATTTAATTCCGATGCAATTTCAGTGTTTCATCGTCAATACGAAGGTCCAAGGGATACAGTAAACCTGGATTGAAGCATCGGAATCTGTAACTAGTGTCACAGGAATGGTTCAATTCACAGTCAGTAGGAAGAGTCAGCCATCTTGTACTTAAGTCGGCATTGTGCCTTCTGTATTTAATTCCGAGGCAATTTCTGTGTTTCATCGTCAATAAGAAGGTCCAAAGGATACGGTAAGCCTGAAGTGAAGCATCGGAATCTATAACTAGTGTCACAGGAATGGTTCAAATCATAGACAGTAAGAAGAGTCAGTCTTCTTGTACTTAAGTCGCCATTGTGCCTTTTCTATTTAATTCCGATGCAATTTCTGTGTTTCATCGTCAATAAGAATGTCAGAGGCATTCAGTAACCCTGAAGTGAAGCTTCGGAATCTATAACTAGTGTCACAGAAATGATTCAAAATATAGTCAGTATGAACAGTCAGTCTTCTTGTACTTAAGACGGCACTGTGCCTTTTGTATTTATTTGCGATGTAATTTCTGTGTTTCATCGTCAATAAGAAGGTCCAAATGATACAGTAAACCTGAAGCGAAGCATCGGAATCTATAGCTAGTGTCACAGGAATGGTTAAAAACATAGACAGGTAGAAGAGTCAGTCTTCTTGCACTTAAGTCGGCATTGTGCCATTCCTATTTAATTCCGAGGCAATTTCTGTGTTTCATCGTCAATAAGAAGGTCAGAGGAATATAGTAAACCTGAAGTGAAGCATCGGAATCTATAACTAGTGTCACGGGAATGGTTCAAAACGTAGTCAGTAAGAAGAGTCAGTCTTTTTGTACTTAAGTCGGCATTGTGCCTTTTGTATTTATTTCCGATGTGATTTCTGTGTTTCATCGTCAACAAGAACGTCCAAATGAAACAGTAAACCTGAAGTGAAGCATCGGAATCTATAACTAGTGTCACAGGAATGGTTCAAAGCATGGACAGTAAGAAGAGTCAGTCTTCTTGTACTTCATTCGGTATTGTGTCTTTTGTATTTAATTCCGATTCAATTCCTGTGTTTCATCGTCGATAAGGTCAGAGGGATACAGTAAACCTGAAGTGAAGCATCGTAATCTATAACTAGTGTCACAGGAATGGTTCAAAACATAGACAGTAGGAAGAGTCACTCTGCTTGTTCTTAAGTCGGCATTGTGCCTTTTGTATTTAATTCCGATGCAATTTCTGTGTTTCATCGTCAATAAGAAGGTCAGAGGGATACAGCAAACCTGAAGTGAAGCATCGGAATCCAAAATTAGTGTCACAGAAATGGTTCAAAACATAGACAGTAGGAAGAGTCATTCAACTTATAATTAAGTCGGCATTGTGCATTTTATATTTAATTTTGATGCAATTTCGGTGTCTCATCGTCAAAAAGAAGGTCCAAGGGATACAGTAAACCTGAAGTGACGCATCGGAATCTATAACTAGTGTCACAGGAATGGTTCAAAACATAGTCAGTAAGAAGAGTCGGTCTTCATGTACTTATGTCGCATTGTGCCTTTTGTATTTAATTCCGATGCAATTTCTGTGTTTCATCGTCAATAAGAAGGTCCAAGGGATACAGTAAACCTGAAGTGAAGCATCGGAATCTATAACTAGTGTCACTCCGATGCAATTTCTGTGTTTCATCGTCAATAAGAAGGTCCAAGGGATACAGTAAACCTGAAGTGAAGCATCGCAATCTATAACTAGTGTCACAGGAATGGTTCAAAAAATAGTGAGTAAGAAGAGTCGGTCTTCATGTACTTATGTCGACATTGTGCCTTTTGTATGTAATTCCGATGCAATTTCTGTGTTTCGTCGTCAATAAGGAGGTCCAATTGATACAGTAAACCTGATGTGAAGCATCGGAATCTATAACTAGTGTCACAGGAATGGTTCAGAACATAGACAGTAAGAAGAGTCAGTCTTCTTGTACTTTTGTCGCCATTGTGCATTTTCTATTTAATTCCGATGCAATTTCTGTGTTTCATCGTCAATAAGAATGTCAGAGGGATACAGTAACCCTGAAGTGAAGCATCGAAATCAATAACTAGTGTCACAGGAATGGTTCAAAACAAAGTCAGTAAGAAGAGTCAGTCTTTTTGTACTTAAGTAGGCACTGTGCCATTTGTATTTCTTTCCGATGTAATTTCTGTGATTCATCGTCAATAAGAAGGTCCAAATGATACAGTAAACCTGAAGTGAAGCATCGGAATATATAACTAGTGTCACAGGAATGGTTCAAAACATAGCCAGTAAGAAGTGTCAGTCTTCTTGTACTTAAGTCGGTATTATGCCTTTTTTATTTAATTACGATGCAATTTCTTTGTTTCATCGTCAATAAGGTCAGAGGGATACAGTAAACCTGAAGTGAAGCATCGGAATCTATAACTAGTGTCACAGGAATGGTTCAAAACATAGAGAGTAGGAAGAGTCAGTGTTCTTGTACTGAAGTCGGCATTGTGCCTTTTGTATTTAATTCCGATGCAATTTCGGTGTTTCATCGTCAATAAGTAGGTCCAAGGGATACATTAAGCCTGAGGTAAAGCATCGGAATCTATAACTAGTGTCACAGGAATGGTTCAAAACATAGACAGTAAGCAGAGTAAGTCTTCTTGTACTTAAGTCGGCATTGTGCCTTTTGTATTTAATACCGATGCAATTTCTGTGTTTCATCGTGAATACGAAGCTCAGAGGGATACAGTAACCCTGAAGTGAAACATCGGAATCTAAAACTAGTGTCACAGAAATGCTTCAAAACATAGTACGTAAGAAGAGTCAGTCTTCTAGTACTTAAGTCGGCATTGTGCCTTTTGTATTTAGTTCCGGTGCAATTTCTGTGTTTCATCGTCAATAAGAATGTCAGAGGGATACAATAAACCTGAAGTGAAGCATCAGAACCTATAACTAGTGTCACAGGAATGGTTCAAATCATAGTCAGTAAGAAGAGTCAGTCTTTTTGTCCTTAAGTCGGCCTTGTGCCTTTTGTATTTAATTCCGATGCAATTTCTGTGTTTCATCGTCAATAAAAAGGTCCAAGGGATACAGTAAACCTGGGGTGAGGCATCGGAATCTACAACTAGTGTCACGGGTATGGTTCAAAACATAGACAGTACTTAAGTCGGCATTGTTCCCTTTGTATTTAATTCCGAATCAATTTCTGTGTGTCATCGTCAATAAGAAGGTCCAAGGGATACAGTAAACCTGAAGTGACGCATCGGAATCGATAACTAGTGTCACAGGAATGGTTCAAAACATAGTCAGTAAGAAGAGTCGGTCTTCATGTACTTATGTCGCATTGTGCCTTTTGTATTTAATTCCGATGCAATTTCTGTGTTTCATCGTCAATAAGAAGGTCCAAGGGATACAGTAAACCTGAAGTGAAGCATCGGAATCTATAACTAGTGTCACTCCGATGCAATTTCTGTGTTTCATCGTCAATAAGAAGGTCCAAGGGATACAGTAAACCTGAAGTGAAGCATCGCAATCTATAACTAGTGTCACAGGAATGGTTCAAAAAATAGTGAGTAAGAAGAGTCGGTCTTCATGTACTTATGTCGACATTGTGCCTTTTGTATGTAATTCCGATGCAATTTCTGTGTTTCGTCGTCAATAAGGAGGTCCAATTGATACAGTAAACCTGATGTGAAGCATCGGAATCTATAACTAGTGTCACAGGAATGGTTCAGAACATAGACAGTAAGAAGAGTCAGTCTTCTTGTACATAAGTCGGTATTGTGCCTTTTGTATTTAATTCCGATGCAATTTCAGTGTTTCATCGTCAATACGGTCAGAGGGATACAGGTACCCTGAAGTGAAGCATCGGAATCAATAACTAGTGTCACAGGAATGGTTCAAAACATAGACAGTAAGAAGTGTCAGTCTTCTTGTACTTAAGTCGGTATTATGATTTGTATTTAATTACGATGCAATTTCTGTGTTTCATCGTCAATAAGGTCAGAGGGATACAGTAAACCTGAAGTGTAGCATCGGAATCTATAACTAGTGTCACAGGAATGGTTCAAAACATAGTCAGTAGGAAGAGTCAGTCTTCTTGTACTTAGGTCGGCATTATGCCTTTTGTATTTAATTCCGATGCAATTTCTGTGTTTCATCGTCAATAAGAAGGTCAGAGGGATACAGTAAACCTGAAGTGAAGCATCAGAATCCAAAATTAGTGTCACAGGAATGGTTCAAAGCATAGACAGTAGGAAGAGTCAGTCAACTTGTAATTAAGTCGGCATTGTGCATTTTGTATTTAATTCCGATGCAGTTTCGGTGTTTCATCGTCAATAAGAAGGTCCAAGGGATACATTAAACCTGAAGTGAAGCACCGGAATCTATAACTAGCGTCACAGGAATGGTTCAAAACATAGTCAGTAAGAAGAGTCAGTCTTCTAGTACTTAAGTCGGCATGGTTCTTTTTCTATTTTATTCCGACGCAATTTCTGTGTTTCATCGTCAATTAGAAGGTCCAAGGGATACACTAAACCTGGAGTGACGCATTGGAATCTATAACTAGTGTCACAGGAATGGTTCAAACATAGACAGTAAGAAGAATCAGTCTTCTTATACTTAAGTTGCCATTGTGCATTTTCTATTTAATTCCGATGCAATCTCTGTGTTTCATCGTCAATAAGAAGGTCAGACGGATACAGTAAACCTGAAGTGAAGCATCGGAATCTATAACTAGTGTCACAGGAATGGTTCAAAAAATAGCCAGTAAGAAGAGTAAGTCTTCTTATCCTTAAGTCGGGATTGTGCCTTTTGTATTTAATTCCGATGCAGTTTCTGTGTCTCATCGTCAATAAGAAGGTCCAAGGGATACAGAAAACCTGGAGTGTAGCACCGCAATCTATAACTAGTGTCACAGGAATGGTTCAAAACATAGACAGTAAGAAGAGTCAGTCTTCATGCACTTAAGTCGGCATTGTGCCTTTTCTATTTAATTCCGACGCAATTTCTGTGTTTCATCGTCAATTAGAAGGTCAAAGGGATACGGTAAACCTGAAGTGAAGCATTGGAATCCATTACTCGTGTCACAGGAATGGTTCAAAACATAGTCAGTAACAAGAGTCAGTCTTCTTGTACTTCAGTCGGCATTGTGCCTTATCTATTTAATTCCGATGCAATTTCAGTGTTTCATCGTCAATAAGAAGGTCCAAAGGATACAGTAAACCAGGAGTGACGCATCGGAATCTATAACTGGTGTCACAGGAATGGTTCAAAACATAGACAGTAAGAAGAGTCAGTCTTCTTGTTCTTAAGTCGGCATTGTGTCTTTTGTATTTAATTCCGATGAAATTTCTGTGTTTCATCGTCAATAAGAAGATCCAAGGGATACAGTAAACCGGAAGTGAAGCATCGGAATCTATAACTAGTGTCACAGGAATGGTTCAAAACATAGTCAGTAAGAAGAGTCAGTCTTCATGTACTTATGTCGGCATTGTACCTTTTGTATTTAATTCCGATGCAATATCTGTGCTTCATCGTCAACAAGATGGTCCAAGGGATACAGTAAACCGGGTGTGAAGCATCTTAGTCTATAACTAGTGTCACAGGAATGGTTCAAAACATAGACAGTAAGAAGGGTCAGACTTCTTATACTTAAGTCAGCATTCTTCTTTTGTATTTAATTTCGATGACATTTCTGTTTTTAGTCGTCAATAAGAAGGTCCAAGGGAAACAGTAAACCTGAAGTGAAGCATCGGAATCTATAACTTGTGACAATGGAATGGTTCAAACATAGACAGTAGGAAGTGTCCGTCTTCTTGTACTTAAGTCGGCATTGTGCCTTTTGTTTTTAATTCCGAGGCAATTTCTGTGCTTCATCGTCAATAAGAAGGTCCAAGGGATACAGTAAATCTGAAATGAAGCATCGGAATCTATAACTAGTGTCACAGGAATGGTTCAAAACATAGACAGTAAGAAGAGTCAGTCTTCTTGTACTTAAGTCGGCATTGTGCCTTTTGTATTTAATTCCGATGCAATTTCTGTGTTTCATCGTCAATAAGAAGGTCAGAGGGATACAGTAAACCTGAAGTGAAGCATCAGAATCCAAAATTAGTGTCACAGGAATGGTTCAAAACATAGACAGTAGGAAGAGTCAGTCAACTTGTAATTAAGTCGGCATTGTGCATTTTGTATTTAATTCCGATGCAGTTTCGGTGTTTCATGGTCAATAAGAAGGTCCAAGGGATACATTAAACCTGAAGTGAAGCACCGGAATCTATAACTAGCGTCACAGGAATGGTTCAAAACATAGTCAGTAAGAAGAGTCAGTCTTCTAGTACTTAAGTCGGCATGGTTCATTTTCTATTTTATTCCGACGCAATTTCTGTGTTTCATCGTCAATTAGAAGGTCCAAGGGATACACTAAACCTGGAGTGACGCATTGGAATCTATAACTAGTGTCACAGGAATGGTTCAAACATAGACAGTAAGAAGAATCAGTCTTCTTATACTTAAGTTGCCATTGTGCATTTTCTATTTAATTCCGATGCAATCTCTGTGTTTCATTGTCAATAAGAAGGTCAGACGGATACAGTAAACCTGAAGTGAAGCATCGGAATCTATAACTAGTGTCACAGGAATGGTTCAAAAAATAGCCAGTAAGAAGAGTAAGTCTTCTTATCCTTAAGTCGGGATTGTGCCTTTTGTATTTAATTCCGATGCAGTTTCTGTGTCTCATCGTCAATAAGAAGGTCCAAGGGATACAGAAAACCTGGAGTGTAGCATCGCAATCTATAACTAGTGTCACAGGAATGGTTCAAACATAGACAGTAAGAAGAGTCAGTCTTCTTGCACTTAAGTCGGCATTGTGCCTTTTCTATTTAATTCCGACGCAATTTCTGTGTTTCATCGTCAATTAGAAGGTCAAAGGGATACGGTAAACCTGAAGTGAAGCATTGGAATCCATTACTCGTGTCACAGGAGTGGTTCAAAACATAGTCAGTAACAAGAGTCAGTCTTCTTGTACTTCAGTCGGCATTGTGCCTTATCTATTTAATTCCGATGCAATTTCAGTGTTTCATCGTCAATAAGAAGGTCCAAAGGATACAGTAAACCTGGAGTGACGCATCGGAATCTATAACTGGTGTCACAGGAATGGTTCAAAACATAGACAGTAAGAAGAGTCAGTCTTCTTGTTCTTAAGTCGGCATTGTGTCTTTTGTATTTAATTCCGATGAAATTTCTGTGTTTCATCGTCAATAAGAAGATCCAAGGGATACAGTAAACCGGAAGTGAAGCATCGGAATCTATAACTAGTGTCACAGGAATGGTTCAAAACATAGTCAGTAAGAAGAGTCAGTCTTCATGTACTTATGTCGGCATTGTACCTTTTGTATTTAATTCCGATGCAATATCTGTGCTTCATCGTCAACAAGATGGTCCAAGGGATACAGTAAACCTGGTGTGAAGCATCTTAGTCTATAACTAGTGTCACAGGAATGGTTCAAAACATAGACAGTAAGAAGGGTCAGACTTCTTATACTTAAGTCAGCATTCTGCCTTTTGTATTTAATTTCGATGACATTTCTGTTTTTAGTCGTCAATAAGAAGGTCCAAGGGATACAGTAAATCTGAAATGAAGCATCGGAATCTATAACTAGTGTCACAGGAATGGTTCAAAGCATAGACAGTAAGAAGAGTCAGTCTTCTTGTACTTAAGTCGGCATTGTGCCTTTTGTATTTAATTCCGATGCAATTTCTGTGTTTCATCGTCAATATGAAGGTCAGAGGGATTCAGCAAACCTGAAGTGAAGCATCGGAATCTATATCTAGTGTCACAGGAAGGGTTCAAAACATAGTCAGTAAGAAGAGTCAGTCATCTTGTACTTCAGTCGGCATTATGCCTCTTCTATTTAATTCCGATGCAATTTCAGTGTTTCATCGTCAATACGAAGGTCCAAGGGATACAGTAAACCTGGATTGAAGCATCGGAATCTGTAACTAGTGTCACAGGAATGGTTCAATTCACAGTCAGTAGGAAGAGTCAGCCATCTTGTACTTAAGTCGGCATTGTGCCTTCTGTATTTAATTCCGAGGCAATTTCTGTCTTTCATCGTCAATAAGAAGGTCCAAAGGATACGGTAAGCCTGAAGTGAAGCATCGGAATCTATAACTAGTGTCACAGGAATGGTTCAAATCATAGACAGTAAGAAGAGTCAGTCTTCTTGTACTTAAGTCGCCATTGTGCCTTTTCTATTTAATTCCGATGCAATTTCTGTGTTTCATCGTCAATAAGAATGTCAGAGGCATTCAGTAACCCTGAAGTGAAGCTTCGGAATCTATAACTAGTGTCACAGAAATGATTCAAAATATAGTCAGTATGAACAGTCAGTCTTCTTGTACTTAAGTCGGCACTGTGCCTTTTGTAATTATTTCTGATGTAATTTCTGTGTTTCATCGTCAATAAGAAGGTCCAAATGATACAGTAAACCTGAAGCGAAGCATCGGAATCTATAGCTAGTGTCACAGGAATGGTTCAAAACATAGACAGTAAGAAGAGTCAGTCTTCTTGCACTTAAGTCGGCATTGTGCCTTTCCTATTTAATTCCGAGGCAATTTCTGTGTTTCATCGTCAATAAGAAGGTCAGAGGAATATAGTAAACCTGAAGTGAAGCATCGGAATCTATAACTAGTGTCACGGGAATGGTTCAAAACGTAGTCAGTAAGAAGAGTCAGTCTTTTTGTACTTAAGTCGGCATTGTGCCTTTTGTATTTATGTCCGATGTGATTTCTGTGTTTCATCGTCAACAAGAACGTCCAAATGAAACAGTAAACCTGAAGTGAAGCATCGGAATCTATAACTAGTGTCACAGGAATGGTTCAAAGCATGGACAGTAAGAAGAGTCAGTCTTCTTGTACTTCATTCGGTATTGTGCCTTTTGTATTTAATTCCGATTCAATTCCTGTGTTTCATCGTCGATAAGGTCAGAGGGATACAGTAAACCTGAAGTGAAGCATCGGAATCTATAACTAGTGTCACAGGAATGGTTCAAAACATAGACAGTAGGAAGAGTCACTCTTCTTGTACTTAAGTCGGCATTGTGCCTTTTGTATTTAATTCCGATGCAATTTCTGTGTTTCATCGTCAATAAGAAGGTCAGAGGGATACAGCAAACCTGAAGTGAAGCATCGGAATCCAAAATTAGTGTCACAGAAATGGTTCAAAACATAGACAGTAGGAAGAGTCATACAACTTATAATTAAGTCGGCATTGTGCATTTTATATTTAATTCCGATGCAATTTCTGTGTTTCATCGTCAATAAGAATGTCAGAGGGATACAGTAACCCTGAAGTGAAGCATCGGAATCAATAACTAGTGTCACAGGAATGGTTCAAAACAAAGTCAGTAAGAAGAGTCAGTCTTTTTGTACTTAAGTAGGCACTGTGCCATTTGTATTTATTTCCGATGTAATTTCTGTGATTCATCGTCAATAAGAAGGTCCAAATGATACAGTAAACCTGAAGTGAAGCATCTGAATATATAACTAGTGTCACAGGAATGGTTCAAAACATAGCCAGTAAGAAGTGTCAGTCTTCTTGTACTTAAGTCGGTATTATGCCTTTTTTATTTAATTACGATGCAATTTCTTTGTTTCATCGTCAATAAGGTCAGAGGGATACAGTAAACCTGAAGTGAAGCATCGGAATCTATAACTAGTGTCACAGGAATGGTTCAAAACATAGAGAGTAGGAAGAGTCAGTGTTCTTGTACTGAAGTCGGCATTGTGCCTTTTGTATTTAATTCCGATGCAATTTCGGTGTTTCATCGTCAATAAGTAGGTCCAAGGGATACATTAAGCCTGAGGTAAAGCATCGGAATCTATAACTAGTGTCACAGGAATGGTTCAAAACATAGACAGTAAGCAGAGTAAGTCTTCTTGTACTTAAGTCGGCATTGTGCCTTTTGTATTTAATACCGATGCAATTTCTGTGTTTCATCGTGAATACGAAGCTCAGAGGGATACAGTAACCCTGAAGTGAAACATCGGAATCTAAAACTAGTGTCACAGAATTGCTTCAAAACATAGTACGTAAGAAGAGTCAGTCTTCTAGTACTTAAGTCGGCATTGTGCCTTTTGTATTTAGTTCCGGTGCAATTTCTGTGTTTCATCGTCAATAAGAATGTCAGAGGGATACAATAAACCTGAAGTGAAGCATCAGAATCTATAACTAGTGTCACAGGAATGGTTCAAATCATAGTCAGTAAGAAGAGCCAGTCTTCTTGTCCTTAAGTCGGCCTTGTGCCATTTGGATTTAATTCCGATGCAATTTCTGTGTTTCATCGTCAATAAAAAGGTCCAAGGGATACAGTAAACCTGGGGTGAAGCATCGGAATCTACAACTAGTGTCACGGGTATGGTTCAAAACATAGACAGTACTTAAGTCGGCATTGTGCCCTTTGTATTTAATTCCGAATCAATTTCTGTGTGTCATCGTCAATAAGAAGGTCCAAGGGATACAGTAAACCTGAAGTGACGCATCGGTATCTATAACTAGTGTCACTCCGATGCAATTTCTGTGTTTCATCGTCAATAAGAAGGTCCAAGGGATACAGTAAACCTGAAGTGAAGCATCGCAATCTATAACTAGTGTCACAGGAATGGTTCAAAAAATAGTGAGTAAGAAGAGTCGGTCTTCATGTACTTATGTCGACATTGTGCCTTTTGTATGTAATTCCGATGCAATTTCTGTGTTTCGTCGTCAATAAGGAGGTCCAATTGATACAGTAAACCTGATGTGAAGCATCGGAATCTATAACTAGTGTCACAGGAATGGTTCAGAACATAGACAGTAAGAAGAGTCAGTCTTCTTGTACATAAGTCGGTATTGTGCCTTTTGTATTTAATTCCGATGCAATTTCAGTGTTTCATCGTCAATACGGTCAGAGGGATACAGGTACCCTGAAGTGAAGCATCGGAATCAATAACTAGTGTCACAGGAATGGTTCAAAACATAGACAGTAAGAAGTGTCAGTCTTCTTGTACTTAAGTCGGTATTATGATTTGTATTTAATTACGATGCAATTTCTGTGTTTCATCGTCAATAAGGTCAGAGGGATACAGTAAACCTGAAGTGTAGCATCGGAATTTATAACTAGTGTCACAGGAATGGTTCAAAACATAGACAGTAGGAAGAGTCAGTGTTCTTGTACTGAAGTCGGCATTGTGCCTTTTGTATTTAATTCCGATGCAATTTCGGTGTTTCATCGTCAATAAGTAGGTCCAAGGGATACATGAAGCCTGAAGTGAAGCATCGGAATCTATAACTAGTGTCACAGGAATGGTTCAAAACATAGTCAGTAAGACGAGTCAGTCTTCTTGTACTTAAGTCGGCATTGTGCCTTTTCTATTTAATTCCGTTGCAATTTCTGTGTCTCATCGTCAATAAGAAGGTCCAAGGTATACAGTAAACCTGATGTCAAGCATCGGAATCTATAACTAGTGTCACAGGAATGGTTCAAAACATAGACAGTAGGAAGAGTCAGTCTTCTTGTCTTTAAGTCTGCATTGCGCCTTTTGTATTTAATTTCGATGCAATTTCTGTGATTCATCGTCAATATGAAGGTCCAAGGGATACAGTAAACCTAGAGTGAAGCATCGGAATCTATAACTAGTGTCACAGGAATGGTTCAAAACATAGACAGTAAGAAGATACAGTCTTCTTGTACTTAAGTCGGCATTGTGCCTTTTGTTTTTAATTCCGATGCAATTTCTGTGTTTCATCGTCAATAAGAAGGTCCAAGGGATACAGTAAACCTGAAGTGAAGCATCGGAATCTATAACTAGTGTCACAGGAATGGCTCAAAGCATAGTCAGTAAGAAGAGTCGGTCTTCATGTACTTAAGTCGGCATTGGCCTTTTGTATTTATTTCCTTTGCAGTCTCTGTGTTTCATCGTCAATAAGAAGGTCAGAGGGATACAGTAAACCTGAAGTGAAGCATCCGAATCTATAATTAGTGTCACAGGAATGGTTCAAAGCATAGTCAGTAAGAAGAGTCAGTCTTCTTGTCCTTAAGTCGGCATTGTGCTTTTTCTATTTCATTCCGATGCAATTTCTGTGTTTCATCGTCAATAAGAAGGTCCAAGGGATACAGTAAACCTGGAGTGAAGAATCGGAATCTACAACTAGTGTCACAGGAATGGTTCAAAACATAGAGAGTAAGAAGATACAGTCTTCTTGTACTTTAGTCGTCATTGTGACTTTTGTATTTAATTCCGATGCAATTTCTGTCTTTCATCGTCAATAAGAAGATCCAAGGGATACAGTAAACCTGAAGTGAAGCATCGGAATCTATAACTAGTGTCACAGGAATGGTTCAAAACATAGACAGTAAGCAGAGTAAGTCTTCTTGTACTTAAGTCGGCATTGTGCCTTTTGTATTTAATACCGATGCAATTTCTGTGTTTCATCGTGAATAGGAAACTCAGAGGGATACAGTAACCCTGAAGTGAACCATCGGAATCTATAACTAGTGTCACAGAAATGCTTCAAAACATAGTCTGTAAGAAGAGTCAGTCATCTAGTACTTAAGTCGGCATTGTGCCTTTTGTATTTAGTTCCGGTGCAATTTCTGTGTTTCATCGTCAATAAGAATGTCAGAGGGATACAATAAACCTGAAGTGAAGCATCGGAATCTATAACTAGTGTCACAGGAATGGTTCAAACGTAGTCAGTAAGAAGAGTCAGTCTTCTTGTCCTTAAGTCGGCCTTGTGCCTTTTGTATTTAATTCCGATTCAATTTCTGCGTTTCATCGTCAATAAAAAGGTCCAAGGGATACAGTAAACTTGGACTGAAGCATCGGAATCTACAACTGGTGTCACAGGTATGGTTCAAAATATAGACAGTACTTAAGTCGGCATTGTGCCCTTTGTATTTAATTCCGAATCAATTTCTGTGTTTCATCGTCAATAAGAAGGTCCAAGGGATACAGTAAACCTGAAGTGGAGCATCGCAATCTATAACTAGTGTCACAGGAATGGTTCAAAGAATAGTGAGTAAGAAGAGTCGGTGTTCATGTACTTATGTAGACATTGTGCCTTTTGTATGTAATTCCGATGCAATTTCTGTGTTTCATCGTCAATAAGAAGGTCCAAATGATACAGTAAACCTGATGTGAAGCATCGGAATCTATAACTAGAGTCACAGGAATGGTTCAAAACATAGACATAAGAAGTGTCAGTCTTCTTGTACTTAAGTCGGTATTATGCCTTTTGTATTTAATTACGATGCAATTTCTGTGTTTCATCGTCAATAAGGTCAGAGGGATACAGTAAACCTGAAGTGAAGCATCGGAATCTATAACTAGTGTCACAGGAATGGTTTAAAACATTGACAGTAGGAAGAGTCAGTGTTCTTGTACTTAAGTCGCATTGTGCCTTTTATATTTAATTCCGTTGCAATTTCTGTGTTTCATCGTCAATACGAAGGTCCAAGGGATACAGTAAACCTGAAGTGAAGCATCGGAATCTATAACTAGTGTCACAGGAATGGTTCAGAACATAGACATAAGAAGAGTCAGTCATCTTGTACTTAAGTCGGTATTGTGCCTTTTGTATTTAATACCGATGCAATTTCTGTGTTTCATCGTGAATAAGAAGCTCAGAGGGATACAGGAACCCTGAAGTGAAACATCGGAATCTATAACTAGTGTCACAGAAATGCTTCAAAACATAGTCTGTAAGAAGAGTCAGTCATCTAGTACTTAAGTCGGCATTGTGCCTTTTGTATTTAGTTCCGGTGCAATTTCTGTGTTTGATCGTCAATAAGAATGTCAGAGGGATACAATAAACCTGAAGTGAAGCATCGGAATTTATAACTAGTGACACAGGAATGGTTCAAAACATAGTCAGTAAGAAGAGTCAGTCTTCTTGTCCTTACGTCGGCCTTGTGCTTTTTGTATTTAATTCCGATGCAATTTCTGTGTTTCATCGTCAATAACAAGGTCCAAGGGATACAGTAAACCTGGGGTGAAGCATCGGAATCTACAACTAGTGTCACAGGAATGGTTCAAAACATAGACAGTACTTAAGTCGGCATTGTGCCTTTTGTATTTAATTCCGAATCAATTTCTGTGTTCCATGGTCAATAAGAAGGTCCAAGGGATACAGTAAACCTGAAGTGAAGTATCGGAATCTATAACTAGTGTCACAGGAATGGTTCAGAACATAGACATAAGAAGAGTCAGTCATCTTGTACTTAAGTCGGTATTGTGCCTTTTGTATTTAATACCGATGCAATTTCTGTGTTTCATCGTGAATAAGAAGCTCAGAGGGATACAGGAACCCTGAAGTGAAACATCGGAATCTATAACTAGTGTCACAGAAATGCTTCAAAACATAGTCTGTAAGAAGAGTCAGTCATCTAGTACTTAAGTCGGCATTGTGCCTTTTGTATTTAGTTCCGGTGCAATTTCTGTGTTTGATCGTCAATAAGAATGTCAGAGGGATACAATAAACCTGAAGTGAAGCATCGGAATTTATAACTAGTGACACAGGAATGGTTCAAAACATAGTCAGTAAGAAGAGTCAGTCTTCTTGTCCTTACGTCGGCCTTGTGCTTTTTGTATTTAATTCCGATGCAATTTCTGTGTTTCATCGTCAATAACAAGGTCCAAGGGATACAGTAAACCTGGGGTGAAGCATCGGAATCTACAACTAGTGTCACAGAAATGGTTCAAAACATTGTCAGTAAGAAGAGTCGGTCTTCATGTACTTATTTCGCATTGTGCCTTTTGTATTTACTTCCGATGCAATTTCTGTGTCTCATCGTCAATAAGAAGGTCCAAGGGATACAGTAAAGCTGAAGTGAAGCATCGGAATCTATAACTAGTGTCACTCCGATCCAATTTCTGTGTTTCATCGTCAATAAGAAGGTCCAAGGGATACATTAAACCTGAAGTGAAGCATCGCAATCTACAACTAGTGTCACAGGAATGGTTCAAAAAATAGTAAGAAGAGTCGGTCTTCATGTACTTATGTCGACATTGTGCCTTTTGTATGTAATTCCGAGGCAATTTCTGTGTTTCATCGTCAATAAGAAGGTCCAAGGGATACAGTAAAACTGAAGTGAAGCTTCGGAATCTATAACTAGTGTCACAGGAATGGTTCAAAACATAGTCAGTAAGAAGATACTGTCTTCTTGTACTTAAGTCGGCATTGTGCCTTTAGAATTTAATTCCGATGAAATTTCTGTGTTTCATCGTCAATAAGAAGATCCCTGGGATACAGTAAACCTGAAGTCACAGGAATGGTTCAAATCATAGTCAGTGAGAAGAGTCATTCTTCTTGTCCTTCAGTCGGCATTGTGCCTTCTGAATTTAATTCCGATGCAATTTCTGTGTTTCATCGTCAATATGAAGGTCCAAGGGATACAGTAAACCTGGAGTGAAGCATCGGAATCTATAAGTAGTGTCACAGGAATGGTTCAAAACATAGTCAGTAAGAAGATACTGTCTTCTTGTACTTAAGTCGGCATTGTGCCTTTTGAATTTAATTCCGATGAAATTTCTGTGTTTCATCGTCAATAAGAAGATCCCTGGGATACAGTAATCCTGAAGTCAAACATCGGAATCTATAACTAGTGTCACAGGAATGGTTCAAAACATAGTCAGTAAGAAGAGTAGGTCTTCAGGTACTTAATTCGGCGTTGGCCTTTTGTATTTATTTCCGGTGCAATTTCTGTGTTTCATCGTCAATAAGAAAGTCCAAGGGATACAGTAAACCTGAAGTGAAATATCGGAATCTATAACTAGTAACACAGGAATGGTTTAAACCATAGTCAGTAAGAAGAGTCAGTCTTCTTGTCCTTAAGTCGGCATTGTGACCTTTGTATTTAATTCCGATGCAATTTCTGTGTTTCATCGTCAATAAGAAGGTCAGAGGGTTACAGTAAACCTGAAGTGAAGCATCGGAATCCAAAATTAGTGTCACAGGAATGGTTCAAAACATAGACTGTAGGAAGAGCCTGTCTTCTTGTACTTAAGTCGTCATTGGGCCCTTTGTATTTAATTCCGATGCAATTTCGGTGTTTCATCGTCAATACGTAGGTCCAAGGGATACAGTGAACCTGAAGTGAAGCATCGGAATCTATAACTAGTGTCACAGGAATGGTTCAAAACATAGTCAGTAAGAAGAGTCAGTATTCTTGTACTTAAGTCGGCATTGTGCATTTTCTATTTAATTCCGATGCGATTTCTGTGTTTCATCGTCAATGAGAAGGTCCAACGGATACAGTAAACCTGGAGTGAAGCATCGGAATCTATTATTAGTGTCACAGGAATGGTTCAAACCATAGTCAGTAAGAAGAGTCAGTCTTCTTGTTCTTAAGTCGGCACTGTGCCTTCTGTATCTAATTCCGATGCAATTTCTGTGTTTCATCGTGAGTAAGAAGGTCCAAGGGATACAGTAAACCTGGAGTGATGCATCTGAATCTATAACTAGTGTCACAGGAATGGTTCAAAACATAGTCAGCAAGAAGATACTGTCTTCTTGTCCTTTAGTCTGCATTGTGCCTTTTGTATTTAATTCTGATGCAATTTCTGTGTTTCATCGTGAATAAGAAGGTCAGAGGGAGACAGTAACCCTGAAGTGAAACATCGGAATCTATAACTAGTGTCACAGAAATGGTTCAAAACATAGTCAGTAAGAAGAGTCAGTCTTCTAGTACTTAAGTCGGCATTGTGCTTTTCTATTTAATTCCGATGCAATTTCAGTGTTTCATCGTCAATAAGAAGGTCCAAGGGATACAGAAAACCTGGAGAGAAGCATCGGAATCTATAACTACTGTCAATGGAATTGTTCAAAACATAGACAGTAAGAAGAGTCAGTCTTCTTGTACTTAAGTCGGCATTGGGCCTTTTGTATTTAATTCCGGTGCAATTTCTGTGTTTCATCGTCAATAAGAAGGTCAGAGGGATACAATAATCCTGAAGTGAAGCATCGGAATCTATAACTAGTGTCACAGGAATGGTTCAAAACATAGACAGTAAGAAGTGTCAGTCTTCTTGTACTTAAGTCGGCATTTTGCTTTTCTATTTAATTCCGATGCAATTTCAGTGTTTCATCGTCAATAAGAAGGTCCAGGGGATACAGTAAACCTGGAGAGAAGAATCGGAATCTATAACTACTGTCAATGGAATTGTTCAAACCATAGTCAGTAAGAAGAGTCAGTCTTCTTGTCCTTAAGACGGCATTGTGCCTTTTGTATTTAATTCCGATGCAATTTCTGTGTTTCATCCTCAATATGAAGGTCCAAGGGATACAGTAAACCTGGAGGGAAGCATCGGAATCTATAACTAGTGTCACAGGAATGGTTCAAAGCATAGACAGTAAGAAGATACAGTCTTCTTGTACTTAAGTCGGCATTGTGCCTTTTGAATTTAATTCCGATGCAATTTCTGTGTTTCATCGTCAATAAGAAGGTCCCTGGGATACAGTAAACCTGAAGTGAAACATCGGAATCTATAACTAGTGTCACAGGAATGGTTCAAAACATAGTCAGTAAGAAGAGTCGGTCTTCAGGTACTTAATTCGGCGTTGGCATTTTGTATTTAATTCCGGTGCAATTTCTGTGTTTCATCGTCAATAAGAAGGTATAAGGGATACAGTAAACCTGAAGTGAAACATCGGAATCTATAACTAGTGTCACAGGAATGGTTCAAACCATAGTCAGTAAGAAGAGTCAGTCTTCTTGTCCTTAAGTCGGCATTGTGCCTTCTGTATCTAATTCCGATGCAATTTCTGTGTTTCATCGTGAGTAAGAAGGTCAGAGGGATACAGTAACCCTGAAGTGAAACATCGGAATCTATAACTAGTGTCACAGAAATGGTTCAAATCATAGTCAGTAAGAAGAGTCAGTCTTCTTGTACTTAAGTCGGCATTGTGCGTTTCTATTTAATTTCGATGCAATTTCAGTGTTTCATCGTCAATAAGAAGGTCCAAGGGATACAGTAAACCTGGAGAGAAGCATCGGAATCTATAACTACTGTCAATGGAATTGTTCAAAACATAGACAGTAAGAAGAGTCACTCTTCTTGTACTTAAGTCGGCATTGTGCCTTTTGTATTTAATTCCGGTGCAATTTCTGTGTTTCATCGTCAATAAGAAGGTCAGAGGGATACAATAAACCTGAAGTGAAGCATCGGAATCTATAACTAGTGTCACAGGCATGGTTCAAAACATAGACAGTAAGAAGAGTCAGTCTTCTTGTCCTTAAGTCGGCCTTGTGCTTTTTGTATTTAATTCCGATGCAATTTCAGTGTTTCATCGTCAATAAGAAGGTCCAAGGGATGCAGTAAACCTGGAGTGAAGCATCGGAATCTACAACTAGTGTCACAGGAATGATTCAAATCATAGACAGTACTTAAGTCGTCATTGTGCCTTTTGTATTTAATTACGAATCAATTTCTGTGTTTCATAGTCAATAAGAAGGTCCAAGGGATACAGTAAACCTGAAGTGAAGCATCGGAATCTATAACTAGTGCCACAGGAATGGTTCAAAACATAGTGAGTAAGAAGAGTCGGTCTTCATGTACTTATGTCGACATTGTGCCTTTTGTATGTAATTCCGATGCAATTTCTGTGTTTCATCGTCAATAAGAAGGTCCAAGGGATACAGTAAAAATGAAGTGAAGCATCGGAACCTATAATTAGTGTCACAGGAATGGTTCAAAACATAGTCAGTAGGAAGAGTCAGTCTTCTTGTACTTAAGTCGGCATTTTGCCTAATCTATTTACTTCCAATGCAATTTCAGTGTTTCATCGTCAATAAGAAGGTTCAAGGGATGCAGTAAACCTGGCGTGAAGCATCGGAATCTACAACTAGTGTCAATGGAATGGTTCAAAACATAGACAGTAAGAAGTGTCAGTCTTCTTGTCCTTAAGTCGGCATAGTGCCTTTTTTATTTCATTCCGGTGCTATTTCTGTGTTTCATCGTCAATAAGATGGACCAAGGGATACAGCAGACCTGAAGTGAAGCATCGGAATCTATAACTAGTGTCACAGGAATGGTTCAAAACATAGTCAGTAAGAAGAGTCAGTCTTCATGTACTTAAGTCTGCATTGTGCCTATTGTATTTAATTCCGATGCAATATCTGTGTTTCATCGTCAATAAGAAGGTCCAAGGCATACAGTAAACGTGAAGTGAAGCATCGGAATCTATAGCTAGTGTCACAGGAATGGTTCAAAACATAGTCAGTAAGAAGAGTCAGTCTTCTTGTACATAAGTCGGCATTATGCATTTTCTATTTAATTCCGATGCAATTTCAGTGTTTCATCGTCAATAAGAAGGTCATAGGGATACAGTAAACGTGAAGTGAAACATCGGATTCTGTAACTAGTGTCACAGGAATGGTTCAAAACATAGTCAGTAAGAAGAGTCAGTCTTCTTGTACTTTAGTCGGCATTGTGCCTTTTGTATTTAATTCCGATGCAATTTAGGTGATTCATCGTCAATAAGAAGGTCCAAGGGATACAGTAAACCTGATGTGAAGCATCGGAATCTATAACTAGTGTCACAGGAATGGTTCAAATCATGGTCAGTAAGAAGAGTCGGTCATCATGTACTTAAGCCGGCATTGTGCCTTTGTATTTAATTCCGGTGCAATTTCTGTGTTTCATCGTCAATAAGAAGGTCAGAGGGATACATTATACCTGATGTGAAGGATCGGAATCTATAACTAGTGTCACAGGAATGGTTCAAATCATAGTCAGTAAGAAGAGTCAGTCTTCTTGTCCTTAAGTCGGCATTGTGCCTTTTGTATTTGATTTCGATGCAATTTCTGTGATTCATCGTCATTAAGAAGGTCCAAGGGATACAGTAAACGTGAGGTGAAGCATCGGAATCTATAACTAGTGTCACAGGAATGGTTCAAAACATAGACAGTAAGAAGATGCAGTCTTGTTGTACTTATGTCGGCATTGTGCCTTTTGTATTTAATTCCCATGCAATTTCTGTGTTTCATCGTCAATAAGAACGTCAAAGGGATACAGTAAACCTGAAGTGAAGAATCGGAAACTATACCTAGTGTCACAGGAATGGTTCAAAACATAGTCAGTAAAAAGAGTCGGTCCTCATGTACTTAAGTCGGCATTGTGCCTTTTGTATTTAATTCCGATGCAATTTCAGTGTTTCATCGTCAATAAGAAGGTCCAAGGGATCCAGTAAACCTGAAGTGAGCATCGGAATCTATAACTAGTGTCACAGGAATGGTTCAAATCATTGTCAGTAAGAAGAGTCAGTCTTCATGCACTTAAGTCGGCATTGTGCCTTTTGTATTTAATTCCGTTGCTATTTCTGTGTTTCATCGTCAATAAGAAGGTCCAAAGCATACAGTAAACATGAAGTGAAGCATCGGAATCTATAACTAGTGTCACAGGAATGTTTCAAAGCATAGTCAGTAAGAAGAGTCAGTCTTCTTGTACTTATGTCGGCATTATGCCTAGTCTATTTAATTCCGATGCAATTTCAGTATTTCATCGTCAATAAGAAGGTCAGAGGGATACAGTAAACCTGAAGTGAAACATCGGAATCTATAACTAGTGTCACAGGAATGGTTCAAATCATAGACAGTAGGAAGAGTCAGTCTTCTTGTACTTTAGCCGGCATTGTGCCTTTTGTATTTAATTCCGATACAATTTCCGTGTTTCATCGACAATAAGAAGGTCAGAGGGTTACAGTAAACCTGAAGCGAAGCATCGGAATCTATAACTAGTGTCACAGGAATGGTTCAAACTATAGACAGTAAGAAGAGTCAGTGTTCTTGTACTGAAGTCGACATTGTGCATTTTATATTTAATTAAGATGCAATTTTTGTGTTTCATCGTCAACAAGAAGGTCAGAGGGATACAGTAAACCTGAAGTGAAGCATCAGAATCTATACCTAGTGTCACAGGAATGGTTCAAAACATAGACAGTAAGAAGAGTCAGTCTTCTTGTACTTGATTTGGCATTGTGCCTTTTGTATTTAATTCCGATGCAATTTCTGTGCTTCATCGTCAATAAGAAAGTCAGCTGGATACAGTAAACCTGAAGTGTAGCATCGGAGTCTATAACTAGTGTCACAGGAATGGTTCAAAACATAGACAGTAAGAAGAGCCAGTCTTTTGTACTTGAGTCGGCATTGTGCCTTTTGTATTTAATTCCGATGAATTTTCTGTGTTTGGTCGTCAATAAGAGGGTGAGAGGGATACAGTAATCCTGAAGTGAAGCATCGGAATCTATTACTAGTGTCACAGGAATGGTTCAAAACATAGACAGTAAGAAGAGTGAGTTTTCTTGTACTTAAGTCGGCCTTGGGCCTTTTGTAATTAATTCCGATGCAATTTCTGTGTTTCATCGTCAATAAGAATTTCAGCTGGATACAGTAAACCTGAAGTGAAGCATCGGAATCTACAACTAGTGTCACAGGAATGGTTAAAAACATAAACAGTAAGTAGAGTCAGTGTTCTTGTACTGAAGTCGGCATTGTGCCTTTTGTATTTAATTAAGATGCAATTTCTGTGTTTCATCGTCAATAATAAGGTCAGAGGGATACAGTAAACCAGAAGTGAAGCATCGGAATCTATAAGTAGTGTCACAGGAATGGTTCAAAACATAGACGGTATGATGAAGCAGTCTTCTTGTACTTAAGTCGGCATTGTGCGTTTTGTAATTAATTAAGGTGCAATTTCTGTATTTCATCGTCAATAAGAAGGTTAAAGGGATACAGTAAACCTGAAGTGAAGCATTGGAAACTATAACTAGTGTCACAGGAATGGTTCAAAACATATACAGTAAGGAGAGTTAGTCTTTTTGTACTTAAGTCGGGATTGTGCCTCTTGTATATATTTCCGATGCAATTTCTGTGTTTCATCGTCAATACGAGGGTCAGAGGGATACAGTAAACCTAAAGTGAAGCATCGGAATCTATAACTGGAGTCACATGAAGGGTTCAAAACATAGACAGTAAGAAGAGTCAATCTTTTTGTACCTAAGTCGGCATAGTGAATTTTGTATGAAATTCCGACGCAATTTCCGTGTTTCATCGTCAATACGAAGGTCAGAGGGATACAGTAAACCTGAAGTGAAACATCTTAATCTATAAGTAGTGTCACAGGAATGGTTCAAAACATAGACAGTAAGAAGGGTCAATCTTCTTGTACTTAAGTGGGCATTGTGCCTTTTGTATTTCATTCCGATGCAATATCTGTGATTCTTCGTCGATAAGAACGTCAGAGGGATACAGTAAACCTGAAGTGAAGCATCGGAATCTATAACTAGTGTCACAGAAATGGTTCGAAACATAGACAGTAAGAAGAGCCAGTCTCTTTGTACTTAGGCCGGCATTGTGCCTTTTGTATTCAATTCCGATGCAATTTCTGTGTTTCATCGTCAATAAGAAGGTCAGAGGGATACAGTAAACCTGAAGTGAAGCATCTTAATCTATAACTAGTGTCACAGGAATGGTTCAAACCATAGGCAGTAGGAAGGGTCAGTCTTCTTGTACTTAGGTGGGCAGTGTGCCTTTTGTATTTCATTCCGATGCAATATCTGTGGTTCCCCGTCAATAAGAAGGTCGGAGGGATACAGTAAACCTGAAGTGAAGCATGGGAATCTATAACTAGTGTCACAGAAATGGTTCTAAACATAGACAGTAAGAAGAGCCAGTCTTCTTGTACTTAGGCGGGCATTGTGCCTTTTGTATTTAATTCCGATGCAATTTCTGTGTTTCATCGTCAATAAGAAGCTCAGCTGGATACAGTAAACCTGAAGTGAAGCATCGGAATCTATAACTAGTGTCACAGGAATGGTTCAAAACATAAACAGTAATTAGAGTCAGTCTTCTTGTACTTTAGTCGGCATTGTGCCTTTTGTATTTCATTCCGATGCAATATATGTGCTTCATCGTCAATAAGAAGGTCAGCTGGATACAGTATACCTGAAGTGAAGCATCGGATCTATAACTAGTGTCACAGGAATGGTTGAAATCATAGACAGTAAGGAGAGCCAGTCTTCTTGTACCTCAGTCGGCATTGTGCCTTTTGTATTTAATTCTGATGAATTTTCTGTGTTTGATCGTCAATAAGAAGATCAGAGGGATACAGCAAACCTGAAGTGAAGCATCGGAATCTATAACTAGTGTCACAGAAATGGTTCAAAACATAGACAGTAAGAAGAGTCAGTTTTCTTGTACTTAAGTCGGCATTGTGCCTTTTCTATTTAATTCCGATGCAATTTCTGTGTTTCGGCGTCAATAAGAAGGTCCAAGGGATACAGTAAACCTGAAGTGAGGCATCGGAATCTATAACTAGTGTCACAGAAATGGTTCGAAACATAGACAGTAAGAAGAGCTAGTCTTCTTGTACTTAGGTCGGCATTGTGCCTTTTCTATTTAATTCCCATGCAATTTCTGTGTTTCATCGTCAATAAGAAGGTCAGAGGGATACAGTAAACCTGAAGTGAAGCATCGGAATCTATAACTAGTGTCGCAGGAATGGTTCAAAACATAGACAATAAGAATAGTCAGTTTTCTTGTACTTAAGTCGGTATTGTGCCTTTTGTATGTAATTCCGATGCTATTTCTGTGTTTCATCGTCCATAAGAAGGTCAGAGGGATACAGCAAACCTGAAGTAAAGCATCGGAATTTATAACTAGTGTCAGAGGAATGGTTCAAACCATAGACAGTAAGAAGAGTGAGTGATCTTGTACTTAAGTCGGCATTGTGCATTTTGTAATTAATTAAGATGCAATTTCTGTGTTTCATCGTCAGTAAGAAGGTGAAAGGGATACAGTAAACCTGAAGTGAAGCATCGGAATCTATAACTAGTGTCACAGGAATGGTTCAAAACACATACAGTAAGAAGAGTCATTCTTCTTGTACTTAAATCGGAATTGTGCCTATGGTACATAATTCCGATACAATTTCTGTGTTTCATCGTCAATACGAAGGTCAGAGGGATACGGTAAACCTGAAGTGAAGCATCGGAATCTATGACTAGTGTCACAGGAAGGTTTCAAAACATAGACAGTAAGAAGAGTCAATCTCTTTGTACTTATGTCGGCATTGTGCCTTTTGTATTTAATTCCGATTCAATTTCTGTGTTTCACCGTCAATACGAAGGTCAGAGGGATACAGTAAACCTGAAGTGAAGCATCGGAATCTATAACTAGTGTCACAGGAATGGTTCAAATCATAGACAGTAAGAAGGGTCAGTCTTCTTGTACTTAAGTGGGCATTGTGCCTTTTGTATTTCATTCCGATGCAATATCTGTGGTTCTTCGTCAATAAGAAAGTCAGAGGGATACAGTAAACCTGAAGTGAAGCATCAGAATCTATAACTAGTGTCACAGAAATGGTTCGAAACATAGAGAGTAAGAAGAGTCAGTCTTCTTGTACTTAGGCCGGCATTGTGCCTTTTGTATTTAATTCCGATGCAATTTCTGTGTTTCATCGTCAATAAGAAGGTCAGAGGGATACAGTAAACCTGTCGTGAAGCATCGGAATCTATAACTAGTGTCACAGGAATGGTTCAAAACATAGACAGTAAGAAGAGCCAGTTTTCTTGTACTTAAGTCGGCATTGTGCCTTTTGTTTGTAATTCCGATGCAATATCTGTGTTTCATCGTCAATAAGATGGTCAGAGGGATACAGTAAACCTGAATTGAAGCATCGGAATCTATAACTAGTGTCACAGGAATGGTTCAAGACATAGACAGTAAGAAGGGTCAGTCTTCTTGTACTTAAGTGGGGATTGTGCCTTTTGTATTTCATTCCGATGCAATATCTGTGGTTCTTCGTCAATAAGAATGTCAGAGCGATACAGTAAACCTGAAGTGAAGCATCGGAATCTATAATCAGTGTCACAGGAATGGTTCAATACTTAGACAGTAAGATGAGTCAAATATCCTGTACTTAAGTCGGCATTGTGCCTTTTCTATTAAATTCCGATGCAATTTCTGTGTTTCGGCGTCAATAAGAAGATCGACGGGATACAGTAAACCTGAAGTGAAGCATCGGAATCTAAAACCGGTCTCAGAGGAAAAGTTCAAATCATAGACAGTAAGAAGAGCCAGTCTTCTTGTACATGAGTCGGCATTGTGCCTTTTGTATTTAATTGCGATGCAATTTCTGTGTTTCATCGTCAATAAGAAGGTCAGCGGGATACAGTAAACCTGAAGTGAAGCATCGGAATGTATAACTAGTGTCACAGGAATGATTCAAAACATAGACAGGAAGTATAAACAGTCTTCTGGTACTTGAGTCGGCATTGTGCCTTTTGTATTTAATTCCGATGCAATTTCTGTGTTTCATCGTCAATAAGAAGGTCAGCTGGATACAGTAAACCTGAAATGAAGCATCGGGATCTGTAACTAGTGTCACAGGAATGGTTCAAAACATAGACAGTGAGAAGAACCAGTCTTCTTGTACTTCAGTCGGCATTGTGCCTTTTGGATTTAATTCCGATGAATTTTCTGTGTTTGATCGTCAATAAGAAGGTCAGAGGGATACAGCAAACCTGAAGTGAAGCATCGGAAACTATAACTAGTGTCACAGGAATGGTTCAAACCACAGACAGTAAGAAGAGTCAGTGTTCTTGTACTGAAGTCGGCATTGTGCCTTTTGTATATAATTTCGATGCAATTTCTGTGTTTCATCGTCAATAAGAAGGTCAGAGGGATACAGTAAACCTGAAGTGAAGCATCGGAATCTATAACTAGTGTCACAGGAATAGTTCAAAGCATAGACTGTAAGAAGAGTCAGACTATTTGTACTTAAGTCGGCATTATGCCTTTTGTATTTAATTCCGATGCAATTTCTGTGTTTCATCGTCAAGAAGAAGGTCAGAGGGATACAGTAAACATGAAGTGAAGCATCTGAATCTATAACTAGTGTCACTGGAATGGTTCAAAACATAGACAGTAAGAAGGGTCAGTCTTCTTGTACTTAAGTCGGCATTGTGCCTCTTGTATTTAATTCCGATGCAATATCTGTGTTTCTTCAATAAGAATGTCAGAGGGTTAGAGTAAACCTGAAGTGAAGCATCGGAATCTATAACTAGAGTCACAGAAATGGTTCAAAACATAGACAGTAAGAAGAGCCAGTCCTCTTGTTTTTGATTCGGCATTGTACATTCTGTATTTAGTTCCGATGCAATTTCTGTTTTTCATCGTCAATAAGAAGGTCAGAGGGATACAGAAAACCTGAGTGAAGCAAAGGAATCTATAACTAGTGTCACAGGAATGGTTCAAAACATAGACAGTAATAACAGGCATTCTTCATGTACTTAAGACGGCAATTTGCATTTGTATTTAATTCCCATGCAATTTACGTGTTTCATCGTCAATAAGAAGGTCAGAGGGATACAGTTAACCTGAAGTGAAGCATCGGAATCTATAACTAGTGTCACAGGAATGGTTTGAACATAGACAGTAAGAAGAGTCAGTTTTCTTGCACTTAAGTCGGCATTGTGCCTTTTGTATTTAATTCCGATGCAATTTCTGTGTTTCATCGTCAATACGAAGGTCAGCTGGACACAGTAAACCTGAAGTGAAGCATCGGAATCTATAACTAGTGTCACAGGAATGGTTCAAAACATAAACAGTATGAGGAGTCAGTTTTCTTGTACTTAGGTCGGCATTGTGCCTTTTGTATTTAATTCTGATGCAATTTCTGTGTTTCATCGTTAATAAGAAGGTCAGAGGGATACAGTAAACAGGAAGTGAACCATCGGAATCTCTAACTAGTGTCACAGGAATGGTTCAAAACATAGACAGTAAGAAGAGTCAGTTTTCTTGTGCATAGGTCGGCATTGTGCCTTTTGTATGTAATTCCGATGCAAGTTCTGTGTTTCATCGTCAATAAGAAGGTCAGAGGGATACAGTATACCTGAAGTGATGCATCGGAATCTATAACTAGTGTCACAGGATTGGTTCAAAACATAGACAGTAAGAAGAGTCAATTTTCTTATACTTAAGTCGGTATTGTGCCTTTTCTATTTAATTCCGATGCAATTTCTGTGTTTCGGCGTCATTAAGAAGGTCCAAGAGATACAGTAAAACTGAAGTGAAGCATCGGAATCTAAAACCGGTCTCAAAGGAAAGGTTCAAATCATAGACAGTAAGATCAGACTGTCTTCTTATACATGAGTCGGCATTGTGGCTTTTGTATTTAATTCCGATGCAATTTCTGTGTTTCATCGTCAATAAGAAGGTCAGCTGGATACAGTAAACCTGAAGTGAAGCATCGGAATCTATAACTAGTGTCACAGGAATGGTTCAAAACATAGACAGGAAGTATAAACAGTCTTCTGGTACTTGAGTCGGCATTGTGCCTTTTGTATTTAATTCCGATGCAATTTCTGTGTTTCATCGTCAATAAGAAGGTCAGCTGGATACAGTAAACCTGAAGTGAAGCATCGGAATCTATAACTAGTGTCACAGGAATGGTTAAAAACATAGACAGGAAGTATAGCCGGTCTTCTTGTACTTGAGTCGGCATTGTGCCTCTTGTATTTAATTCCGATGCAATTTCTGTGTTTCATCGTCAATAAGAAGGTCAGCTGGATACAGTAAACCTGAAGTGAAGCATCGGAATCTATAACTAGTGTCACAGGAATGGTTCAAAACATAGACAGGAAGTATAAACAGTCTTCTGGTACTTGAGTCGGCATTGTGCCTTTTGTATTTAATTCCGATGCAATTTCTGTGTTTCATCGTCAATAAGAAGGTCAGCTGGATACAGTAAACCTGAAATGAAGCATCGGAATCTATAACTAGTGTCACAGGAATGGTTCATATCATAAACAGTAAGTTGAGTCAGTCTTCTTGTACTTTAGTCGGCATTGTGCCTTTTGTATTTCATTCCAATGCAGATTATGTGCTTCATCGTCAATAAGAAGGTCATCTGGATACAGAAAACCTGAAGTGAAACATCGGAATCTATAACTAGTGTCACAGGAATGGTTCAAAACATAGACAGTAAGAAGAGCCAGTCTTCTTGTACTTCAGTCGGCATTGTGCCTTTTGGATTTAATTCCGATGAATTTTCTGTGTTTGATCGTCAATAAGAATGTCAGAGGGATACAGCATACCTGAAGTGAAGCATCGGAAACTATAACTAGTGTCACAGGAATGGTTCAAACCACAGACAGTAAGAAGAGTCAGTGTTCTTGTACTGAAGTCTGCATTGTGCCTTTTGTATTTAATTAAGATGCAACTCCTGTGTTTCATCGTCAATAATAAGGTGAGAGGGATACAATAAACCTGAAGTAGAGCATCTGAATCTAAAAGTAGTGTCACAGGAATGGTTCAAAACATAACCAGTAAGAAGAAGCCGTCTTCTTGTACTTAAGTCGGCATTGTGCCTTTTGCATATAATTCCGATGCAATTTCTGTGTTTCATCGTCAATAAGAAGCTCAGAGGGATACAGTAAACTTGAAGTGAAGCATCGGAATCAATAACTAGTGTCACAGGAACGGTTCAAAACATAAACAGTAAGAGGAGTCAGTTTTCTTGTACTTAGGTCGGCATTGTGCCTTTTGTATTTAATTCTGATGCAATTTCTGTGTTTCATCGTCAATAAGAAGGTCAGAGGGATACAGTAAACATGAAGTGAAGCATCGGAATCTATAACTAGTGTCACAGGATTGGTTCAATCATAGACAGTGAGAAGAGTCAATTTTCTTGTACTTAAGTCGGCATTGTGCCTTATCTATTTAATACCGATGCAATTTCTGTGTTTCGTCGTTAATAACAAGGTCCAAGGGATACAGTAAACCTGAAGTGAGGCATCGGAATATAAAACCGGTCTAACAGGAAAGGTTCAAAACATGGACATTAAGAAGAGCCAGTCTTGTTGTACTTGAGGCCACATTGTGCCTTTTGTATTTAATTCCGATGCAATTTCTGTGTTTCATCGTCAGTACGACGGTCAGAGGGATACAGTTAACCTGAAGTGAACCATCGGAATCTATAAGTAGTGTCACAGGAATGGTTCAAAACATAGACAGTAAATAGAGTCAGTCTTCTTGTACATAAGTCTGCATTGTGCCATTTGTATATAATTCCGATGCAATTTCTGTGTATCATCGTCAATAAGAAGCTCAGAGGGATACAGTAAACCTGAAGTGAAGCATCGGAATCTATAACTAGTGTCACTGGAATGGTTCAAAACATAGACAGTAAGAAGAGTCAGGTTTCTTGTACCTAAGTCGGCATTGTGCCTTTTGTATTTAATTCCGATGCAATTTCTGTGTTTCATCAGCAATAAGAAGGTCAGAGGGATACAGTAAACCTGAAGTGAAGCATCGGAATCTATACCTAGTGTCAAAGGAATGGTTCAAAACAAAGACAGTAAGAAGAGTCAGTTTTCATGTACTTAAGTCGGCATTGTGCCTTTTGTATTTAATTCCGATGCAATTTCTGTGTTTCATCGTCAATACGAAGGTCAGATGGATACAATATACCTGAAGTGAAGCATCGGAATTTATTACTAGTGTCACAGGAATGGTTCAAAACATAGACAGTAAGAAGAGTCAGTTTTCTTGTACTTAAGACGGCATTGTGCCTTTTGTATTTAATTCCGATGCAATTTACGTGTTTCATCGTCAATAAGAAAGTCAGACGAATGGTTCAAAACATAGACAGGAAGTATAACCAGTCTTCTTGTACTTGAGTCGGCATAGTGCCTTTTGTATTTAATTCCGATGCAATCTCTGTGTTTCATCGTGAATAAGAGGGTCAGAGGGATACAGTAAACCTGAATTGATGCATCGGAATCTATAACTAGTGTCACAGGAATGGTCCAAAACATAGATATTAAGAAGAGTCTGTTTTCTTGTACTTAAGTCGGCATTGTGCCCCTTCTATTTAATTCCGATGCAATTTCTGTGTTTCGTCGCCAATAACAAGGTCCAAGGGATATAGCAAACCTGAAGTGAAGCATCGGATCTAAAACCGGTCTCACAGGAAGGTTCAAAACATAGACAGTAAGATGCACCAGTCTTCTTGTACTTGAGTCGGCATTGTGAATTTTGTATTTAATTCCGATGCAATTTCTGTGTTTCATCGTCAGTACGACGGTCTGAGGGATACAGCAAAACCTGAAGTGAAGCATCGGAAACTACAACTACTGTCACAGAAATGGTTCTAAACATAGTCAGTAAGAAGTGTCAGTCTTCTTGTACTTAAGTCGGCATTGTGCCTTTTGTATTTAATTAAGATGCAATTTCTGTGTTTCAGCGTCAATAATAAGGTCAGAAGGATACAGTATACCTGAAGTGAAGCATCGAAATCTATAACTAGTGTCACAGGAATGGTTCAAAACATAGACAGTAATAAGAGTCGGTCTTCTTGTACTTAAGTCGGCATTGTGCCTTTTGTATATAATTCCGATGCAATTTCTGTGTTTCATCGTCAATAAGAAGGTCAGAGGGATACAGTAACCCTTAGTGAAGCATCGGAATCTATAACCAGTGTCACAGGAATGGTTCACAACATAGACAGTAAGAAGAGTCAGTGTTCTTGTTCTGAAGTCGACATTGTGCCTTTTGTATTTTATTAAGATGCAATATCTGTGTTTCATCGGCAATAATAAGGTCAGAGGGATACAGTATACCTGAAGTGAAGCATCGGAATCTATAACCAATGTCACAGGAATGGTTCAAAGCATAGACAGTAAGAAGAGTCAGTCTTCTTGTACTTAAGTCGGCATTGTGCCTTTTGTATTTAATTAAGATGCAATTTCTGTACTTCATCGTCAATAAGAAGGTCAAAGGGATGCAGTAAACATGAAGTAAAACATCGGAATCTATAACTAGTGTCATAGAAATGGTTCAAACATAGACAGTAAGAAGAGCCAGTCTTCTTATACTTGAGTTGGCATTGTGCCTTTTGTATTTAATTCCGATGCAATTTCTGTGTTTCATCGTCAATAAGAAGGTCCGAGGGGTACAGTAAACCAGAAGTGAAGCATCGGAATCTACAACTAGTGTCACAGGAATGGTTCAAAAGCATAGACAGTAAGAAGAGTCAGTCTTCCTGTACTTAAGTCAGCATTGTGCCTTTTGTATTTAATTCCGATGCAATTTACGTGTTTCATCGTATATAAGAAGGTCAGAGGGATACAATAAACCTGAGGGGAAGCATTGGAATCTATAACTAGTGTCACAGGAATGGTTCAAAGCATAGACAGTAAGAAGAGTCAGTTTTCTTGTACTTAAGTCGGCATTGTGCCTTTTGTATTTAATTCCGATGCAATTTCTGTGTTTCATCGTCAATAAGAAGGTCAGAGGGATACAGTAAACCCTAAGTGATGCTTCGGAATCTATAACTAGTGTCACACTAATGGTTCAAAACATAGACAGTAAGAAGAGTCAGTCCTTCTGTACTTAAGTCGGCATTGTGCCTTTTGTATTTAATTCCGATGCAATTTCTGTGTTTCATCGTCAATACGAAGGTCAGAGGGATACAGTAAACCTGAAGTGAAGCATCGGAATCTATAACTAGTGTCACAGGAATGGTTCAAAACATAGACAGTAAGAGGAGTCAGTTTTCTTGTACTGAAGTCGGCGTTGTGCCTTTTGTATGTAATTCCGATGCAATTTTTGTGTTTCATCGTCAATAAGAAGGGCCAGGGGATACAGTAAACGTGAAGTGAAGCATCGGAATGTAAAACCGGTCTCAGAGGAAAAGTTCAAACCATAGGCAGTATGAAGAGCCAGTCTTCTTGTACATGAGTCGGCATTGTGCATTTTGTATTTAATTCCGATGCAATTTCTGTGTTTCATCGTCGATACGAAAGTCAGCTGGATACAGTAACCCTGAAGTGAGGCATCGGACTCCATAAGTAGTGTCACAGGAATGGTTCAAACATAGACAGGAAGTATTGCCAGTCTTCTTGTACTTAATTCCGAGGCAATATCTGTGTTTCATCGTGAATAAGAGGGTCAGAGGGATACAGTAAACCTGAATTGATGCATTGGAATCTATAACTAGTGTCACAGGAATGGTTCAAAACATAGGTATTAAGAAGAGTCTGTTTTCTTGTACTTAAGTCGGCATTGTGCCTTTTCTATTTAATTCCGATGCAATTTCTGTGTTTCGTCGTCAATAACAAGGTTCAAGGAATACAGTAAACCTGAAGTGAAGCATCGGAATCTAATACCGGTCTCACAGGAAAGGTTCAAAACATAGACAGTAATAAGAGTCAGTGTTCTTGTACTTAAGTCGACATTGTGCCTTTTGTATTTAATTAAGATGCAATTTCTGTACTTTATCGTCAATAAGATGGTCAAAGGGATACAGTAAACGTAAAGTGAAGCATCGGAATCTATAACTAGTGTTACAGGAATGGTTCAAAACATAGACAGTAAGATGAGTCAGTCTTCTTGTACTTAAGTCGGCATTGTGCCTTTGGTATATAATTCCGATGCAATTTCTGTGATTCATCGTCAATACGAAGGTCAGAGGGATACAGTAAACCTGAAGTTAAGCATCGGAATCTATAACTAGTGTCACAGGAATGGTTCAAAACGTAGACAATAAGAAGAGTCAGTGTTCTTGTTGTGAAGTCGGCATTGTGCCTTTTGTATTTTATTAAGATGCAATATCTGTGTTTCATCGGCAATAATAAGGTCAGAGGGATACAGTATACCTGAAGTGAAGCATCGGAATCTATAACTAGTGTCACAGGAATGCTTCAAAACATAGACAGTAATAAGAGTCAGTGTTCTTGTACTTAAGTCGACATTGTGCCTTTTGTAGTTAGTTCCGATGCAATTTCTGTGTTTCATCGTCAATACGAATGTCAGAGGGATACAGTAAACCTGAAGTGAAGCATCGGAATCTATAACTAGTGTCACAGGAATGCTTCAAAACATAGACAGTAAGTAGAGTCAGTCTTCTTGTACTTAAGTCGGCATTGTGTCTTTTGTATTTAACTCCGATGCAATTTACGTGTTTCATCGTCAATAAGAAGGTCAGAGGGATACAGTAAACCTGAAGTGAAGCATTGGAATCTATAACTAGTGTCACAGGAATGGTTCAAAACATTGACAGTAAGAAGAGCCAGTTTTCTTGTACTTAAGTCGGCATTGTGCCTTTTTTATTTAATTCCGATGCAATTTCTGTGTTTCATCGTCAATAAGAAGGTCACAGGGATACTTCTTCATGTGCCGTCTCCTCTAAGAAGGTTGGCTGTCATCATGGCAATTTCAGATCTTGATTTGGGTGATCTAAAGAGTTCTGACGTTTAACAGTTGTACCAATTTTTTAAATTGTCAATCCTGGATGTCCGTCTTCCACCCCTCGTTCTCTTCCCACAAATTTTCCCTTCTAGTATTATTTGCAATAGTTTGTAATTTACTCCCCTAATAACATGACCTAAATATTGTAGCTTCCTTACTTTAATAATTTTAATTAATTCTTTTTCCTTTCCCATTCTTTTTAGGACATCTTGATTAGTAATCCTCGACACCCAACTAATTCTAAGTATTCTTCTATATGCCCACATTTCAAAAGCTTCTAAACTGTTCATGTCCTTCTTTTTCAATGTCCACGCTTCCATTCCGTATAATAATTTTGAGAATACATAGCATCTTAGCAACCTCATTTTTGTGTTTAAGCAAATGTCTCTCAAACAGAATGCATTTTTCATCTTGTTAAAGATACTTGTGGCCTGTCCAATTCTCGATTTAATTTCTTCTGAGCTTTCAATCTCCTCATTTACAATTGTTCCGAGATATTTAAATTTACGTACTTGATCGACTCTTTCCCTATTGATTGTAAGATTTTCTTGTTGGTGTGTTTTAGATATCACCATGAACTTAGTCTTGCTTACGTTAAGAGTCAAGCCAAATTCTTCACTTTTTTCTGCGACTTTGTCAAGAAGTAATTGTAGATCTTTGAGGTTTCCAGCTAGTAGTGCAGTGTCATCAGCAAACCTAACATTGTTAATGTTTAGCCCATTCGCTTTAATGCCAGATATTTCATCTGATAGAGCTGCCAGGATTATGTCTTCTGAATACATATTAAACAATAAGGGTGAGAGAACGCAACCTTGTCTCACAACCCTCTTTATTTCTATATCATTCGATAACTCATTTTCTACCTTCACGGTTGCGGTTTGATTGTAGTAGAGGTTATATATAATGCGGATGTCTTTCTTATCAAGTGTTTCCTTTTCTAACAATTCTATGAGATGATCATGATGAACTTTGTCAAATGCTTTATTATAATCCAGGAAGCACACATATAGTGGCTGGTTAACCTCCATACATCGTTGCGCTAATATGTTAAAAGCAAACAATGCTTCTCTTGTACCGAGGGAACTTCTAAAACCGAATTGTGTTTCACTTGTACCTTCTTCTACTTCTTTGTATATTCGTTGGTGTATAACTTTTAGAAATATCTTTAAGGTGTGACTCATTAAGCTTATTGTACAGTGATCATTACAAGTTTTGGCATTAGCCTTTTTGGGTAATGTAACAAAGGTAGATGTCAACCAATCCCTAGGAATAATTCCCGAATTATACATATCATTAAACAATTGTACAAATATATCTATATGGTCTATTCCTATGAGTTTCAGGATGTCATTTGGTATCTTATCCGGTCCAGGGGCTTTCCTGTCTTTGATTTGTTGATAACATGTAATATTTCTTCTTTCGATATGCTTGGTCCTCATTCTCCGATCATGTTATCATAAAATTTTTGATCTTTTCTTGTATCTTCAAATAGTTCTTTGACATATTCTGTCCACCTGTCCAGTTTACCTTTAACATCAGGAATTATTTTGTCATTTTTATCTAACAATAAACTTGTACTTTTCTTTTTATTAAGTCCAGCTAAATCTTTAACTTATTTGTGTAAGTTGAAACTATCATGTCTTGTTTCATAACTCTCGATTTCAGAGCATTGTTCCTTGTACCATTCTTCTTTTGCTCGCCGTGTTTCTTTTTGTATTTCTGCATGTAATCTTTTATACTCACTTTCATCTCTATTTTTAAGTATTCTTCTTTGTTCCATCAATTGTAATATCTTCTCTGTCATCCACTTCTTTTTCATGTTGTCGTGTTTGGTCGCCATTGTGTTTTTACATGCATTATTTAATGTGTCTTTTATAAGTTCCCATTTGCCATCAATGTCTTCTGTTTGATTATTCTTTATCCTAACTAATTCCTTATTAATCTCTTCAGAAGTCTTTTGTTTAGTCAAGGGGTCTCTTAGAATAGTTGTATTTATATAGTCCTTCTCTTGTTTCTTTTGTATGGCTTTCAGTTTCACATGGAACTTTGCTACTAAAAGGTTATGATCAGAAAATATATCAGCTCCTGGATATGTTTTCACACCATGAATAGAATTTTTGTACCTCTTGTTTATAAGTATGAAATCAATTTGATTTCTGCAAACTTCTTCATTACAGTCTCTTGGTGATTTCCAAGTATAAAGTCTTCGTTTAGGGAGTTTAAAAAATGTGTTTGTAATAGACAGATTGTTTTCCTGGCAAAATTGTGACAGCAAATCTCCTCTTTCATTTCTTGTTCCTAAACCAAAAGGTCCAATAAGATCACCTTCACTTCCTTCACCTATTTTGGCATTAAAATCTCCCATGATGATAATAATGTCTCTGCTTTTTGAGGTTCCTATTGCTTGTGTTAATCCTTCATAAAATTTTCCTATTTCTTCTTGGTCTTTGTCGGCTGTTGGAGCATAGATTTGGATTAAATTAATATTTGTTTGTTTCGTTTGTAAATGTAGACTGATTACTCTATCTGAGATTGGTAAAATGATTTTGACAGATTTACTAGCATACTCACCTAAACTTATTCCTACCCCATTCCTGTGCTGGCTATCAGAATTTCCCGAGTAATATACTTTCATGTTGTCAATGGTCATTTCTCCTGAGTCAGGACATCTTGTTTCACTTACACTCAAAATGTTAATTTTTAGGCGTTTCATTTCTTGTATAACATTATTTACTTTGCCTGGTTGGTATAATGATCTTACATTCCAAGTTGCTATTGTTGCATTATTTTTGTATTTACTTGTGGCATTGTTCAAGGCTCTCCCCACCCGGAGATCCGAGTGGAGGAGTTGAAACTCCAGATAATTTGACATTGAACCCAGCCATGATGAGTTTTCCTGGGGATATCCATTGGATCTTCAATGCTGTGGTTTCCCGTTGCCTTCAGCATCCTATGCCGTTGACCACCCTTGGTGATTCTTCCGTCTTTAGGAGTGATTTCTCACTCCAAGGACAAGAGGGTGCCCTTGCTCTACCAGCTCATCCGCCCTCTAGAAGGTCGTTGGCTTAGTAGAGGGTTCTCCTTTATCCCGGGAGAAACTCGGTCGAGAGAGCCTCGTTAGCGTAGCAAGGGATACCACGTGCCGGAGTGGTTGACATTTGTGTGGGAGAGGCTATTGGTGACGAATCCCACACCTTACAGGGATACAGTAAACCTGAAGTGTAGCAGCGGAATCTATAACTAGTGTCACAGGGATGGTTGAAAGCATAAACAGTAAGAAGAGTCGGTTTTCATGTACTTAGGTCGGCATTGTGCCTTTTGTATTTAATTTCTATGCAATTTCTGTGTTTCATTGTCAATAAGAAGGTCAGAGGGATACAGTAAACCTGAAGTGAAGCATCGGAATCTATAACTAGTGTCACAGGAATGTTTCAAAACATAGACAGTAAGAAGAGTCAGTTTTCTTGTACTTAAGTCGGCATTGTGCCTGTTGTATGTAACTCCGATGCAATTTCTGTGTTTCATCGTCAATAAGAAGGTCCAAGGGATACAGTAAACCTGAAGTGAAGCATCGGAATCTAAAACCGGTCTCAGAGGAAAGGTTCAAAACATAGGCAGTAAGAAGAGCCAGTCTTCTTGTACATGAGTCGGCATTGTGCATTTTGTATTTAATTCCAATGCAATTTCTGTGTTTCATCGTCAATAAGAGGGTCAGCTGGATACAGTAAACCTGAAGTGAGGCATCGGAATCTATAACTAGTGTCACAGGAATGGTTCAAAACATAGACAGGAAGTATAGCCAGTCTTCTTGTACTTGAGTCGGCATTGTGCCTTTTGTACTTAATTCCGATGCAATTTCTGTGTTTCATCGTCAATACGACGGTAAGAGGGATACAGTAAACCTGAAGTGAAGCATCGGAATCTATAACTAGGGTCACAGGAATGGTTCAAAACATAGACTGTAAGAAGAGTCAGCCTTCTAGTACTTGAGTCGGCATTGCGCCTTTTGTAATTAATTCCGATGCATTTTCTGTGTTTCATTGTCAATAAGAGGGTCAGAGGGATACAGTAAACCTGAAGTAATGCATCGGAGTCCATCACTAGTATCACAGGAATGGATCAAAACATAGATATTAAGAAGAGTCTATTTTCTTGTACTTAAGTCGGCATTGTGCCTTTTCTATTTCATTCCGATGCAATTTCTGTGTTTCGTCGTCAATAACAAGGTCCAAGGGATACAGTAACCCTGAAGTGGAGCATCGGAATCTAACGCCGGTCTCACAGGAAAGGTTCAAAGCATAGACAGTAAGAAGAGCCAGTCCTCCTGTACTTGAGTCGGCATTGTGCCGTTTGTATATAATTCCGATGCAATTTCTGTGTTTCATCGTCAGTACGACGGTCAGAGGGATACAGTAAACCTGAAGTGAAGCATCGGTATCTATAACTAGTGTCACAGGAATGGTTCAAAACATAGAGAGTAAGAAGAGTCAGTCTTTTGATACTTAAGTCGGAATTGTGCCTTTTGTATTTAATTCCGATGCAATTTCTGTGTTTCATCATCAATACGAAGGTCAGAGGTATTCAGTAAACCTGAAGTGAAGCATCGGAATCTATAACTAGTGTCACAGGAATGGTTCAAAGCATAGACAGTAAGAAGAGTAAGTCTTCTTGTACTTAAGTCGGCATTGTGCCTTTTGTATTTAATTCCGATGCAATTTACGTGTTTCATCGTCAATAAGAAAGTCAGACGGATACAGTAATCCTGAAGTGAAGTATCGGAATCGATAACTAGTGTCACAGGAGTGGTTCAAAACATAGACAGTAAGAAGGGTCAGTTTTCTTGCACTTCAGTCGGCTTTGTGCCTTTTGTATTTACTTCCGATGCAATTTCTGTGTTTCATCGTCAATAAGAAGGTCACAGGGATACAGAAAACCTGAAGGGAAGCATCGGAATCTATAACTAGTGTCACAGGAATGGTTGAAAATATAAACAGTAAGAAGAGTCAGTTTTCTTGTACTTAGGTCGGCATTGTGCCTTTTGTATTTAATTCCGAATCAATATCTGTGTTTCTTTGTCAATAAGAAGGTCAGAGGGGTACAGTAAACCTGAAGTGAAGCATCGGAATGTATAACTAGTGTCTCAGGAATGGTTCAAAACGTAGACAGTAAGAAGGGTCACTCTTCTTGTACTTAAATCGGCATTGTGCCTTTTATAATTAATTCCGAAGCAATATCTGTGTTTCTTCGTCAATGAGAAGGTCAGAGGAATACAGTAAACCTGAAGTGAAGCATCGGAATCTATAACTACTGTCACAGAAATGGTTCAAATCATAGACAGTAAGAAGAGTCAGTCTTCTTGTACTTAAGTCGGCATTGTGCCTTTTGTATTTAATTCCGATGCAATTTACGTGTTTCATCGTCAACAAGAAGGTCAGAGGGATACAGTAAACCTGAAGTGAAGCATCGAAATCTATAACTAGGGTCACAGGAACGGTTCAAAACATAGACAGTAAGAAGAGTTTGTTTTCTTGTCCTTATGTCGGCATTGTGCCTTTTGTATTTAATTCCGATGCAATTTCTGTGTTTCATTGTCAACAAGAAGGTCAGAGGGATACAGAAAACCTGAAGTGAAGCAACGGAATCTATTACTAGTGTCACATGAATGGTTCAAAACATAGACAGCAAGAAGAGTCAGTTTTTTTGTAGTTAAGTCGGCATTGTGCCTTTTGTATGTAATTCCGATGCAATTTCTCTGTTTCATCGTCAATAAGGAGATCAGAGGGTTACAGAAAACCTGAAGTGAAGCATCGGAATCAATAACTAGTGTCACAGGAATGGTTCAAAACATAGATGGTAAGAAGAGTCAATTTTTCTTGTAGTTAAGTCGGCATTGTCGCTTTTCTCTTTAATTCCGATGCAATTTCTGTGTTTCGCGCGTCAATAAGAAGGTCCAAGGGATACAGCAAACCTGAAGTGAAGCATCGAATCCATAACTAGTGTCACAGGAATGGTTGAAAACATAAACAGTAAGAAGAGTCAGTTCTCTTGTACTTAGGCCGGCATTGGTGCATTTTGTATTTAATTCCGGAGCAATATCTGTGTTTTCTTCGTCAATAAGAAGGTCAGAGGAATACAGTAAACCTGAAGTGAAGAATCGGAATCTATAAGTAGTGTCTCAGGAATGGTTCAAAACATAGACAGTAAGAAGTGTCAGTCCTCCTGTACTTAAGTCGGCATTGTGCCTTTTGTAATTAATTCCGAAGCAATATCTGTGTTTCTTCGTCAATGAGAAGGTCAGAGGGATACAGTAAACCTGAAGTGAAGCATCGGAATCTATAACTAGTGTCACAGAAATGGTTCAAAACATAGACAGTAAGAAGAGCCAGTCTTCTTGTACTTGAGTCGGCATTGTGCCTTTTGTATTTAATGCCGATGCAATTTCTGTGCTTCATCGTCATAATAAAGGTCCAAGGGATACAGTAAACCTGAAGTGAATTATCGAATCTATAAATAGTGTCACAGGAATGGTTCAAGACATAGTGAGTAAGAAGAGTCAGTTTTATTGTACTTAAGTCGGCATTGTGCCTTTTGTATGTAATTCCGGTGCAATTTCTGTGTTACATCGTCAATAAGAAGGTCAGAGGGTTACAGTAAACCTGAAGTGAAGCATCGGAATCTATAACTAGTGGCACGGGAATGGTTCAAAAGCATAGACAGTAAGAAGAGTCAATTTTCTTGTAGTTAAGTCGGCATTGTCGCTTTTCTATTTATTTCCGATGCAATTTCTGTGTTTCGGCGTCAATAAGAAGGTCCAAGGGATACAATAAACCTGAAGTGAGGCATCGAAATCTAAAACCGTCTCACAGGAAAGGTTCAAAACATAGACAGTAAGAAGAGCCAGTCTTCTTGTACTTCAGTCGGCATTGTGCCATTTGTATTTAATTCCGATGTAATATCTTTCATCGTCAGTACGATGGTTAGAGGGATACAGCAAACCTGAAGTGAAGCATCGGAATCTATAACTGGTGTCACAGGAATGGTTCAAAACATAGACCGTAATAAGAGTCAGTCTTCTTGTACTTAAGTCGGCATTGTGCCTTTTGTATATAATACCGATGCAGTTTCTGCGTTCCATCGTCAATAACAAGGTCAGAGGGATACAGTAAACCTGAAGTGAAGCATCGGAATCTATAACTAGTGTCACAGGAATGGTTGAAAATATAAACAGTAAGAAGAGTCAGTTTTCTTGTACTTAGGTCGGCATTGTGCCTTTTGTATTTAATTCCGAATCAATATCTGTGTTTCTTTGTCAATAAGAAGGTCAGAGGGGTACAGTAAACCTGAAGTGAAGCATCGGAATGTATAAGTAGTGTCTCAGGAATGGTTCAAAACGTAGACAGTAAGAAGGGTCACTCTTCTTGTACTTAAATCGGCATTGTGCCTTTTATAATTAATTCCGAAGCAATATCTGTGTTTCTTCGTCAATGAGAAGGTCAGAGGGATACAGTAAACCTGAAGTGAAGCATCGAATCTATAACTACTGTCACAGAAATGGTTCAAATCATAGACAGTAAGAAGAGTCAGTCTTCTTGTACTTAAGTCGGCATTGTGCCTTTTGTATTTAATTCCGATGCAATTTACGTTTTTCATCGTCAACAAGAAGGTCAGAGGGATACAGTAAACCTGAAGTGAAGCATCGGAATCTATAACTAGGGGTCACAGGAACGGTTCAAAACATAGACAGTAAGAAGAGTTTGTTTTCTTGTCCTTATGTCGGCATTGTGCCTTTTGTATTTAATTCCGATGCAATTTCTGTGTTTCATTGTCAACCAGAAGGTCAGAGGGATACAGAAAACCTGAAGTGAAGCAACGGAATCTATTACTAGTGTCACAGGAATGGTTCAAAACATAGACAGCAAGAAGAGTCAGTTTTTTTGTAGTTAAGTCGGCATTGTGCCTTTTGTATGTAATTCCGATGCAATTTCTGTGTTTCATCGTCAATAAGGAGATCAGAGGGTTACAGAAAACCTGAAGTGAAGCATCGGAATCAATAACTAGTGTCACAGGAATGGTCCAAAACATAGACGGTAAGAAGAGTCAATTTTCTTGTAGTTAAGTCGGCATTGTTGCTTTTCTCTTTAATTCCGATGCAATTTCTGTGTTTCGGCGTCAATAAGAATGTCCAAGGGATACAGCAAACCTGAAGTGAAGCATCGGAATCCATAACTAGTGTCACAGGAATGGTTGAAAAGATAAACAGTAAGAAGAGTCAGTTCTCTTGTACTTAGGCCGGCATTGTGCATTTTGTATTTAATTCCGGAGCAATATCTGTGTTTCTTCGTCAATAAGAAGGTCAGAGGGATACAGTAAACCTGAAGTGAAGAATCGGAATCTATAAGTAGTGTCTCAGGAATGGTTCAAAACATAGACAGTAAGAAGTGTCAGTCTTCCTGTACTTAAGTCGGCATTGTGCCTTTTGTAATTAATTCCGAAGCAATATCTGAGTTTCTTCGTCAATGAGAAGGTCAGAGGGATACAGTAAACCTGAAGTGAAGCATCGGAATCTATAACTAGTGTCACAGAAATGGTTCAAAACATAGACAGTAAGAAGAGCCAGTCTTCTTGTACTTGAGTCGGCATTGTGCCTTTTGTATTTAATGCCGATGCAATTTCTGTGCTTCATCGTCAATAAAAAGGTCCAAGGGATACAGTAAACCTGAAGTGAAGCATCGGAATCTATAACTAGTGGCACAGGAATGGTTCAAAGCATAGACAGTAAGAAGAGTCAATTTTCTTGTAGTTAAGTCGGCATTGTCGCTTTTCTATTTATTTCCGATGCAATTTCTGTGTTTCGGCGTCAATAAGAAGGTCCAAGGGATACAATAAACCTGAAGTGAGGCATCGAAATCTAAAACCGGTCTCACAGGAAAGGTTCAAAACATAGACAGTAAGAAGAGCCAGTCTTCTTGTACTTCAGTCGGCATTGTGCCATTTGTATTTAATTCCGATGTAATATCTTTCATCGTCAGTACGATGGTCAGAGGGATACAGCAAACCTGAAGTGAAGCATCGGAATCTATAACTGGTGTCACAGGAATGGTTCAAAACATAGACCGTAATAAGAGTCAGTCTTCTTGTACTTAAGTCGGCATTGTGCCTTTTGTATATAATACCGATGCAGTTTCTGCGTTCCATCGTCAATAACAAGGTCAGAGGGATACAGTAAACCTGAAGTGAAGCATCGGAATCTATAACTAGTGTCACAGGAATGCTTCAAATCACAGAGAGTAAGAAGAGTCAGTCATTTTGTACTTAAGTCGGCATTGTGCAGTTTATATTTAATTCGGATGCAATTTCTGTGTTACATTGTCAATACGAAGGTCAGAGGGATACAGTAAACCTGAAGTGAAAAATCGGAATCTATAACTAGTGTCACAGGAATGTTGCAAACATAGACAGTAAGAAGAGTCAGTTTTCTTGTAATTAAGTCGGCATTGTGCCTTTGTATTTAATTCCGATGCAATTTCTGTGTTTCATCGTCAATAAGAAGGTCAGAGGGATACAGTAAACCTGAAGTGAATCATCGGAATCTATAACTAGTGTCACAGGAATGGTTCAAAACATAGATAGTAAGAAGAGTCAGTTTTCTTGTACTTAAGTCGTCATTCTGCCTTTTGTATATAAATCCCATGCAATTACTGTGTTTCATCGTCAATAAGAAGGTCAGTGGGATACAGTAAACCTGAAGTGAAGCATCGGAATATATAACTAGCGTCACAGGAATGGTTCAAAAGCTAGACAGTAAGAAGAGTCAATTTTCTTGTACTTTAGTCGGCATTGTGCCTTTTCTATTTAATTCCAATGCAATTTCTGTGTTTCGGCGTCAATAAGAAGGTCCAAGGGATACAGTAAACATGAAGTGAAGCATCGGAATCTTATACCGGTCTGAGAGGAACGGTTCAAAACATAGGCAGTAAGAAGAGCCAGTCTTCTTGTACATAAGTCGGCGTTGTTCCTTTTGTATTTAATTCCGATGCAATTTCTGTGTTTCATCGTCAATACGACGGTCAGAGGGATACAGTAAACCTGAAGTGAAGCATTGGAATCTATAACTAGTGGCACAGGAATGGTTCAAAGCATAGACAGTAAGAAGAGACAGTCTTCTAGTACCTAAGTCGGCATTGTGCCTTTTGTATTTAATTCCGATGCATTTTACGTGTTTCATCGACAATAAGAGGGTCAGAGGGATACAGTAAACCTGAAGTGATGCATCGGAATCCATAACTAGTGTCACAGGAATGGTTCAAATCATAGATATTAAGAAGAGTCTGTTTTCTTGTACTTAAGTCGGCATTGTGCCTTTTCTATTTAATTCCGATGCAATTTCTTTGTTTCATCGTCAATCACAAGGTCCAAGGGATACAGTAAACCTGAAGTGAAGCATCGGAATCTAAAACCGGTCTCACAGGAAAGGTTCAAAACGTAGACAGTATGAAGAGCTAGTCTTCTTGTACTTGAGTCGGCATTTTGCCTTTTGTATTATATTCCGATGCAATTTCTGTGTTTCATTGTCAGTACGACAGTCAGAGGTATACAGTAAACCAGAAGAGAAGCATCGAAATCTGAAACAAGTGTCACAGGAATGGTTCAAAACATAGACAGTAGGAAGGGTCAGTCTTCTTGTACTTAAGTTGGCATTGTGCCTTTTGTAATTTATTCCGAAGCAATATGTGTGTTTCTTCGTCAATAAGAAGGTCAGAGGGATACAGTAAACCTGCCGTTAAGCATTGGAATCTATAACTAGTCACAGAAATTATTCAAAACATAGACAGTAAGAAGAGCCAATCTTCTTGTACTTGAGTCGGCATTGTGCCTTTTGTATTTAATTCCGATGCAATTTCTGTGTTTCATCGCCAATAAGAAGGCCAGAGGGATACAGTAAACCTGAAGTGAAGCATCGGAATCTATAACTAGTGTCACGGGATTGGTTCAAAACATAGACAGTAAGAAGAGTCAGTCTTCTTGTACTTAAGTCGGCATTGTGCCTTTTGTATTTAATTCCTATGCAATTTACGTGTTTCATCGTCAATAAGAAGGTCAAAGGGATACAGTAAACCTGAAGTGAAGCATCGGAATCTATAACTAGTGTCACAGGAATGGTTCAAAACATTGACAGTAAGAAGAATCTGTTTTCTCTTACTTAAGTCGGCATTTTGCATTTTGTATTTAATTCCGATGCAATTTCAGTGTTTCATCGTCAATAAGAAGGTCACAGGGATACAGTAAACCTGAAGTGAAGCATCGGAATCTATAACTAGTGTCACAGGATTGGTTCAAAACATAGACAGTCAGAGTAGTCAGTCTTCTTGTACTTAAGTCGGCATTGTGCCTTTTGTATTTAATTCCTATGCAATTTACGTGTTTCATCGTCAATAAGAAGGTCAAAGGGATACAGTAAACCTGAAGTGAAGCATCCGAATCTATAACTAGTGTCACAGGAATGGTTCAAACATAGATAGTAAGAAAAGTCAGTTTTCTTGTACTTAAGTCGGCATTGTGCCTTTTGTATGTAATTCCGATGCAATTTCTGTATTTCATCGTCAACAAGAAGGTCAGAGGGAAACAGTAAACCTGAAGTGAAGCATCGGAATCTATAACTAGTGTCACAGGAATGGTTCAAAACATAGACAGTAAGGAGAGTCAATTTTCTGGTACTTAAGTCGGCATTGTGCCTTTTCTATTTAATTCCGATGCAATTTCAGTGATTCGTCGTCAATAAGAAGGTCCAAGGGATACAGTAAACCTGAAGTGAAGCATCGGAATCTAAAACCGGTCTCAGAGGAAAGGTTCAAAACGTAGGCAGTAAGAAGAGCCAGTCTTCTTGTACATGAGTCGGCATTGTGCCTTTTGTATTTAATTCCGATGCAATTTCTGTGTTTCATCGTCAATACGACGATCAGAGAGATACAGTAAACCTGAAGTGAAGCATCGGAATCTATAACTAGTGTCACAGGAATGGTTCAAAACATTGACAGTAAGAAGAGTCAGTCTTCTTGTACTTGAGTCAGCATTGTGCCATTTTTATTTAATTCCGATGCAATTTCTGTGTTTCATCGTCAGTACGACGGTCAGAGGGATACAGTGAACCTGAAGTGAAGCATCGGAATCTATAACTAGTGTCACAGGAATGGTTCAAAACATAGACAGTAAGAAGAGTCAGTCTTCTTGTACTTAAGTCGGCACTGTGCCTTTTGTATATAATTCCGATTCAATTTACGTGTTTCATCGTCAATAAGAAGGTCAAAGGGATACAGTAAACCTGAAGTGAAGCATCGGAATCTATAACTAGTGTCACAGGAATGGTTCAAAACATAGACAGTAAGAAGAGTCTGTTTTCTTGTACTTAAGTCGGCATTGTGCCTTTTGTATTTAATTCCGATGCAATTTCTGTGTTTCATCGTCAATAAGAAGGTCACAGGGATACAGTAAATCTGAAGTGAAGCATCGGAATCTATAACTAGTGTCACAGGAATGGTTCAAAGCGTAAACAGTAAGAAGAGTCTGTTTTCTTGTACTTAAGTCGGCATTGTGCCTTTTCTATTTAATTCCGATGCAATTTCTTTGTTTCATCGTCAATCACAAGGTCCAAGGGATACAGTAAACCTGAAGTGAAGCATCGGAATCTAAAACCGGTCTCACAGGAAAGGTTCAAAACATAGACAGTAAGAAGAGCCAGTCTTCTTGTACTTGAGTCGGCATTTTGCCTTTTGTATTATATTCCGATGCAATTTCTGTGTTTCATTGTCAGTACGACGGTCAGAGGGATACAGTAAACCAGAAGTGAAGCATCGATATCGGTAACAAGTGTCACAGGAATGGTTCAAAACATAGACAGTAAGAATTGTCAGTCTTCTTGTACTTAAGTTGGCATTGTGCCTTTTGTAATTTATTCCGAAGCAATATGTGTGTTTCCTCGTCAATAAGAAGGTCAGAGGGATACAGTAAACCTGCCGTGAAGCATTGGAATCTATAACTAGTGTCACAGGAATGGTTCAAAGCATAGACAGTAAGAAGAGTCAGTCTTCTTGTACTTAAGTCGGCATTGTGCCTTGTGTATATAATACCGATGCAATTTCTGTGTTTCATCGTCAATAAGAAGCTCCGAGGGATACAGTAAACCTGAAGTGAAGCATCGGAATCTATAACTAGTGTCGCAGGAATGGTTCAAAACATAGACAGTAAGACTAGTCAGTTTTCTTGTACTTAAGTCGGCATTGTGCCTTTTGTATTGAATTCCGATGCATTTTCTGTGTTTCATCGTCAATAAGAAGGTCAGATGGATACAGTAAACCTGAAGTGAAGCATCGGAATCTATTACTCGTGTCACAGGAATGGTTCAAAACATAGGGAGTAAGAAGAGTCAGTCTTTTTGTCCTTAAGTCGGCATTGTGCGTTTTGTATTTAATTCCGAAGCATTATCTGTGTTTCTTCGTCAATAAGAAGGTCAGAGGGATACAGTAAACCTGAAGTGAAGCATCGAAAACTGAAACAAGTGTCACAGGAATGGTTCAAAACATAGACAGTTATAAGGGTCAGTCTTCCTGTACTTAAGTTGGCATTGTGCCTTTTGTAATTTATTCCGAAGCAATATGTGTGTTTCTTCGTCACTAAGAAGGTCAGAGGGATACAGTAAACCTGCCGTGAAGCATTGGAATCTATAACTAGTCACAGAAATGGTTCAAAACATAGACAGTAAGAAGAGCCAGTCTTCTTGTACTTGAGTCGGCATTGTGCCTTTTGTATTTAATTCCGATGCAATTTCTGTGTTTCATCGTTAATAAGAAGGCCAGAGGGATACAGTAAACCTGAAGTGAAGCATCGGAATCTATAACTAGTGTCACAGGAATGGTTCAAAACATTGACAGTTAGAAGAGTCAGTCTTCTTGTACTTGAGTCGGCATTGTGCCATTTTTATTTAATTCCGATGCAATTTCTGTGTTTCATCGTCAGTACGACGGTCAGAGGGATACAGTGAACCTGAAGTGAAGCATCGGAATATATAACTAGTGTCACAGGAATGGTTCAAAACATAGACAATAAGAAGAGTCTGTTTTCTTGTACTTAAGTCGGCATTGTGCCTTTTGTATTTAATTCCGATGCAATTTCTGTGTTTCATCGTCAATAAGAAGGTCACAGGGATACAGTAAACCTGAAGTGAAGCATCGGAATCTATAACTAGTGTCACAGGAATGGTTCAAAGCGTAAACAGTAAGAAGAGTCTGTTTTCTTGTACTTCAGTCGGCATTATGCCTTTTCTATTTAATTCCGATGCAATTTCTTTGTTTCATCGTCAATCACAAGGTCCAAGGGATACAGTAAGCCTGAAATGAAGCATCGGAATCTAAAACCGGTCTCACAGGAAAGGTTCAAAACATAGACAGTAAGAAGAGCCAGTCTTCTAGTACTTGAGTCGGCATTTTGCCTTTTGTATTATATTCCGTTGCAATTTCTGTGTTTCATTGTCAGTACGACGGTCAGAGGGATACAGTGAACCAGAAGTGAAGCATCGATATCTGAAACAAGTGTCACAGGAATGGTTCAAAACATAGACAGTAGGAAGAGCCAGTCTTCTTGTACTTGAGTCGGCATTGTGCCTTTTGTATTTAATTCCGATGCAATTTCTGTGTTTCATCGTCAATAAGAAGGCCAGAGGGATACAGTAAACCTGAAGTGAAGCATCGGAATCTATAACTAGTGTCACAGGAATGGTTCAAAACATAGACAGTAAGAAGAGTCAATCTTCTTGTACTTAAGTCGGCATTGTGCCTTTTGTATTTAATTCCTATGCAATTTACGTGTTTCATCGTCAATAAGAAGGTCAAAGGGATACAGTAAACCTGAAGTGAAGCGTCGGAATCTATAACTAGTGTCACAGGAATGGTTCAAAACATTGACAGTAAGAAGAATCTGTTTTCTCTTACTTAAGTCGGCATTTTGCATTTTGTATTTAATTCCGATGCAATTTCTGTGTTTCATCGTCAATAAGAAGGTCACAGGGATACAGTAAACCTGAAGTGAAGCATCGGAATCTTTAACTAGTGTCACAGGAATGGTTCAAAACTTAAACAGTAAGAAGAGTCACTTTCCCTGTACTTAGGTCGGCATTGTGCCTTTTGTATTTAATTCCGATGCAATTTCTGTGTTACATTGTCAATAAGAGGGTCAGAGGGATACAGTAAACCTGAAGTGAAGCATCCGAATCTATAACTAGTGTCACAGGAATGGTTCAAAACATAGATAGTAAGAAAAGTCAGTTTTCTTGTACTTAAGTCGGCATTGTGCCTTTTGTATGTAATTCCGATGCAATTTCTGTATTTCATCGTCAACAAGAAGGTCAGAGGGAAACAGTAAACCTGAAGTGAAGCATCGGAATCTATAACTAGTGTCACAGGAATGGTTCAAAACATAGACAGTAAGAAGAGTCTGTTTTCTTGTACTTAAGTCGGCATTGTGCATTTTGTATTTAATTCCGATGCAATTTCTGTGTTTCATCGTCAATAAGAAGGTCACAGGGATACAGTAAACCTGAAGTGAAGCATCGGAATCTATAACTAGTGTCACAGGAATGGTTCAAAACATAGACAGTAAGAAGAGTCAGTCTTCTTGTACTGAAGTCGGCATTATGCCTTTTGTATTTAATTCCTATGCAATTTACGTGTTTCATCGTCAATAAGAAGGTCAAAGGGATACAGTAAACCTGAAGTGAAGTATCGGAATCTATAACTAGTGTCACAGGAATGGTTCAAAACATTGACAGTAAGAAGAATCTGTTTTCTCTTACTTAAGTCGGCATTTTGCATTTTGTATTTAATTCCGATGCAATTTCTGTGTTTCATCGTCAATAAGGAGGTCACAGGGATACAGTAAACCTGAAGTGAAGCATCGGAATCTTTAACTAGTGTCACAGGAATGGTTCAAAACTTAAACAGTAAGAAGAGTCACTTTTCCTGTACTTAGGTCGGCATTGTGCCTTTTGTATTTAATTCCGATGCAATTTCTGTGTTACATTGTCAATAAGAGTGTCAGAGGGATACAGTAAACCTGAAGTGAAGCATCCGAATCTATAACTAGTATCACAGGAATGGTTCAAAACATAGATAGTAAGAAAAGTCAGTTTTCTTGTACTTAAGTCGGCATTGTGCCTTTTGTATGTAATTCCGATGCAATTTCTGTATTTCATCGTCAACAAGAAGGTCAGAGGGAAACAGTAAACCTGAAGCATCGGAATCTATAACTAGTGTCACAGGAATGGTTCAAAACATAGACAGTAAGAAGAGTCAATTTTCCTGTACTTACGTCGGCATTGTGCCTTTTCTATTTAATTCCGATGCAATGTCAGTGATTCATCGTCAATAAGAAGGTCCAAGGGATACAGTAAACCTGAAGTGAAGCATCGGAATCTAAAACCGGTATCAGAGGAAAGGTTCAAAACATAGGCAGTAAGAAGAGCACGTCTTCTTGTACATGAGTCGGCATTGTGCCATTTTTATTTAATTCCGATGCAATTTCTGTGTTTCATCGTCAGTACGACGGTCAAAGGTATACAGTGAACCTGAAGTGAAGCATCGGAATCTATAACTAGTGTCACAGGAATGGTTCAAAACATAGACAGTAAGAAGAGTCAGTCTTCTTGTACTTAAGTCGGCATTGTGCCTTTTGTATATAATTCCGATTCAATTTACGTGTTTCATCGTCAATAAAAAGGTCAAAGGGATACAGCAAACCTGAAGTGAAGCATCGGAAACTATAACTAGTGTCACAGGAATCGTTCAAAACATAGACAGTAAGAAGAGTCAGTTTTCTTGTACTTAAGTCGGCATTGTGCCTTTTGTATTTAATTCCGATGCAATTTCTGTGTTTCATCGTCAATAAGAAGGTCACAGGGATACAGTAAACCTGAAGTGAAGCATCGGAATCTATAACAAGTGTCACAGGAATGGTTCAAAGCGTAAACAGCAAGAAGAGTCCGTTTTCTTGTACTTAAGTCGGCATTGTGCCTTTTGTATTTAATTCCGATGCAATTTCTGTGTTTCATCGTCAATAAGAAGGTCACAGGGATACAGTAAACCTGAAGTGAAGCATCGGAATCTATAACTAGTGTCACAGGAATGGTTCAAAGCGTAAACAGCAAGAAGAGTCCGTTTTCTTGTACTTAAGTCGGCATTGTGCCTTTTCTATTTAATTGCGATGCAATTTCTTTGTTTCATCGTCAATCACAAGGTCCAAGGGATACAGTAAACCTGAAGTGAAGCATCGGAATCTAAAACCGGTCTCACAGGAAAGGTTCAAATCATAGACAGTAAGAAGAGCCACTCTTCTTGTAATTGAATCGGCATTGTGCTTTTTGTATTTTATTCCGATGCAATTTCTGTGTTTCATTGTCAGTACGACGGTCAGAGGGATACAGTAAACCAGAAGTGAAGCATCGAAATCTGAAACAAGTGTCACAGGAATGGTTCAAAACATAGACAGTAAGAAGGGTCAGTCTCCTTGTACTTAAGTTGGCATTGTGCCTTTTGTAATTTATTCCGAAGCAATATGTGTGTTTCTTCGTCAATAAGAAGGTCAGAGGGATACAGTAAACCTGCCGTGAAGCATTGGAATCTATAACTAGTCACAGAAATGGTTCAAAACATAGACAGTAAGAAGAGCCAGTCTTCTTGTACTTGAGTCGGCATTGTGCCTTTTGTATTTAATTCCGATGCAATTTCTGTGTTTCATCGTCAATAAGAAGGCCAGAGGGATACAGTAAACCTGAAGTGAAGCATCGGAATCTATAACTAGTGTCACAGGAATGGTTCAAAACATAGACAGTAAGAAGAGTCAGACTTCATGTACTTAAGTCGGCATTGTGCCTTTTGTATTTAATTCCTATGCAATTTACGTGTTTCATCGTCAATAAGAAGGTCAAAGGGATACAGTAAACCTGAAGTGAAGCATCGGAATCTATAACTAGTGTCACAGGAATGGTTCAAAACATTGACAGTAAGAAGAATCTGTTTTCTCTTACTTAAGTCGGCATTGTGCCTTTTGTATGTAATTCCGATGCAATTTCTGTATTTCATCGTCAACAAGAAGGTCAGAGGGAAACAGTAAACCTGAAGCATCGGAATCTATAACTAGTGTCACAGGAATGGTTCAAAACATAGACAGTAAGAAGAGTCAATTTTCCTGTACTTACGTCGGCATTGTGCCTTTTCTATTTAATTCCGATGCAATGTCAGTGATTCATCGTCAATAAGAAGGTCCAAGGGATACAGTAAACCTGAAGTGAAGCATCGGAATCTAAAACCGGTATCAGAGGAAAGGTTCAAAACATAGGCAGTAAGAAGAGCACGTCTTCTTGTACATGAGTCGGCATTGTGCCATTTTTATTTAATTCCGATGCAATTTCTGTGTTTCATCGTCAGTACGACGGTCAAAGGTATACAGTGAACCTGAAGTGAAGCATCGGAATCTATAACTAGTGTCACAGGAATGGTTCAAAACATAGACAGTAAGAAGAGTCAGTCTTCTTGTACTTAAGTCGGCATTGTGCCTTTTGTATATAATTCCGATTCAATTTACGTGTTTCATCGTCAATAAAAAGGTCAAAGGGATACAGCAAACCTGAAGTGAAGCATCGGAAACTATAACTAGTGTCACAGGAATCGTTCAAAACATAGACAGTAAGAAGAGTCAGTTTTCTTGTACTTAAGTCGGCATTGTGCCTTTTGTATTTAATTCCGATGCAATTTCTGTGTTTCATCGTCAATAAGAAGGTCACAGGGATACAGTAAACCTGAAGTGAAGCATCGGAATCTATAACTAGTGTCACAGGAATGGTTCAAAGCGTAAACAGCAAGAAGAGTCCGTTTTCTTGTACTTAAGTCGGCATTGTGCCTTTTGTATTTAATTCCGATGCAATTTCTGTGTTTCATCGTCAATAAGAAGGTCACAGGGATACAGTAAACCTGAAGTGAAGCATCGGAATCTATAACTAGTGTCACAGGAATGGTTCAAAGCGTAAACAGCAAGAAGAGTCCGTTTTCTTGTACTTAAGTCGGCATTGTGCCTTTTCTATTTAATTGCGATGCAATTTCTTTGTTTCATCGTCAATCACAAGGTCCAAGGGATACAGTAAACCTGAAGTGAAGCATCGGAATCTAAAACCGGTCTCACAGGAAAGGTTCAAATCATAGACAGTAAGAAGAGCCACTCTTCTTGTAATTGAATCGGCATTGTGCTTTTTGTATTTTATTCCGATGCAATTTCTGTGTTTCATTGTCAGTACGACGGTCAGAGGGATACAGTAAACCAGAAGTGAAGCATCGAAATCTGAAACAAGTGTCACAGGAATGGTTCAAAACATAGACAGTAAGAAGGGTCAGTCTCCTTGTACTTAAGTTGGCATTGTGCCTTTTGTAATTTATTCCGAAGCAATATGTGTGTTTCTTCGTCAATAAGAAGGTCAGAGGGATACAGTAAACCTGCCGTGAAGCATTGGAATCTATAACTAGTCACAGAAATGGTTCAAAACATAGACAGTAAGAAGAGCCAGTCTTCTTGTACTTGAGTCGGCATTGTGCCTTTTGTATTTAATTCCGATGCAATTTCTGTGTTTCATCGTCAATAAGAAGGCCAGAGGGATACAGTAAACCTGAAGTGAAGCATCGGAATCTATAACTAGTGTCACAGGAATGGTTCAAAACATAGACAGTAAGAAGAGTCAGACTTCATGTACTTAAGTCGGCATTGTGCCTTTTGTATTTAATTCCTATGCAATTTACGTGTTTCATCGTCAATAAGAAGGTCAAAGGGATACAGTAAACCTGAAGTGAAGCATCGGAATCTATAACTAGTGTCACAGGAATGGTTCAAAACATTGACAGTAAGAAGAATCTGTTTTCTCTTACTTAAGTCGGCATTTTGCATTTTGTATTTAATTCCGATGCAATTTCTGTGTTTCATCGTCAATAAGGAGGTCACAGGGATACAGTAAACCTGAAGTGAAGCATCGGAATCTTTAACTAGTGTCACAGGAATGGCTCAAAACTTAAACAGTAAGAAGAGTCACTTTTCCTGTACTTAGGTCGGCATTGTGCCTTTTGTATTTAATTCCGATGCAATTTCTGTGTTAATTTGTCAATAAGAGGGTCAGAGGGATACAGTAAACCTGAAGTGAAGCATCCGAATCTATAACCAGTGTCACAGGAATGGTTCAAAACATAGATTGTAAGAAAAGTCAGTTTTCTTGTACTTAAGTCGGCATTGTGCCTTTTGTATGTAATTCCGATGCAATTTCTGTATTTCATCGTCAACAAGAAGGTCAGAGGGAAACAGTAAACCTGAAGTGAAGCATCGGAATCTATAACTAGTGTCACAGGAATGGTTCAAAACATAGACAGTAAGAAGAGTCAATTTTCTTGTACTTACGTCGGCATTGTGCCTTTTCTATTTAATTCCGATGCAATTTCAGTGATTCATCGTCAATAAGAAGGTCCAAGGGATACAGTAAACCTGAAGTGAAGCATCGGAATCTAAAACCGGTCTCAGAGGAAAGGTTCAAAACATAGGCAGTAAGAAGAGCCAGTCTTCTTGTACATGAGTCGGCATTGTGCCTTTTGTATTTAATTCCGATGCAATTTCTGTGTTTCATCGACAATACGACGATCAGAGGGATACAGTAAACCTGAAGTGAAGCATCGGAATCTATAACTAGTGTCACAGGAATGGTTCAAAACATTGACAGTAAGAAGAGTCAGTCTTCTTGTTCTTGAGTCGGCATTGTGCCATTTTTATTTAATTCCGATGCAATTTCTGTGTTTCATCGTCAGTACGACGGTCAGAGGGATAGAGTGAACCTGAAGTGAAGCATCGGAATCTATAACTAGTGTCACAGGAATGGTTCAAAACATAGACAGTAAGAAGAGTCAGTCTTCTTGTACTTAAGTCGGCATTGTGCCTTTTGTATATAATTCCGATTCAATTTACGTGTTTCATCGTCAATAAGAAGGTCAAAGGGATACAGTAAACCTGAAGTGAAGCATCGGAAACTATAACTAGTGTCACAGGAATGGTTCAAAACATAGGCAGTAAGAAGAGTCAGTTTTCTGGTACTTAAGTCGGCATTGTGCCTTTTGTATTTAATTCCGATGCAATTTCTGTGTTTCATCGTCAATAAGAAGGTCACAGGGATACAGTAAACCTGAAGTGAAGCATCGGAATCTATAACTAGTGTCACAGGAATGGTTCAAAGCGTAAACAGTAAGAAGAGTCTGTTTTCTTGTACTTAAGTCGGCATTGTGCCTTTTCTATTTAATTTCGATGCAATTTCTTTGTTTCATCGTCAATCACAAGGTCCAAGGGATACAGTAAACCTGAAGTGAAGCATCGGAATCTAAAACCGGTCTCACAGGAAAGGTTCAAATCATAGACAGTAAGAAGAGCCACTCTTCTTGTACTTGAGTCGGCATTGTGCTTTTTGTATTTTATTCCGATGCAATTTCTGTGTTTCATTGTCAGTACGACGGTCAGAGGGATACAGTAAACCTGAAGTGAAGCATCGGAATCTATAACTAGTGTCACAGGAATGGTTCAAAGCGTAAACAGTAAGAAGAGTCTGTTTTCTTGTACTTAAGTCGGCATTGTGCCTTTTCTATTTAATTCCGATGCAATTTCTTTGTTTCATCGTCAATCACAAGGTCCAAGGGATACAGTAAACCTGAAGTGAAGCATCGGAATCTAAAACCGGTCTCACAGGAAAGGTTCAAGTCATAGACAGTAAAAAGAGCCACTCTTCTTGTACTTGAGTCGGCATTGTGTTTTTGTATTTTATTCCGATGCAATTTCTGTGTTTCATTGTCAGTACGACGGTCAGAGGGATACAGTAAACCAGAAGTGAAGCATCGAAATCTGAAACAAGTGTCACAGGAATGGTTCAAAACATAGACAGTAAGAAGGGTCAGTCTTCTTGTACTTAAGTTGGCATTGTGCCTTTTGTAAATTATTCCGAAGCAATATGTGCGTTTCTTCGTCAATAAGAAGGTCAGAGGGATACAGTAAACCTGCCGTGAAGCATTGGAATCTATAACTAGTCACAGAAATGGTTCAAAACATAGACAGTAAGAAGAGCCAGTCTACTTGTACTTGAGTCGGCATTGTGCCTTTTGTATTTAATTCCGATGCAATTTCTGTGTTTCATCGTCAATAAGAAGGCCAGAGGGATACAGTAAACCTGAAGTGAAGCATCGGAATCTATAACTAGTGTCACAGGAATGGTTCAAAACATAGACAGTAAGAAGAGTCAGTCTTCTTGTACTTAAGTCGGCATTGTGCCTTTTGTATTTAATTCCTATGCAATTTACGTGTTTCATCGTCAATAAGAAGGTCAAAGGGATACAGTAAACCTGAAGTGAAGCATCGGAATCTATAACTAGTGTCACAGGAATGGTTCAAAACATTGACAGTAAGAAGAATCTGTTTTCTCTTACTTAAGTCGGCATTTTGCATTTTGTATTTAATTCCGATGCAATTTCTGTGTTTCATCGTCAATAAGGAGGTCACAGGGATACAGTAAACCTGAAGTGAAGCATCGGAATCTTTAACTAGTGTCACAGGAATGGTTCAAAACTTAAACAGTAAGAAGAGTCACTTTTCCTGTACTTAGGTCGGCATTGTGCCTTTTGTATTTAATTCCGATGCAATTTCTGTGTTACATTGTCAATAAGAGGGTCAGAGGGATACAGTAAACCTGAAGTGAAGCATCCGAATCTATAACTAGTGTCACAGGAATGGTTCAAAACATAGATAGTAAGAAAAGTCAGTTTTCTTGTACTTAAGTCGGCGTTGTGCCTTTTGTATGTAATTCCGATGCAATTTCTGTATTTCATCGTCAACAAGAAGGTCAGAGTGAAACAGTAAACCTGAAGTGAAGCATCGGAATCTATAACTAGTGTCACAGGAATGGTTCAAAACATAGACAGTAAGAAGAGTCAATTTTCTTGTACTTACGTCGGCATTGTGCCTTTTCTATTTAATTCCGATGCAATTTCAGTGATTCATCGTCAATAGGAAGGTCCAAGGGATATAGTAAACCTGAAGTGAAGCATCGGAATCTAAAACCGGTCTCAGAGGAAAGGTTCAAAACATAGGCAGTAAGAAGAGCCAGTCTTCTTGTACATGAGTCGGCATTGTGCCTTTTGTATTTAATTCCGATGCAATTTCTGTGTTTCATCGACAATACGACGATCAGAGGGATACAGTAAACCTGAAGTGAAGCATCGGAATCTATAACTAGTGTCACAGGAATGGTTCAAAACATTGACAGTAAGAAGAGTCAGTCTTCTTGTTCTTGAGTCGGCATTGTGCCATTTTTATTTAATTCCGATGCAATTTCTGTGTTTCATCGTCAGTACGACGGTCAGAGGGTTACAGTGAACCTGAAGTGAAGCATCGGAATCTATAACTAGTGTCACAGGAATGGTTCAAACATAGACAGTAAGAAGAGTCAGTCTTCTTGTACTTAAGTCGGCATTGTGCCTTTTGTATATAATTCCGATTCAATTTACGTGTTTCATCGTCAATAAGAAGGTCAAAGGGATACAGTAAACCTGAAGTGAAGTATCGGAAACTATAACTAGTGTCACAGGAATGGTTCAAATCATAGACAGTAAGAAGAGTCAGTTTTCTTGTACTTAAGTCGGCATTGTGCCTTTTGTATTTAATTCCGATGCAATTTCTGTGTTTCATCGTCAATAAGAAGGTCACAGGGATACAGTAAACCTGAAGTGAAGCATCGGAATCTATAACTAGTGTCACAGGAATGGTTCAAAGCGTAAACAGTAAGAAGAGTCTGTTTTCTTGTACTTAAGTCGGCATTGTGCCTTTTCTATTTAATTCCGATGCAATTTCTTTGTTTCATCGTCAATCACAAGGTCCAAGGGATACAGTAAACCTGAAGTGAAGCATCGGAATCTAAAACCGGTCTCACAGGAAAGGTTCAAATCATAGACAGTAAGAAGAGCCACTCTTCTTGTACTTGAGTCGGCATTGTGCTTTTTGTATTTTATTCCGATGCAATTTCTGTGTTTCATTGTCAGTACGACGGTCAGAGGGATACAGTAAACCAGAAGTGAAGCATCGAAATCTGAAACAAGTGTCACAGGAATGGTTCAAAACATAGACAGTAAGAAGGGTCAGTCTTCTTGTACTTAAGTTGGCATTGTGCCTTTTGTAATTTATTCCGAAGCAATATGTGTGTTTCTTCGTCAATAAGAAGGTCAGAGGGATACAGTAAACCTGCCGTGAAGCATTGGAATCTATAACTAGTCACAGAAATGGTTCAAAACATAGACAGTAAGAAGAGCCAGTCTTCTTGTACTTGAGTCGGCATTGTGCCTTTTGTATTTAATTCCGATGCAATTTCTGTGTTTCATCGTCAATAAGAAGGCCAGAGGGATACAGTAAACCTGAAGTGAAGCATCGGAATCTATAACTAGTGTCACAGGAATGGTTCAAAACATAGACAGTAAGAAGAGTCAGTCTTCTTGTACTTAAGTCGGCATTGTGCCTTTTGTATTTAATTCCTATGCAATTTACGTGTTTCATCGTCAATAAGAAGGTCAAAGGGATACAGTAAACCTGAAGTGAAGCATCGGAATCTATAACTAGTGTCACAGGAATGGTTCAAAACATTGACAGTAAGAAGAATCTGTTTTCTCTTACTTAAGTCGGCATTTTGCATTTTGTATTTAATTCCGATGCAATTTCTGTGTTTCATCGTCAATAAGGAGGTCACAGGGATACAGTAAACCTGAAGTGAAGCATCGGAATCTTTAACTAGTGTCACAGGAATGGTTCAAAACTTAAATAGAAAGAAGAGTCACTTTTCCTGTACTTAGGTCGGCATTGTGCATTTTGTATTTAATTCCGATGCAATTTCTGTGTTACATTGTCAATAAGAGGGTCAGAGGGATACAGTAAACCTGAAGTGAAGCATCCGAATCTATAACTAGTGTCACAGGAATGGTTCAAAACATAGATAGTAAGAAAAGTCAGTTTTCTTGTACTTAAGTCGGCGTTGTGCCTTTTGTATGTAATTCCGATGCAATTTCTGTATTTCATCGTCAACAAGAAGGTCAGAGTGAAACAGTAAACCTGAAGTGAAGCATCGGAATCTATAACTAGTGTCACAGGTATGGTTCAAAACATAGACAGTAAGAAGAGTCAATTTTCTTGTACTTACGTCGGCATTGTGCCTTTTCTATTTAATTCCGATGCAATTTCAGTGATTCATCGTCAATAAGAAGGTCCAAGGGATACAGTAAACCTGAAGTGAAGCATCGGAATCTAAAACCGGTCTCAGAGGAAAGGTTCAAAACATAGGCAGTAAGAAGAGCCAGTCTTCTTGTACATGAGTCGGCATTGTGCCTTTTGTATTTAATTCCGATGCAATTTCTGTGTTTCATCGACAATACGACGATAGGAGGGATACAGTAAACCTGAAGTGAAGCATCGGAATCTATAACTAGTGTCACAGGAATGGTTCAAAACATTGACAGTAAGAAGAGTCAGTCTTCTTGTTCTTGAGTCGGCATTGTGCCATTTTTATTTAATTCCGATGCAATTTCTGTGTTTCATCGTCAGTACGACGGTCAGAGGGATACAGTGAACCTGAAGTGAAGCATCGGAATCTATAACTAGTGTCACAGGAATGGTTCAAAACATAGACAGTAAGAAGAGTCAGTCTTCTTGTACTTAAGTCGGCATTGTGCCTTTTGTATATAATTCCGATTCAGTTTACGTGTTTCATCGTCAATAAGAAGGTCAAAGGGATACAGTAAACCTGAAGTGAAGCATCGGAAACTATAACTAGTGTCACAGGAATGGTTCAAAACATAGACAGTAAGAAGAGTCAGTTTTCTTGTACTTAAGTCGGCATTGTGCCTTTTGTATTTAATTCCGATGCAATTTCTGTGTTTCATCGTCAATAAGAAGGTCACAGGGATACAGTAAACCTGAAGTGAAGCATCGGAATCTATAACTAGTGTCACAGGAATGGTTCAAAACGTAAACAGTAAGAAGAGTCTGTTTTCTTGTACTTAAGTCGGCATTGTGCCTTTTCTATTTAATTCCGATGCAATTTCTTTGTTTCATCGTCAATCACAAGGTCCAAGGGATACAGTAAACCTGAAGTGAAGCATCGGAATCTAAAACCGGTCTCACGGGAAAGGTTCAAATTATAGACAGTAAGAAGAGCCACTCTTCTTGTACTTGAGTCGGCATTGTGCTTTTTGTATTTTATTCCGATGCAATTTCTGTGTTTCATTGTCAGTACGACGGTCAGAGGGATACAGTAAACCAGAAGTGAAGCATCGGAATCTACAACTAGTGTCACAGGAATGGTTCAAAGCATAGACAGTAAGAAGAGTCAGTCTTCTTGTACTTAAGTCGGCATTGTGCCTTGTGTATATAATACCGATGCAATTTCTGTGTTTCATCGTCAATAAGAAGCTCCGAGGGATACAGTAAACCTGAAGTGAAGCATCGGAATCTATAACTAGTGTCACAGGAATGGTTCAAATCATTGACAGTAAGAAGAGTCAGTCTTCTTGTACTTGAGTCGGCATTGTGCCATTTTTATTTAATTCCGATGCAATTTCTGTGTTTCATCGTCTGTACGACGGTCAGAGGGATACAGTGAACCTGAAGTGAAGCATCGGAATCTATAACTAGTGTCACAGGAATGGTTCAAAACATAGACAGTAAGAAGTGTCAGTCTTCTTGTACTTAAGTCGGCATTGTGCCTTTTGTATATAATTCCGATTCAATTTACGTGTTTCATCGTCAATAAGAAGGTCAAAGGGATACAGTAAACCTGGAGTGAAGCATCGGAATCTATAACTGGTGTCACAGGCATGGTACAAAACATAGACATTAAGAAGAGTCTGTTTTCTTGTACTTAAGTCGGCATTGTGCCTTTTGTATTGATTTCCGATGCATTTTCTGTGTTTCATCGTCAATAAGAAGGTCAGATGGATACAGTAAACCTGAAGTGAAGCATCGGAATCTATTACTAGTGTCACAGGAATGGTTCAAAGCATAGGGAGTAAGAAGAGTCAGTCTTTTTGTCCTTAAGTCGGCATTGTGCGTTTTGTATTTAATTCCGAAGCAATATCTGTGTTTCTTCGTCAATAAGAAGGTCAGAGAGATACAGTAAACCTGAAGTGAAGCATCGAAATCTGAAACAAGTGTCACAGGAATGGTTCAAACCATAGACAGTAAGAAGGGTCAGTCTTCTTGTACTTAAGATGGCATTGTGCCTTTTGTAATTTATTCCGAAGCAATATGTGTGTTTCTTCGTCAATAAGAAGGTCAGAGGGATACAGTAAACCTGCCGTGAAGCATTGGAATCTATAACTAGTCACAGAAATGGTTCAAAACATAGACAGTAAGAGGAGCCAGTCTTCTTGTACTTGAGTCGGCATTGTGCCTTTTGTATTTAATTCCGATGCAATTTCTGTGTTTCATCGTTAATACGAAGGCCAGAGGGATACAGTAAACCTGAAGTGAAGCATCGGAATCTATAACTAGTGTCACAGGAATGGTTCAAAACATAGACAGTAAGAAGAGTCAGTCTTCTTGTACTTAAGTCGGCATTGTGCCTTTTGTATTTAATTCCTACGCAATTTACGTGTTTCATCGTCAATAAGAAGGTCAAAGGGATAAAGTAACCCTGAAGTGAAGCATCGGAATCTATAACTAGTGTCACAGGAATGGTTCAAAACATAGACAGTAAGAAGAATCTGTTTTCTCTTACTTAAGTCGGCATTTTGCATTTTGTATTTAATTCCGATGCAATTTCTGTGTTTCATCGTCAATACGAAGGTCACAGGGATGCAGTAAACCTGAAGTGAAGCATCGGAATCTTTAACTAGTGTCACAGGAATGGTTCAAAACTTAAACAGTAAGAAGAGTCACTTTTCCTGTACTTAGGTCGGCATTGTGCCTTTTGTATTTAATTCCGATGCAATTTCTGTGTTACATTGTCAATAAGAGGGTCAGAGGGATACAGTAAACCTGAAGTGAAGCATCCGAATCTATAACTAGTGTCACAAGAATGGTTCAAAACATAGATAGTAAGAAAAGTCAGTTTTCTTGTACTTAAGTCGGCATTGTGCCTTTTGTATGTAATTCCGATGCAATTTCTGTATTTCATCGTCAACAAGAAGGTCAGAAGGAAACAGTAAACCTGAAGTGAAGCATCGGAATCTATAACTAGTGTCACAGGAATGGTTCAAAACATAGACAGTAAGAAGAGTCAATTTTCTTGTACTTAAGTCGGCATTGTGCCTTTTCTATTTAATTCCGATGCAATTTCAGTGATTCGTCGTCAATAAGAAGGTCCAAGGGATACAGTAAACCAGAAGTGAAGCATCGGAATCTAAAACCGGTCTCAGAGGAAAGGTTCAAAACATAGGCAGTAAGAAGAGCCAGTCTCCTTGTACATGAGTCGGCATTGTGCCTTTTGTATTTAATTCCGATGCAATTTCTGTGTTTCATCGTCAATACGACGATCAGAGGGATACAGTATACCTGAAGTGAAGCATCGGAATCTATAACTAGTGTCACAGGAATGGTTCAAAACATTGACAGTAAGGAGAGTCAGTCTTCTTGTACTTGAGTCGGATTGTGCCATTTTTATTTAATTCCGATGCAATTTCTGTGATTCATCGTCAGTACGACGGTCAGAGGGATACAGTGAATCTGAAGTGAAGCATCGCAATCCATAACTAGTGTCACAGGAATGGTTCAAAACATAGACAGTAAGAAGAGTCAGTCTTCTTGTACTTAAGTCGGCATAGTGCCTTTTGTATTTAATTCCGATTCAATTTACGTGTTTCATCGTCAATAAGAAGGTCAAAGGGATACAGTAAACCTGAAGTGAAGCATCGGAATTCATAACTAGTGTCACAGGAATGGTTCAAAACATAGACAGTAAGACGAGTCTGTTTTCTTGTACTTAAGTCGGCATTGTGCCTTTTGTATATAATTCCGATGCAATCTCTGTGTTTCATCGTCAATAAGAAGGTCACAGGGATACAGTAAACCTGAAGGGAAGCATCGGAATCTATAACTAGTGTCACAGGAATGGTTCAAAACATAGACAGTAAGAAGAGTCAGTATTCTTGTACTTAAGTCGGCATTGTGCCTTTTGTATTTAATTCTGATGCAATTTACGTGTCTCATCGTCAACAAGAAGGTCAGAGGGATACAGTAAACCTGAAGTGAAGCATCGGAATCTATAACTAGTGTCACAGGAATGGTTCAAAGCATAGACAGTAAGAAGAGTCAGTTTTCTTGTACTTAAGTCGGCATTGTGCCTTTTGTATGTAATTCCGATGCAATTTCTGTGTTTCATCGTCAATAAGAAGATCAGAGGGTTACAGAAAACCTGAAGTGAAGCATCAGAATCAATAACTAGTGTCACAGGAATGGTTCAAAACATAGACGGTAAGAAGAGTCAATTTTCTTGTAGTTAAGTAGGCATTGTCGCTTTTCTCTTTAATTCCGATGCAATTTCTGTGTTTCGGCGTCAATAAGAAGGTCCAAGGGATACAGTAAACCTGAAGTGAACCATCGGAATCCATAACTAGTGTCACAGGAATGGTTGAAAACATAAACAGTAAGAAGAGTCAGTTCTCTTGTACTTAGGCCGGCCTTGTGCCTTTTGTATTTAATTCCGGAGCAATATCTGTGTTTCTTTGTCAATAAGAAGGTCAGAGGGATACAGTAAACCTGAAGTGAAGAATCGGAATCTATAAGTAGTGTCTCAGGAATGGTTCAAAACATAGACAGTAAGAAGTGTCAGTCTTCCTGTACTTAAGTCGGCATTGTGCCTTTTGTAATTAATTTCGAAGCAATATCTGTGTTTCTTCGTCAATGAGAAGGTCAGAGGGATACAGTAAACCTGAAGTGAAGCATCGTAATCTATAACTAGTGTCACAGGAATGGTTCAAAACAAACACAGTAAGAAGAGTCAGTCTTCTTGTACTTAAGTCGGCATTGTGCCTTTTGTATTTAATTCCGATGCAATTTACGTGTTTCATCGTCAACAAGAAGGTCAGACGGATACAGTAAACCTGATGTGAATTATCGGAATCTATAAATAGTGTCACAGGAATGGTTCAAAACATAGTGAGTAAGAAGAGTCAGTTTTCTTGTACTTAAGTCGGCATTGTGCCTTTTGTATGTAATTCCGAATCAATTTCTGTGTTTCATCGTCAATAAGAAGGTCAGAGGGTTACAGTAAACCTGAAGTGAAGCATCGGAATCTATAACTAGTGTCACAGGAATGGTTCAAAACATAGACAGTAAGAAGAGTCAATTTTCTTGTAGTTAAGTCGGCATTGTCGCTTTTCTATTTACTTCCGATGCTATTTCTGTGTTTCGGCGTCAATAAGAAGGTCCAAGGGATACAGTAAACCTGAAGTGAAGCATCGGAATCTAAAACTGGTCTCAGAGGAGAGGTTCAAAACATAGGCAGTAAGAAGAGCCAGTCTTCTTGTACATGAGTCGGCATTGTGCCTTTTGTATTTAATTCCGATGCAATATTTGTGTTTCATCGTCAATAAGAAGGTCAGCTGGATACAGTAAACCAGAAGTGAAGCATCGGAATCTATAACTAGTGTCACAGGAATGGTTCAAAACATAGAGAGTAAGAAGAGTCAGCCTTCTTGTACTTGAGTCGGCATTGTGCCTTTTGTACTTAATTCCGATTCAATTTCATTGTTTCATCGTCAATACGACGGTCATAGGGATACAATAAGCCTCAAGTGAGGCATCGAAATCTAAAACCGGTCTCACAGGAAAGGTTCAAAACATAGACAGTAAGAAGAGCCAGTCTTCTTGTACTTCAGTCGGCATTGTGCCATTTGTATTTAATTCCGATGTAATATCTGTGTTTCATCGTCAGTACGATGGTCAGAGGGATACAGCAAACCTGAAGTGAAGCATCGGAATCTGAAACAAGTGTCACAGGAATGGTCAAAACATAGACAGTAAGAAGGGTCAGTCTTCTTGTACTTAAGTTGGCATTGTGCATTTTATAATTTATTCCGAAGCAATATGTGTGTTTCTTCGTCAATAAGAAGGTCAGAGGGATACAGTAAACCTGCCGTGAAGCATTGGAATCTATAACTAGTCACAGAAATGGTTCAAAACATAGACAGTAAGAAGAGCCAGTCTTCTTGTACTTGAGTCGGCATTTTGCCTTTTGTATTATATTCCGATGCAATTTCTGTGTTTCATTGTCAGTACGACGGTCAGAGGGATACAGTAAACCAGAAGTGAAGCATCGGAATCTACAACTAGTGTCACAGGAATGGTTCAAAGCATAGACAGTAAGAAGAGTCAGTCTTCTTGTACTTAAGTCGGCATTGTGCCTTGTGTATATAATACCGATGCAATTTCTGTGTTTCATCGTCAATAACAAGCTCCGAGGGATACAGTAAACCTGAAGTGAAGCATCGGAATCTATAACTAGTGTCACAGGAATGGTTCAAAACATAGACAGTAAGACTAGTCAGTTTTCTTGTTCTTAAGTCGGCATTGTGCCTTTTGTATTGAATTCCGATGCATTTTCTGTGTTTCATTGTCAATAAGAAGGTCAGATGGATACAGTAAACCTGAAGTGAAGCATCGGAATCTATTACTAGTGTCACAGGAATGGTTCAAAGCATAGGGAGTAAGACGAGTCAGTCTTTTTGTCCTTAAGTCGGCATTGTGCGTTTTGTTTTTAATTCCGAAGCAATATCTGTGTTTCTTCGTCAATAAGAAGGTCAGAGGGATACAGTAAACCTGAAGTGAAGCATCGATATCTGAAACAAGTGTCACAGCAATGGTCAAAACATAGACAGTAAGAAGGGTCAGTCTTCTTGTACTTAAGTTGGCATTGTGCATTTTATAATTTATTCCGAAGCAATATGTGTGTTTCTTCGTCAATAAGAAGGTCAGAGGGATACAGTAAACCTGCCGTGAAGCATTGGAATCTATAACTAGTCACAGAAATGGTTCAAAACATAGACAGTAAGAAGAGCCAGTCTTCTTGTACTTGAGTCGGCATTGTGCCTTTTGTATTTAATTCCGATGCAATTTCTGTGTTTCATCGTCAATAAGAAGGCCAGAGGGATACAGTAAACCTGAAGTGAAGCATCGGAACCTATAACTAGTGTCACAGGAATGGTTCAAAACATAGACAGTAAGAAGAGTCAGTCTTCTTGTAATTAAGTCGGCATTGTGCCTTTTGTATTTAATTCCTATGCAATTTACGTGTTTCATCGTCAATAAGAAGGTCAAAGGGATACAGTAAACCTGAAGTGAAGCATCGGAATCTATAACTAGTGTCACAGGAATGGTTCAAAACATAGACAGTAAGAAGAATCTGTTTTCTCTTACTTAAGTCGGCATTTTGCATTTTGTATTTAATTCCGATGCAATTTCTGTGTTTCATCGTCAATAAGAAGGTCACAGGGATACAGTAAACCTGAAGTGAAGCATCGGAATCTTTAACTAGTGTCACAGGAATGGTTCAAAACTTAAACCGTAAGAAGAGTCACTTTTCCTGTACTGAGGTCGGCATTGTGCCTTTTGTATTTAATTCCGATGCAATTTCTGTGTTACATTGTCAATAAGAGGGTCAGAGGGATACAGTAAACCTGAAGTGAAGCATCCGAATCTATAACTAGTGTCACAGGAATGGTTCAAAACATAGATAGTAAGAAAAGTCAGTTTTCTTGTACTTATGTCGGCATTGTGCCTTTTGTATGTAATTCCGATGCAATTTCTGTATTTCATCGTCAACAAGAAGGTCAGAGGGAAACAGTAAACCTGAAGTGAAGCATCGGAATCTATAACTAGTGTCACAGGAATCGTTCAAAACATAGACAGTAAGAAGAGACAATTTTCTAGTACTTAAGTCGGCATTGTGCCTTTTCTATTTAATTCCGATGCAATTTCAGTGATTCGTCGTCAATAAGAAGGTCCAAGGGATACAGTAAACCTGAAGTGAAGCATCGGAATCTAAAACCGGTCTCAGAGGAAAGGTTCAAAACATAGGCAGTAAGAAGAGCCAGTCTTCTTGTACATGAGTCGGCATTTTGCCTTTTGTATTGAATTCCGATGCAATTTCTGTGTTTCATCTTCAATACGGCGATCAGAGGGATACAGTAAACCTGAAGTGAAGCATCGGAATCTATAACTAGTGTGACAGGAATGGCTCAAAACATTGACAGTAAGAAGAGTCAGTCTTCTTGTACTTGAGTCGGCATTGTGCCATTTTTATTTAATTCCGATGCAATTTCTGTGTTTCATCGTCAGTACGACGGACAGAGGGATACAGTGAACCTGAAGTGAAGCATCGGAATCTATAACTAGTGTCACAGGAATGGTTCAAAACATAGACAGTAAGAAGAGTCAGTCTCCTTGTACTTGAGTCGGCATTGTGCCTTTTGTATTTAATTCCGATGCAATTTCTGTGTTTCATCGTCAATAAGAAGGCCAGAGGGATACAGTAAACCTGAAGTGAAGCATCGGAATCTATAACTAGTGTCACAGGAATGGTTCAAAACATAGACAGTAAGAGAGTCAGTCTCCTTGTACTTAAGTCGGCATTGTGCCTTTTTTATTTAATTCCTATGCAATTTACGTGTTTCATCGTCAATAAGAAGGTCAAAGGGATACAGTAAACCTGAAGTGAAGCATCGGAATCTATAACTAGTGCCACAGGAATGGTTCAAAACATAGACAGTAAGTAGAGTCAATTTTCTTGTAGTTAAGTCGGCATTGTCGCTTTTCTATTTACTTCCGATGCTATTTCTGTGTTTCGGCGTCAATAAGAAGGTCCAAGGGATACAGTAAACCTGAAGTGAAGCATCGGAATCTAAAACTGGTCTCAGAGGAGAGGTTCAAAACATAGGCAGTAAGAAGAGCCAGTCTTCTTGTACATGAGTCGGCATTGTGCCTTTTGTATTTAATTCCGATGCAATATTTGTGTTTCATCGTCAATAAGAAGGTCAGCTGGATACAGTAAACCAGAAGTGAAGCATCGGAATCTATAACTAGTGTCACAGGAATGGTTCAAAACATAGAGAGTAAGAAGAGTCAGCCTTCTTGTACTTGAGTCGGCATTGTGCCTTTTGTACTTAATTCCGATTCAATTTCAATGTTTCATCGTCAATACGACGGTCATAGGGATACAATAAGCCTCAAGTGAGGCATCGAAATCTAAAACCGGTCTCACAGGAAAGGTTCAAAACATAGACAGTAAGAAGAGCCAGTCTTCTTGTACTTCAGTCGGCATTGTGCCATTTGTATTTAATTCCGATGTAATATCTGTGTTTCATCGTCAGTACGATGGTCAGAGGGATACAGCAAACCTGAAGTGAAGCATCGGAATCTGAAACAAGTGTCACAGGAATGGTCAAAACATAGACAGTAAGAAGGGTCAGTCTTCTTGTACTTAAGTTGGCATTGTGCATTTTATAATATATTCCGAAGCAATATGTGTGTTTCTTCGTCAATAAGAAGGTCAGAGGGATACAGTAAACCTGCCGTGAAGCATTGGAATCTATAACTAGTCACAGAAATGGTTCAAAACATAGACAGTAAGAAGAGCCAGTCTTCTTGTACTTGAGTCGGCATTTTGCCTTTTGTATTATATTCCGATGCAATTTCTGTGTTTCATTGTCAGTACGACGGTCAGAGGGATACAGTAAACCAGAAGTGAAGCATCGGAATCTACAACTAGTGTCACAGGAATGGTTCAAAGCATAGACAGTAAGAAGAGTCAGTCTTCTTGTACTTAAGTCGGCATTGTGCCTTGTGTATATAATACCGATGCAATTTCTGTGTTTCATCGTCAATAACAAGCTCCGAGGGATACAGTAAACCTGAAGTGAAGCATCGGAATCTATAACTAGTGTCACAGGAATGGTTCAAAACATAGACAGTAAGACTAGTCAGTTTTCTTGTTCTTAAGTCGGCATTGTGCCTTTTGTATTGAATTCCGATGCATTTTCTGTGTTTCATTGTCAATAAGAAGGTCAGATGGATACAGTAAACCTGAAGTGAAGCATCGGAATCTATTACTAGTGTCACAGGAATGGTTCAAAGCATAGGGAGTAAGACGAGTCAGTCTTTTTGTCCTTAAGTCGGCATTGTGCGTTTTGTTTTTAATTCCGAAGCAATATCTGTGTTTCTTCGTCAATAAGAAGGTCAGAGGGATACAGTAAACCTGAAGTGAAGCATCGATATCTGAAACAAGTGTCACAGGAATGGTCAAAACATAGACAGTAAGAAGGGTCAGTCTTCTTGTACTTAAGTTGGCATTGTGCATTTTATAATTTATTCCGAAGCAATATGTGTGTTTCTTCGTCAATAAGAAGGTCAGAGGGATACAGTAAACCTGCCGTGAAGCATTGGAATCTATAACTAGTCACAGAAATGGTTCAAAACATAGACAGTAAGAAGAGCCAGTCTTCTTGTACTTGAGTCGGCATTGTGCCTTTTGTATTTAATTCCGATGCAATTTCTGTGTTTCATCGTCAATAAGAAGGCCAGAGGGATACAGTAAACCTGAAGTGAAGCATCGGAACCTATAACTAGTGTCACAGGAATGGTTCAAAACATAGACAGTAAGAAGAGTCAGTCTTCTTGTAATTAAGTCGGCATTGTGCCTTTTGTATTTAATTCCTATGCAATTTACGTGTTTCATCGTCAATAAGAAGGTCAAAGGGATACAGTAAACCTGAAGTGAAGCATCGGAATCTATAACTAGTGTCACAGGAATGGTTCAAAACATAGACAGTAAGAAGAATCTGTTTTCTCTTACTTAAGTCGGCATTTTGCATTTTGTATTTAATTCCGATGCAATTTCTGTGTTTCATCGTCAATAAGAAGGTCACAGGGATACAGTAAACCTGAAGTGAAGCATCGGAATCTTTAACTAGTGTCACAGGAATGGTTCAAAACTTAAACCGTAAGAAGAGTCACTTTTCCTGTACTGAGGTCGGCATTGTGCCTTTTGTATTTAATTCCGATGCAATTTCTGTGTTACATTGTCAATAAGAGGGTCAGAGGGATACAGTAAACCTGAAGTGAAGCATCCGAATCTATAACTAGTGTCACAGGAATGGTTCAAAAACATAGATAGTAAGAAAAGTCAGTTTTCTTGTACTTATGTCGGCATTGTGCCTTTTGTATGTAATTCCGATGCAATTTCTGTATTTCATCGTCAACAAGAAGATCAGAGGGAAACAGTAAACCTGAAGTGAAGCATCGGAATCTATAACTAGTGTCACAGGAATCGTTCAAAACATAGACAGTAAGAAGAGACAATTTTCTTGTACTTAAGTCGGCATTGTGCCTTTTCTATTTAATTCCGATGCAATTTCAGTGATTCGTCGTCAATAAGAAGGTCCAAGGGATACAGTAAACCTGAAGTGAAGCATCGGAATCTAAAACCGGTCTCAGAGGAAAGGTTCAAAACATAGGCAGTAAGAAGAGCCAGTCTTCTTGTACATGAGTCGGCATTTTGCCTTTTGTATTTAATTCCGATGCAATTTCTGTGTTTCATCTTCAATACGGCGATCAGAGGGATACAGTAAACCTGAAGTGAAGCATCGGAATCTATAACTAGTGTGACAGGAATGGTTCAAAACATTGACAGTAAGAAGAGTCAGTCTTCTTGTACTTGAGTCGGCATTGTGCCATTTTTATTTAATTCCGATGCAATTTCTGTGTTTCATCGTCAGTACGACGGACAGAGGGATACAGTGAACCTGAAGTGAAGCATCGGAATCTATAACTAGTGTCACAGGAATGGTTCAAAACATAGACAGTAAGAAGAGTCAGTCTCCTTGTACTTGAGTCGGCATTGTGCCTTTTGTATTTAATTCCGATGCAATTTCTGTGTTTCATCGTCAATAAGAAGGCCAGAGGGATACAGTAAACCTGAAGTGAAGCATCGGAATCTATTACTAGTGTCACAGGAATGGTTCAAAACATAGACAGTAAGAGAGTCAGTCTTCTTGTACTTAAGTCGGCATTGTGCCTTTTTTATTTAATTCCTATGCAATTTACGTGTTTCATCGTCAATAAGAAGGTCAAAGGGATACAGTAAACCTGAAGTGAAGCATCGGAATCTATAACTAGTGCCACAGGAATGGTTCAAAACATAGACAGTAAGAAGAATCTGTTTTCTCTTACTTAAGTCGGCATTTTGCATTTTGTATTTAATTCCGATGCAATTTCTGTGTTTCATCGTCAATACGACGATCAGAGGGATACAGTAAACCTGAGGTGAAGCATCGGAATCTATAACTAGTGTCACAGGAATGGTTCAAAACATTGACAGTAAGAAGAGTAAGTCTTCTTGTACTTGAGTCGGCATTGTGCCATTTTTATTTAATTCCGATGCAATTTCTGTGTTTCATCGTCAGTACGACGGTCAGAGGGATACAGTGAACCTGAAGTGAAGCATCGAATCCATAACTAGTGTCACAGGAATGGTTCAAAACATAGACAGTAAGAAGAGTCAGTCTCCTTGTACTTAAGTCGGCATTGTGCCTTTTGTATTTATTTCCGATTAAATTTACGTGTTTCATCGTCAATAAGAAGGTCAAAGGGATACAGTAAACCTGAAGTGAAGCATCGGAATCTATAACTAGTTTCACAGGAATGGTTCAAAACATAGACAGTAAGAAGAGTCTGTTTTCTTGTACTTAAGTCGGCATTGTGCCTTTTGTATTTAATTCCGATGCAATTTCTGTGTTTCATCGTCAATAAGAAGGTCACAGGGATACAGTAAACCTGAAGTGAAGCATCGGAATCTATAACTAGTGTCACAGGAATGGTTCAAAATGTAAACAGTAAGAAGAGTCAGTTTTCTTGTACTTAGGTCGGCATTGTGCCTTTTATATTTAATTCCGATGCAATTTCTGTGTTAGATTGTCAATAAGAAGGTCAGAGGGATACAGTAAACCTGAAGTGAAGAACCGGAAACTATAAGTAGTGTCACAGGAATGGTTCAAAACATAGAGAGTAAGAAGAGTCAGCCTTCTTGTACTTGAGTCGGCAATGTGCCATTTGTATTTAATTCCGATGCAATTTCTGTGTTTCATCGTTAGTACGACGGTCAGAGGGATACAGAGAACCTGTAGTGAAGCATCGGAATCTATAACTAGTGTGACAGTAATGGTTCAAATCATAGACAGTAAGAAGTGTCATTCTTCTTGTACTTAAGTCGGCATTGTGCCTTTTGTATATAATACCGATGCAATTTCTGTGTTTCATCGTCAATAAGAAGGTCAGAGGGATACAGTAAACCTGAAGTGA